>NC_064417.1:51469947-51818697 GCF_023375975.1 Astyanax mexicanus
CTATTCTAACTTGCGCAAAAAGATGTATAATGTGTCCCCTTTAATATAAATATTAAAATGAGTATTTTCTATTTTAAAATGGCAGTCTGTACCCTTTATTCTACGGAATTCCATATGTGTCCCTAATTGTTTTCATGTCTTAATATTTATCTAGAAATAAAGGAAAGCGTTGAATGAGAAGGTGTGTATAATATATTTGACTGGTTCTGTACAGCTGTGGGGAGCTAAAGCAGAAACAGTTGCTCGTGGGGTTTACGAGGTTAAATCAGAGCCAGAGTTGGGATTCCCTCCCGTGAGTGTCCTGCATTGCATGACTGCTTTTAAGAGATTAGGGCTGCTTTTAAGAGAGATTGTGGAACAGGCTTTTTACGAGATCCAGCTCGGTTTGATGTGTTTTCTGCTGTTTCAAATGTCATCTGAGGAGGTGTGATGCGTCAGTCATCGGCTGAGTCCTGGCGTGACTCCTCAGGCCTGAAGCAAGCTTTAGATGGTGTTACTGAAGTGACAGGAGATGATAGAGCATCACTCCCTCTCTCTTTTCCTCATCCTTCTGCTTTCTTGTGCTGTCTGAATTAGTTTTTCTTAATCTGTGAACAAAAAAAAATTGCAACAAATATTTTCTGAGTGTTGCCTGTTAAGGTTGTGTAATGCAAAGCAACTTTATTGTCATGCGATTCATATTATTTATTCCAAAAATGAGTGCTAAATTTAGCTCATCCCAATTACTGATGCAACCCACACATGCAGATATCAAATGATTTGATCAGAGAACGTTACATAGCAACCAGTGTGTGTTTATATTGAATTTCTTCAGATGTATTTTAGTAATATATGCACCTATTTTGTGAGGTCTTATTACAAAGGAAAGTTCTGGAACCCCAGCTCTCTGTATACCACCACAACACCTTACATCAGCCTACCAACACCTTATCAACCAACATATATTGTATATCATCACAACATCTAGCAACAGCTCAGCAATAGCCTACCAACATCTTAGCAACCAACAGATACTGTATACAACCTCAATACTTATCAGCATCTCACCAACAGCCTACCAACACCTTAGCGACCAACAGATACTGTATACCACTACAACACCAAGCAACAGCTCAGCAACAGCCTAACAACACCCTAGCAACCAACAGATACTGTATACCACCACAACACCTAGCTACAGCTTTTCAACAGCCTACCAGCACCATAGCAACCAACAGATACTGTATACCACCACAACACCTAGCAACAGCTCAGCAACATCCTACCAACACCCTAGCAACCAACAGATACTGTATACCATCACAACTACTAGCAACAGCTCAGCAACAGCCTACCAGCACCATAGCAACCAACAGATACTGTATACAATCACAGCACCTATCAATATCTTAACAACAGCCTACCAACACCTTAGCAACCAACAAATACTGTATACCACCACAACATCTAGCAACAGCTCAGCAACATCCTACCAACACCCTAGCAACCAACAGATACTGTATACAATCACAAAACACAGTAACAGCTTTAGCAGCAGCCTGACAACAACTGCTTAGAAACAGCAACACCAACTTAGCAACCAATTAATAACCATTGAAACTAAACAATACCTTATTAACTACTGTACAGTGTAGTTTACACCTTACACCTTAACCATCACATAGCAACAGCTTTGCAACCAACGGAACCCACTTTAGCTTTCCAACCATTCGTTTTCTATTCATTAAATGCACTTTTCTAGTTTAATCAATGTTTTCTTAATTTTTAACTCATTAAAAGATTGTTGCCTCCTGTGGATTACAGGTTAATAGCTGTTTCCTCCAAAGCTTTTTTTGATTCCTTAATGTTCTCAGTCTAAAGCTCTTCGCTCAGCTTAATCTCTTCAGCTCTCGTCTGTTTCCAGACGTTTCCAGATAGAAGATCTGCCTCTGCCACTCAAAGCCTGAGGAAAGCAGCAACCAATGACTTTCCCAGGTTATGTGTGTTTGCGCTTGGAAATGAGTGTTGTCATGCGTGATCAATATCAGTTTTTCTCCAGCCTGGGTTCAGCCGGGTCAGGGTGGTTTAAGAAAACAGTTAGACCCAGATGGAGCCGGCACCGCAGGGCCGCGTGGGTGGGTGGACTGTACAGATATTCCGTGGGGGGGTTTAATAATTTATGACTTGCTTTCTATTTAACAACAAGCTGTCAAGCAGACTCCCGTCTCTCAGAACCTCACTGGCTCATTCGGCAAACAGGAAGTGACACGACTGACAGGGCGGACAGGGCGCCGGAGAGCGAGATGTCACGCGGGAGCCTGTCAGAAGGCTTTTCTCTCACTTTTAATGAGATTCCCGGCTCTCAAACGAGCCCAGGTCACGAGTGAGAGCCGTTGCACCTCTCCTATCGCCATTATTCCCGCCAGCGAGAGTAACGCTCGGTGCGTGAGCCGACAGCCATGAGCCATGAGTCTCGCAAACGCTCCTGTAAAAGTGCTGCTCCCCGGAGACCCTTTTCAGAGAACTTCTAGAGAGGAGAATACCCACTTGAAGACGTGGTCTGGGTTTGTCAGACACTAGAGGACGCTCCTGAGTGAGTCCAAAAGGGATTGGATTGATATAGAGCTAGAGCTGGGTATCGATTTTAAAATTGTTGATACTGATACAATACTTGGAACTATTTGTCTATCGATACTGAAACCCCCATGATTTTTCCATACCTTTTTTATCGTTAAAAAAGAAATACAAAAAGGCATAATTATCAAATATACTCCTTTACTCCTTATTTAAGCTAAATGGCTTTTCAGGTGCAGTTTAACCTTATTTATTACCTTGATAATTACTACAGCTATGAACAAACTTCATATCGGCTGCTTCTCCATTCTAAAGAGGAGAATATCCAAAATGAGTCAAAAATGAATGGATTGATATAGAACTAAAACTGGGTATCATTTTAAAATTGTCGATACTGATATTATACTTTAAACTATTTGGCTATCGATACTGAGACCCTAATGATGCTTTTTCCATACCTTTTTTTAACCGTTAAAAAAGAAATACATAAAGAGATAATGATCAAACATACTTCTTACTCATACTTAAGCTAAACAGCTGTTCAGGTGCACTTTAACCTGATTTATTACCCAGATAATTACTAAAGACATTAACAAACTTCGTCTCGGCTGCTTCTCCATTCTAAAGAGGAGAATATCCACTTGAGGATGCACTCTGGGTTTGTCAAACACTCATAGGTGCTCCGTTCAAAATGAATGGAAAGATATGTAGCTAAGGCTGGGTATCGATAAAAAAAAAAAATGTAATCCGATACTTTAAGAAAATACTTTCAATTGGATGTCAGTACCCAAATACTACTTTTTAGATACCTTTTTTTTTTAGATATTCTCCTTTTCTTTAAGCTAAACAGCTTTTCAGGTGCAGTTTAACTTGATTTATTACCCATATAATTACTATTACAACTATTAGCTAATGCACCTCTATTTCTGATTTGATGCTAAGCTGTTTCACACTAAACACTGTACGTGTAGTAGTAGCTCACACCCTGGCAATTCCGCTTACTTTGCGAACATCCAATTAAAAACACTGTTTGAAATAGTGTAGCAGTAAATTAGCACATAGTAGCAGCAATGCTAGCAAATCTGCTGTGCAAAATTGTTTGCTATAGGAAAAAATAAATGTACAGAAGTTTTTTGTTTTTTTTGCTTTTTGAGCCGAATACTTTATTCTGCTTTCATAAATTAAAGGAGTATCCTGAGCAAGTAGTTAGACAATTTTAGATTTGAGTTTTTAGGTTAAGCGTTTAGCTTCATTCACTCTCATTCATTGAGGACTCACTCACAAGCTCTCTCTAGGAATTTGCAAAGGCTCTGGCCTTTCGTCTGAATGCCGCAACTGCTGTGAAACACTATGCGGTGTATCGCTCAGTTTCTGCCGCTCCACAGGCAAGTGAGTTTTGCTTTGCCTCACTTGTAGACGCGGAGAACAGGACGCCACGCCTCGACCCGGGCTTCACACAATAGTGTTGATTAGCCTCGCTTTCAATTAATGGTTGGTAAATTAGCTATTTGCCGGACCAAGTGTTTTCGCTTTACAGATCAGTAGCAGGCGGCAGGAGAACCATTTTAATCAGATTTTTTTCCACACAGCAGCTGTGGAGGAGTGTGTTTAGTGGCCATGTATAAATCTCTTTTAATTACACTTAAACATCATGCGCAAATTAGCTTTGATGAAATTAGCAAAAAAGAGAACTCTAACGAAAACCAGAAGACGTCCATTAAAGCAAACTGTGCTTTGTGGGCAAGAAGAAACCAGTGAGGCTCAATTAAAACTCCTCTCATTCTAAACATAAAAGGCTCTGGTATCATACAGTGTTGCACGCTGTCTCTGCAAGCATATTAAAGCACAAATCAAATGATAATTGGGCGATTTAACACAGTAAGGTTACAGCCTGTTGTTCATGCATGCTTATATAATTGTATATAAATACTTTAACACACCTGTTCCAGTGGTTTTTTGCACTTGATTGCACAAATAAACAGTTGTAAAGTGTATTTTGGGTTTCTCTACCCTTAAATTATACATTGATGATTTCATAATATAGTGGTTTGCAAAAGTATTCATACCCCTTGAACTTTTTTTTGCCATTTTGTCACCTTACAACCACAAATTTAAAGGTATTTTATTAAGATTTTTGATAGACCAACACAATGTAACACGTAATTGTGAATTGTAAAGAAAATTATACACGGTTTCCACAATTTCAATCAAATACAAATCTGACAGTTGTGGCGTGCAAAGGTATTCACCCTGTAAATAAAATTCATTGCAATCAATTGACTTCAGAAGTCACTTAATCAGTTAATAAAGCTAATACAGCTGTGTGTAATTTATTCTCAGTATAAATACAGCTGTTCTGTAAAGGCCTCAGTGGTTTGTTAGAGAACTAGTAAACAAACAGCATCATGAAGACCAAGAAACTCACCAGACTGGTCCCAATCTTTAAGCATCTCAAGGAGCTCTGTTCAGTCCATCATCCAAAAAAAAGGAAAAAGTATTCTACAACTGCAAACCTACCAAGACATAGCCATGGTCCGCCCAAACTGACAGATCGATTAAGAAAAGCACTGGTCAGAGATGCAGCCAAAAGGCCCATGGTCACTCTGGAGGAGCTGCAGAGATCCACAGCTCAGGCAAATGAATCTGTCCACAGGAAAACTGTAAGTTGTGCACTCCACAAATCTGGCCTTTATGTAAAAATGACAAGAAGAAACGCATTGCTGAGCCACAAGCCATGTAGGAACACAGCTAACGTGGAAGAAGGTGCTGTGGTAAAATGAGAGCTACTTTGTGTTGGCCTGTCACTTAAAATCTCAATAAAATACATTTAAGTTTGTAGTTGTAAGGTTTTGACAATGTCAAAAGTGATCTGAATGAATTTGCAAGCCACTGTAAATCTTATCATTTATCTTATGTCATTGATTTAGCCTCTAATCATCAGTAAAATAGATAATTAATAAACTGGCTATATCCTACATTTTTCTTTGAGGTCTTCGTATGAAATGTGTGTGGTTCTGTACGTTTTAATTCATATTTCAATACTAATATTTCGTTCTAAAAAGGCTTCCTGGATTGTTGAAGTTCTGGATTGTGTCTTATTCAAGAAGCTCTTACAGCTATTTAAATAACACTTTTCAGAACTGCATTATGAGTGGGTGGGACTACTGTAAATTGAGACGGCTGTGTAACCTTTTACTTTCTCATTCAGTGAAGACCAGATTAACCACTTCTTACTGAACCCGAACCGCCTGCTGACTGAATGGCAGAGTGTAATCCAGTTTATTCACATTTTTACTATGCGGTTCTGCATTAAAAACTTCCACTGCATTAAAATCCCTCTCTTTATTTCCTATCAGCAGCTTGGAAAGCATGGCGCTTCAGTAAATCTCCAGTGATTTAAGGTGTTAACTGAGATTTAGAATTCCCCTTGTGTAAGACGTGATGATGGATGTGTCTCAGGCCGTCCCCTGCTGTCGTCTGCTGAGCTTCTGCTGTGCGCAGTTTGGACTAATTTCCTGAGGATTCTTCATGTATTGCCTCTTGTGTTTAACCTTATTAGTCGCTGCTACAGCTCAGATCTCTGCAGGCTGACTGAGAGAAGGCCACGCTGCTCCGTTCATTAGTCCAATATGTGCTTGATCTGAGGGACGCCGTGACCTTTCGCCACTCGCTTTATGCTGAAATCTCTCCTCTGACAGATATTCTGCTGCTTTCATCTGTTAGCAATGTCAGAAACACTCCTCTTTCTATTTTCTGCTGTCTCTCTCTTTCTGTCTCTCGCGCTTTTTCTTTTTTCTTTCTTGTAAAGCAATGACACAAACATAGCGCTACGTTAAACAGCTTAACTCGTGTCTGGCTTTCTTTGCTTAGATTGAAATACATTGTAGACCTCATTTTCTTCCTCTAGTAATAAAGAATAATTATTACTTGGGATACACTTTAAAACAATCTACTGGCAAAAATAGACAACATGTATTTGAATTGAGATGTATTTGCTTATAATAAGCAAAAAATATATATACCAGTTGGGTAAGCATTTTTTAAGGAAGATTTCTTAAAATAAGTAATCTCAAAGTCTCAAAATTGATCAAGTAAGACTTCAATCACTTTTTTTTTGGCTCAAGTTCGTAGGACACAAGAACCAGAATAACTTGACTGATGACTTTTTGTGCTCATTTTGAGTTTAAATTACGAAGAAAAAGGTGAAAATTTTAAGCAAGAATGATTGATTAATATCATTATTCCTCCAATAAGCAAAATAATGTTACTCTTACAATGCTAAGTAAGTCAAAAATTGTCATCGGATGAATAGAATTTGATTTATTAATTAATGTATGTATTTAAACAACATACCACATACCAAAGAGTTATATATTTATTTATTTTATGGAATAATATATATTTTGTTTTTGCATATTAACTGCAAACATAAACAGTTATACTAAAACCAATCAAAGTTTCACTGTCAATAGCAAAACAAATATGAAGTATACTGCTTTTAGGACATAACAATGTTATTGTATTACCCATGATCTAATATAACACATTCAGTTGTTTCATAGTTTACTAATTAGGCTAGCAGTACCTTGCATAAATGGGCTGGAGTATGTGCAGAGTAGGTGTAATTTTCTTTTTGTATGTGTTTTTGTGTTTGAACAATAGAGTTGTATTAGGCGACACAAGTAATATAATGTTTGTCCTTCAGAATCATTTAATTGCTCTGCATAAACTTAAAATTAATATATATATATATATATATTTGACTGCAAGCATGCCATCGTTTGTTGCGGGTGTATTTCACTCATGTAAAAATGGTGCACACCGAATTCATGAGTGCAACTTCTGCCCTTGTTCTTTAGATAATACTGTTAAATCGACTGAACGAGAATGTTCTAACAGTGCTAGTTCTGCTGGTGCTGCGAACAATGAGAGTGATCACTGTCACCCAGGCCATGAAAAATAATTGCAAATTCAGTTTGTGCGAGCTATTATGCAATGTGCACCTGGATTGTTTTGAAAAGCTCTTGACGTGGATTGTCATCCTTTACTCATGATTGAATTGGATTCTGTCAAGTGCAGAGCTGTTCTGCATCTTTATTGGTCTGCTTGAGACTGACTGTCAGTATGAATTCAGAACGAATTCAAATGATAGACAAACCTTGTTTCCTTCTGCCAAATCATTTGGAAGCCGACATTTTTGGCATTTGCTACCGCAGACCAGATTTTTTACCTGTTTACACCTTGTATGTTACAGACTTTCAGACTTTTCAATTTGGTTTGATCAAAAATAGAAGGGCCAAAGGTGTCATGAACCACAGTTTGGACTTAAATTCGAGGGGTATCATGACATTCTGGATCATTGACTTCTGTTACAAATCTGACAAAATTCTTGTATTTTTTTTATACTTCAGTTAGGGATGTGCTATATCATATATCGTATGCAATAAAAAAATATATATATTTTCATTTTGTTGCAGTAGTGTATTCTTGAAATATTTTTTAAATTCAGTGTTTTGTTATATCGTCAAGAGTATCATTATCGCGAAAAATAGGGTAAACGTGGTGCGACAGTAGTATAGTCGCTGTGAAATGTGTAGAATAGTTTTGCGATATATTGATAAGCACTGAATTGCAGTTATATCACCATTATCATTAATTTAGCATAGCTGAAAGGTGCTGGAAAAACATGAAAATGGGCCTTGAAAGTGCTTGAATTTTACCTTGTAAAAGGTGTATGAACCCTGAATACCATAAAATATTGTGATACCATTTCAGGGCCATATTGCCCACCCCTACAGTATACAATGTAACAACAATGTGAAGCTTCATTCAGACTGTGGTCATGTGAGCGTATAATTTTTTTTTTTTTTTTGATACCTGCTTATAATAGTTACTTATACAAAACTTAGACAATGGGCGAGTAGAGCTTTATTTAGCCTTCTGTAGTATCTTTTAAGGCAGGTGTAGTATCTCTAGAGTGTGTTTTTTTACTCATTTTTCTCGCTAAGCAGCATGGTATGCTTCTGCTGCTGGCCCACCGGCACTAACGGCCCACTCAACACACAGATATGAATAATGCATCAGCAGTTGTTCAGCTGATGCGCGGGACGGGAGCACCAACCGGGCGAGAGCCGGGATAATGGGCCATCATTGCAGCGAGGTAGCCTGAGTCAGACATAATAACTAGCAGTACTAATGGGGGTCTAATTCTTAATGCCGTTCTTCAGGGTGGAAATAAGGGCACTGCCTCTGTAAATAAGAGCATGTGTGGCATGTTTGTGTACAGGAAATTATGGCTTGTCATTGAAGTGATAACGGCATGTCTGTGGAGGGCAAGCTGTTTGGGTGCGCCTTTGGATTAAAGAGATGCGAGTCATGGGAATGTATAAGTGGCGTCTTTTGGAGCTGTGCCTGCTCGTCCTGCACGCTTTGTAAACAGAACGATGGCAGCGTGGCGTTGTCTGAGTGTCAGCTGGTCTGCTGGAAGTGGCTTCGCGAAGGGCGTTTGCCCTCTGGGCTTATAGCAGCCTTTTGTTTTTTGGCAGTAGCTTAGTACACAATGTTTTTTTTTTTTTTCATTAATATTAAAGTTATCCAAACTATAAAGAAAAACATCAGAATTATTTAATCGCCGGGAATTCAGGCTTTTAGTTAACAGCTGTGCTGAACTCTTTAAGAGTTAATTACTTCAGTTTCTTGCCTCTTAATGTGTTTGAGTTGTAAAGAGGTAGAGTTGTAAATAGGTGAAGTTGGTATACAGTGAATAGCTCTATTTTAGTAATGTTCTAATCCATATTATGTCAAGAACTACTCAACTAATTAATTTGGGACAGTAGTTTAGGGAAAAAAACAAAGGTCAGTCAATGCAAAAAGGAGATTTAGAAGTATCCTCAAATGTAGTTGCAAAGAGCATCACAAACTTTGTAATGATGAAACTGGCACTCATCAGGACTGTCCTAGGTAAGATAGAGCATCAGTGCAGTTACCAGCCTCAGAAACCACAAGTTAACAGCTCCTACAACAGAGTATTTTGGTTTAACACTAAAGTTACTACATGATTCTTTATGTGTTTCTTCATGATTTGGATGATTCTGTATTTATTTCCAATGCAAGACATTTACACAAAGCAATTGCAAGGTAAAATACACTCATCATCAAAACTACATGTGTAAAGGCATTTTGATCAGTGCCAAGATTAGTATTTTGTTGTGGCTTGTCCAGTAGACCTGGAGTCATGGTGTGGGGATTATTTTTGTGCAATGCCAGGTCACCTTTGGTCTCTATTATAGACCAGCCCAAAGTTATAGTAATGAGATCCTGCAACCAGCGCCCTACCTTTTCTGAACACTCACTATTCCAACAGGATAATGCTCATCCACATCTCCAACATATCCCTGATTGAAAATGTGTGGGATGCTTGCCCATATCAATCTTAATTTTAACCATTTATTGTTCTTTGTAACTTTAATCTTCCTCCCAAATAGCATTGTAATCCAATTGATTGGTTTCTTTTATCTGGGTGCATATATATTTATTTTTGATAGTGAGTGTACAATTTATATCCAACAGATGTGAAAACTCTCAAGTATCATTAGATGTGTTTAAGTCTTGTCTGACAGAAGAGAAAGACATGCCCCAGTGTTAATCCGTGTAAACTGAAACACTAATTAAAATCTGAGCATATCTGTTCTGTCAGATGAGTGAGTGAGAAATGACTTCGCTAGACGCTTATCTCTGGTCCATCATAACGCCAGCCCTTCTGTTCTGTCTGGTTATGTTCCGCCTCATTTTACACATTAGGTTTTTTTTTTTGTGTGGGGGTGTTATAAAAGTGGTAGCCAGGAGTGCTGCCAGTGATTTAATTTTTGGGCCCAATCAAAAGCCACCACCAATATGTTAATCCTGTAAATGTATCCAGAGATACATGCAGAACTCAATTTGCAATTTACAAAAGTAAATGCTAGAGATATAAACTTTATAGGAAGTGTGCCAAAGGCCATTTTTACAGTTACATGAAACATACCAAGACATGAAACAAAGAAACACAAGCAACTAAACAGCTGTGGAACACACACATGAACAGACACTCGAACATGGAAACATAGGAACTAAAATACACACGGAAACAGGAAACAAAACACACCTGGAGAAGGTAATGAGGGCAGAGTTACAAATGACACAGGTGGTAGCACTGAAGACTAGGGCAGAGAAAAGGAGAACAACACAGAGCCATGTGCTAGGGAGCACATGGCTAGGAAAACATAAGGAGATTGGATACAAATATAGAGATAGATCAGGAACAGGACGAAAACATGACAATGATTAAATAATTTAGAAGTAGTAAATCTAATCTATTAGGCATAGCACTACAAATAAGTTCAGCACTGTAAATAGCTTGTTAAAATATTCCCTTATTGATTAAATGTTGACCAAAATAGGATTAAATGTAGGGCTGCACAACTAATTGATTACATTGAATAAAATTAATAATTAAAACTGTTGGCAACTCATTTAATAATTGATTATTTGGCAACAAGTTCGTAGTAAGTTTAATTTAATTCTGTTTTGTCTCTCACTTAGTTTGACTAGAGCCTGCGAGAGTAGTTAAACAAGATGCCTCTTATTCTAAGTAAATTTATCTAACTCATGTTTAGCGAAGAAGTTAGCCTTAGCATTTTTCTCGTAAGTTTTCGCTTCTAACTTAAATTCCACCTTAAATGTGGCAGTTCGACCAGCAGTTGACCGTAGTTTTAGTGAAGCTACCTTAGTGGCAAGTTCTATTGTTTCTATTGTTCAGTGTTACTAGATGCTGCTAGAGTAGTTAAACAAGAGGAAGGTCGTTTTGAATAAATGTATATCTCACTCACATTTAGTAAATTTTCTGTTCCACCTTAAGTATGGCAGTACTTATCCAAATTCAGATTAATAAAAAGATTTATCCAAATATTTTGAATAATATATTATATATATAGATTAATGGATTATCAAAATAATTATTTGCTGCAATAATTAAATTTAACAAGTTTCATCTTATAAGTAGTTTTTTGTAATTTAGTTTACCTTCAGTTTTGTTATAATTTATTTAACTGTGTTGTTCATCCGTTTTGGTGTTAAATCTTGCCCTATATTCTATGTAGTGCACTGCTCAGGTCTTTATAAAACTAATCCTGCACCCATAGAGTGCTGTAATATTTAACAAAAAGCCATCTGAGATTCTGACATATGTGTACAATTCCCAGCATGGTGTATAATGTAGTATTTTGATGTAGCAGCCAAATTCTCATAACTCACTCTGCACACTACAGGGAATACAGAGCCGTATGAGATACAGCCTGGAGTTATTACTACTCAAACATTTCTCTTAAGCATATCGAGTTTTTATTCAGTCCTACTGCATAGAGATGCAGAAAAAAACAGAGTAATGTGTACTGAGGAATGAATGCTTGAGTTTTAAGATTACAATTATAGACAGCTCTAATTGGGACCAATAAAATACCCTGCTCTAAGTGTAGTAGTTTATAATAAGCCTACAAGTTCCACAGTTCCACCTCCTGTTCTTATAGGAAAATTTGTAGTTACAGTATACAGGTTTCTCTGTATACTTTATTATTATTCTCCTTTCACCCTGTTCTTCAATACTTACGACCCCACAGTAGAAAAAAAATACCACAGAGCAAATATTATTATTGATTGGTGTTTTTTCTCAGCACTGCAGTGATTAGCACTATAGCACTATTAGCATTGTGGTAGTGTATTTAAGTGTTCGTGTGTGTTGTTCGGGTGTGAGTGGATTAGATTATATGGATTATATATATATATATAAATTTAGGGGTGGGCGATAAGGCTCTAAAATAATATCACGATATTTCAGGGTATTTTTGCGATAATTATATACTTGGCGATATAGGAAAACTAAAATAATTAATTAATTTCAGGAATATAGTATAAGAGTATAACAGTATAATCATAATGTGGCAAAATAAATAATATAGCATAAACTAATATAATGCAGCAAATAATATTGCAGAATATTTAGTGCATGCATATAAACTGCAAACAACTAAAACAATTCTACAATAAATAAACCTAAAGCTTCACAGTAAATAATAGACTACTTTTAAGACAGAACAGCCCTATTATCACAATATGGATTTTTAATGTCATGATATTTCTGTGTCACGATATATTGTGTACGATATATAATAAATAATATATATATTTATTATATATATATATAATAAAATGAATGTTATATAAGGCTTTCATTAACCTCATCTCACCTACACTAGACCTGTTGTTTGATCTCCCTATGTTGTGACCACTCTCTACATTATTAGATGGGGAAACTCTTGAACTGTGTCTTAGAGCTAATCCATCTCAGTAGGGTAGCTGTGCTCTGCCCAGAGGCGGGCACTGCCCGTATAGGCACTCCGTATTCAGGCTGGTGGTCAGCAGCTGCCCGCTGGGGTGTGTACATGGCATTTCTGGCCTGGTGGGTGGATGGGCCAGGGTGGTGTGATATGGAAAGAAAGGAACAATGGCATCTTTGAAATAAAGCTGTGCAGTATTTCAGCTCTGCCCTCAGAGCAGAACTCTCACACAGTGTAGCTCAGGATCACTCGCCAATCCTGAGCAGATCAGGGAATATCTGTGTGTATAAAGAGTGAAAAGCTTCAGTCAGGTTGGTGTGAAGTCACACTGGGGGAGTGTCCTGTGTGGTCTCGACGCTGAGGTAAGGCTCGTCTTGCTCTGTGGATTCACTGAGATTATAGAAGACGTTTTTCACAGGAGATTTGCGCTGTTGTTGTAACAGGATTATCTTCAGGGTGCTCTAAGGTTACTACAACTTCCACGTTCTGTCCGCGTCCCTGCAGGACTTTCATCACCTGATATTTTTTTATCTCTAGAGCCAGTGGGATGTGTCTGCTGTCATACGTCTGTTGACATCTCTCTGCGTTTTATCTCAGAGAGATGAAAACTCGGAGGTGAAATTTTGACAGCTAGGCTAAATACTTAAAAGCTGCCGAGCTCCTCTGTGGTCAGCGTGCAGGAAGCAGGAGGAGGAATATGACAGGAGTTGAAGTCTTTGAAGATTTCTTTTTCTTTTTTACAGTCGTCTCTGCTTTGACCTGATCTACATTTAAGATTTCAGGTGTTTATTTGATTGAGCTCGTCCCCTTATCCTCACATGACCTCTGCCTCTGTCTTTTGTATTTAGACTGAACTGAGGGAAGTCAGCAGGAATACAAGAAGGGACAAAAAGAGTAAAATTTCAAAAGTATCAAATCTGCTGAATCTGCTTTGGATTATTAGAATCAGTTATATTATAATGAAATCGCTCTACCTCACTATTTCCCAGTCTACCTCACTCTACTTTACTCTGCCTCAAGTCTACTTCACTCTACTCTACCTCTCTTTAAACTTTTTTTCCCTCACTTTACCTCTCTCTCACTCTTTCCAAGTCTACCTCACTCTACTCTGCCTCACTATACTTCACTCTGCCTCACTATACATCTCTTTATCAAAGTCTATTTCACTCTAATTTTCTCTGCCTCACTATACCTCTATCTGCCTCACTATACCTCGTTCTACCCAAGTCTACATCATTCTAATTTACTGTGCCTCACTATACCTCACTCTGCCTCACTATACCTCGTTCTACCCAAGTCTGCCTCACTCTACTTTACTCTAACTTACTCTACTTTACTCTGCCTCACTATACTTCTTTGTACCCAAGTCTACCTCATTCTACTTTACTTTGCCTCACTATACCTTTCTCTGCCTCACTATACCTCGTTCTACCCAAGTCTGCCTCACTCTACTTTACTCTAACTTACTCTACCTTACTCTGCCTCACTATACCTCTTTGGACCAAAGTTTGCCTTACTCTACTTTACTCTGCCTCACTATTCCTCTCTCTGCCTCACTATACCTTTTTGTACCTAAGTCTACCTTACTCTACTTTACTCTGCCTCACTATACCCCAGTCTACCTCACTTGTTCACACTCTACTTCTTTCTGTCTACGCTTCTTCACTCTTCCTCCTTGTACGGCCTCACTCTACCTCACTGTTCCCAATCTGCCTCATTCTGCTTCTCTCTGCCTCACCTTTCCTGGCTCAGGCTCTCTTTTCACTCACTTTGCCTCACTATACCTATACTTACCTATGTGTTATTCACAGCTCTTTTGATGTGTTTATTGTAAAAGCTAATTTTACAAAAACGAGTTCTGAGGTCATAGATTTACAAACCTCCAAACGAACGTCCAGCCTATTTTCACCAGACCTTGGCGTGAGAGATGTGAAAGAGCAGGCGTGTTACTGGTGTGTGTGGTGTGGGTGGCGTGCTTTGGCTGTTGCCATGCCGTTCAGTGTGCCGTCTAGGCAGGAGGAAGCGGTGCAGAGTTCTGGCGCTCTCTGATCTTATTGCTGGAAAGATGCCCTGCTCAAAGTCGTTGCCAGAGGCTCATTTCCGACACTCTTATTGTTGTTGTTTTTGTTTTGAGTCGATTCAGCACTATTTCTATCAAGCCCTGCGAGTCGCCGAATCGTGAGTCGGCGAGTGCCAGGTCAGGCTGGCGTGGAGAGATGAGATCTGTTTTGGAGGTGCTGCACTATTTCTGCTCCGTATTTTTTAATAAGTCTCAGCATTCGAGAGACACCCCGCCTTGTTTTTCTGAGTATTAACATTATCTCAAGGCCTATCCCGCTATCTGATGAACCGTGAACAGCCGGGATTCATCAGGGAGACGGTGGATTACGCTGGGAGGAAGCGTGAGCGAGTGAGTGAGCGAGCGAGCGAGTAAAGGAGAGAGAGAGATAGCAGCAAGAGTGATTGCTGATTCATAGGAGATTGAAAAATCACACTGAATAAACAGTAGGTGAGTGAGGGATGGAAATGTTTTAGCGTGAGGTTCCGTGGAGAGGTGAGGGGTTCTGCCAGCTTGTTGCTCAGTTTTTCTCCTGAGAGTGAACCCCCCCATTGCTACAGCTTTGGGCTGGGCAATATGATTAAAAACTCATTTTGATATGCTAAAGAGAACTGATATATGGTATGACTGAGATATGGACTGAGAATAGTCCACCAACAGCATCCTGTGGGCACCTTCTTGTGTGTTTTTTTGGGGGCGTAACATGCAATAAACCAATCAGAGTGTCTCTTGCACATCATTACCTTTAAGAGTCAGGTGTGCTCTGACTTTGGCAGATTGCAATTTTAACAGTGCAGCTACCTGGACGTGTCCAACTTTTTTGTTTTGTATGCGAACAGCAATATTATTTTTTTTGTATTCTGTTTATTGTTGATGCAATAGTTGGATTTGTGCACTGCTGCCCGTCAAGTCAAGTCAAGTAGTTTTATTGTCAATACTGCATATTACAGGACAGAACAGAATATTAAAATTGTTACTCTCCTTCTCAAAGTTACAACAAAACAGCCATATAAAAATATTTAAAAAATGTTGATGTGTGCGTAAAAAAGCGGGGTTGTACTCCTGGCGTGCCTGCGTTGCCAAGATAGCAATGAACGTCCGACTGTTGTCATGGTTTATTTTAGTCAGTTGTGCACCTGTTTTTTCCATTGCCAAACCAAACCAAACACTTCCAGACCAGATATATTCACAAGCACTGTTTGCTATTGAAATGATGCAGGCACAAGACGTGAAAATATACTTTTTTATTATATTCTTTAAAGTTTCAAGTTAATAAAAAGAAACCACAGTAGAAGAATATACATTAGGGAGAAAAGAAAAGGAAGAAAGGGAAAAAAATATATATAAAAGTATTAACAAGAGTTCAGTGAAAGCTCAACACACATTCTTACAGTTTTTTGAAATGTCTTATTCTTATCTCTTCTGAAGGATTTAAAAAATGAGGTAATGTATAGTCAAAAAAATTATAAAATTGTGTAAAAGTAGACTTTGACTTCGGGTGTAAGATAGCAATAAGCTAAATCAATATTTACAATGTTTTACTACTACAGTTCTACTACAGTAGTAAAGTTCCTCGCCGAGAGACGCGTCACCGGCTGCAGTATGTTTTGGCGGCAGGCGTGCAGGCGGAGCGAGAGGGTGCTGGATATGTTTATCGCTGTGTGCAGAGGTCGGGCTGAGATTATGCTGTTCTTACTGGGCGAGGGGGCGGCGGGGGGCACCGGGGGGCACTGGGGCGAGCTCGCGGAGGCTCTCTGGAGAGCGCTTCAGCTACTGGAAATGAAGTAACCCTGCAGACGGGCTGATGGATTTGATTGGGGATGAAGGGACGAGAGCACGGGCGCTTTGACAGCGGCGGTGACCACTCATAAAGAGTGTCACAACCCGGGGAAAGCTCCCTCATCACCAGGCCTGCGCCCGGCTGATTGTGTCTGTGTCCTGGTGCGGCGGACGTGACCGGAATCCAGGATCCTCGCTCTGTAATAGCAGAGGCAACCAATTCCCCTAACACACACTTACACACACTGTCCCTGCCTCTCCCAGTAAAGACTAGCTGTGACGGAGAGCACTTCCTGTCGCTTAAAGACATTACTGAGAGGGGTGTGCCATATATTTTTGTTGTATTAATCTTATCTTCTTTTGATTTTAATTTCTTTTAAATTATAATAATAATAATGATTCTTTTTTTATATAGCGCTTTATCAAGGACCCAAAAACGCTTACAGTACAGAGTACTTAGAAAACACACTTAACACAGTCAACAAGAGCAACAATAACACAGGAAGACAAGGAAGTACACGAACAGGTCTAATAGGAGAGCAAACAGACTGAGAAGAGACAGAGCGGTTTACATAGTGAAAAGTGAACAATGGCAGAGTCAGACATTGAAAGCATGAGGGAGGTTGTAGGCAAGTGAGAAGAGATCCAGAGTCTAGGGGCAGATCTTGAGAAGGCTCGGTCACCAGAACCTCGTAGGGTAGATGGAGGGATGGTGAGAAGTCCAGCTGAGGATGACCTGAGAGAGCGAGAGGGTGTATAGGGAGAAAGAAGATCAGACAGGTAAGAAGGGGTGAGGTTATTCAGGGCTTTATAGGTGAGTAGAAGAATTTTGAAGTGTATGCGATATTTTAATTAAACCAAATTTTATTATAATTGTTATTATTTTTGTTCTAATTCAATTTTTTTTTCTATTTTTCATTTTTATTTTATTTACTGTTATTTTATAATTAAATTAAGCAGTTATTTTCTTTATAATGTCATTCCTTGTTTTTGTAAATGCTCAACTACATTGAAAATGAGGGTTGCCCTCAATGTACTTCCGAGTCAAAATAAAGGTTGGTTGGTTGGTTGATTGATATCTCGTATCATATTTCGTATACAAACTTTATTATCGTATTGTAATTTCTACTATAAAACTATAAAAAAGCTGTAGTCTGTCTCAAAAGCTGTGTATTTTTGTAATAGATTTTATTAAGTCTGCACAATAATAACTGACATTTATATTTTTTCACATTTGCAATATAAAGCACCAGTCAAACGTTTGAACACACCTTCTTATTTAATATATATATATATATATATATATATATATATATATATATATATATATATATATATATATATATATATATATATATTATTTTTCCTACTTTGAAAATGAATGCATTTAGATGCTCTTATCTAGGGTGCTGTTAACTTGTGGTTTCTGGTCCAGGAAACTCTGAACTGATGAAATTGTCCTGTACAACAGAGGAAACTCTTGTTCTTCCTTTTCTGCAGGGCTCCTGATGAGAGCCAGTTTCATCATTGCGTTTTTGATGGTCTTTGCGACTGCACTCGAGGATTCTTTCCAATTTTTCGTCATGACTGACAATTATTTCCTAAAGTATTTTATTTTTCTTTATTTAGTTGAGTAGTTCTTGCTTCTCATAACCTGGATTAGAACATTACTCAAATATTCACTATTCACTGTATACCTGTAACTCTACCTCTTCACTACTTTACTTTAACTGATGCTCTCAAACACATTAAGAAATTCACATTTTTATTCAATTAAGTCTTGAAAAGTTCGGCACAGCTGTTAACAAAAATTCACAGAAAATGCCAAGATGTGCAAATATGTCATCTAAGTATCAGGTCCTGCTTTGAAGAATCTTAAGTATTAAACATATTCTGGTTTAACTTTTTTTTTGTTCACTAAATAATACCATATATTTTTTCTTCATAGAAGAAAGATGACTTTAGTATTCATCTACAATCTACAGAACATTTTAATAATGAAAAAAACACTGAATTTAAGGTGTGTTCAAACTTTTAGCTGCTGTTGTATATTTTAGCAGATTTTTTCAAAAGTAAGTGACATCCACAGAGACAATCCATCCCGCAATCGACAGTGTCATTTGTGTACAGGAAATACTTAATCAAAGGCTGATATTACCACCCACAGTTAACAGTTTAACATGGTGGTAATGATGGTGACCCGGGGCTTTTTGGTAGAACGAATCAGCCACATCCACATTCAGTGGGACATGGCAAAAATTGTGGCACATGATACTTGTTTAATTTCTGAGAGATTTAGCAACTAAGCCTATAATAACCAATAATATTTTAAATAAATATTCATCTTCCAAATGAATTTTGGCATGTGGGTGCGTTTCTGCTTGTGTTCACATTGAGTTCAACAGTACGTTTGTGTGTTTGGAATCTCCTCAATAATCCTTTGTTTGTGTTTGTGTGTGTTGCAGCTGCGGGGCGGCCCTCGTGGCCGAGATGCCACTGTGTGCCCTGCCAGTCGGCGGTGGATCCTGAGGGGCAGGAGGTGCCCACCGAGTGCAGGGGGCAGAACGCTAAGCACTGCGACTACGAAATGAACCTATGCTGGAACGAGATCAAGCGCAAATCCCACAACATCAGGTACCGTTCATTCACAATTATTCCCCTAATCGCTAAGATTTACTAGGTTTATAGTTTAATTGTGACCCTAATAGGTTGTTGTGTAATTATCTGGGGGAAATCTCAAATACATACAAGCTGTACGTACAGTACAGCACAGGGTTTCTTGAATTTAACCTTTATTTTAGTGCATCAGGGCACAATTTATTATTTTCACGCCTTCCGTCTGTAACTTACCTATGGCTGCCTTATTACAATTACATTTACAAAAAAAATATCAAGTGATGAAAGTCCTGCAGGGATATGGTATGGCCAGAACGTGGATTTTTTTTGTAATATCTCATACTTTTCCTGTCGTTATGATAGAAAAGAAGACAGGCTGACGTGTCCCTAGATAAAGATGCATGGAGCATAGTTGGCTCGCTTATAAATCGATAAATCGAAATAGGGAAATTAAATAGAAGTTGAAGTAGACATAGTAAAACACTGCATACTGATTTGGGGTTGTAGTTAATTTGTCAATTATCGTAATTTATATTCTGTAACTACTTTAATTGATTTAATTGGTTACCACTGTGCTCCCAATAGGTTGTAATGTAATTATGCGAGGGAGGGCCTGAATACTGTAAATACAAACCTTTTAAGGGTTTTAAGGGGCTCCTATAAACACTTGTCCAATGGACAATCTCATTATAATAATAGCCACTCATTATAATTGATCCGTTTACCGTCAAAGCTCATCATGGAGTGTGTTTATTACCCGGGTTTTAGCGGAATCTATTATATTCCCCGGAGCGTCTCGTCAGGAAGTCGTGACACAGCTGTTTAGCATGTCATTTGTATGGCTGCGCTGCGTTTGGTTTGTTTACGCGCTTAGCCCTTTAATTACTGTCTTGACCCCAATGCTTCTCCGGGGATATATGAAACAGCGTGTGATTGGTCCAGACAACAGATTGCCCTTCCCCTCCCTCCACCACAACCACCACCATTCCCACCCCCTCCTTCCCCCCAGCTGCAGCTTGTAATAATAGGATCATGGTGAAATGCCATACAGTGGTGTGTGTCTAGTCAGCATGCTGACATCATTCTGCCCCAGGGGCAGCAGGATGGGATAGAAATATCAGGTTTAATGGGCGTGGACAGAATGCTAAGTGCTTCCCCTCTTTAGGGAAAACACTGATCTGTTTCGGCTGACCAGGTTTTTGACAGACAGCTGTATCGGTCCTGGTGGGCCGGCTCTGTCGGGATCTATTTGCATTGGTGGTGCATTTTAATTATTTCAAAAATGTGCATTGTGGCTCAATTGCTGCAGGAAATTACAGTATTTTTCACACTATATGGCACATCTGATTATAAGGCACACTATCAATAAACGTCTATTTTCTGGTCTTGGATTTACAGATTTCTATTTAAGTAGGAGCTTATTAGCGGTTAGCAGCTAAAGCCACTTGATAGAGCTACACTGAGAGAAACCCTGAGTGTTCCTGTAAGCCACGACGATATCAGCTAGAAGTTCGTCCCACATAGCTTGTTTTAACACGGTGAACGCGCAGACTACAGTTTGAAATACTCGCCTCTGAACAGCAAAAAGCTAGTGCTGTAGTTAGCGAATAATGCTAATGCTGCTCCAGCAGTGCTATCTGTGGTTAGCAGCAGACTATGGGCCTATGATACTCACCTCTGAACAGCCAAAAATCTATTGCTCATCGCAGTTAGCGGCTAATGCTAATACTGCTTCATAAATACTTAATTGGCTTACTTAAGTAGAAATGTCAGTTATCTATACTTTACTGGAGAAATTATTTTTACATTTTCACACAATTATCTGAACTTTCTACTCCTTACATTTGAATAAAAACAGCCTCTATTTCATTTCAGCTCGTTTTCATTCCAGCTTCTCATCGTTCAATAAAACCCCCATCCAGATAAATCTCTCCATCCAGATAGAGTGAATCTGATTGTGATTGGATGTAGAGAAGTATAAACATATACCATTCCGACACCCTATTGGTTTTTAATGGCATTTTTCCCACTTAAATTACTTTTACCTGTATGCTTTTGGTACTTTTGAAACTAGTACTTTTGCACTTTTACTTGAGTAAAAAGCTTGAGTTGATACTTTAACTTTTATAGAAGTATTTTAAACCCTAGTATCTGTACTTCTACCTGAGTATGAATGTACAAACTTTAAATACTTTTGATCACCACCACATCATGTCGAGTGCATTTACTCTATTGCTTTGTTCTTTTTTTTTATATATAGTAGTGTTACTCTTGTAAACAAAGCACTTCAGATTGCTGCAAAACTCAAGCATGTGCCCCGTCCACTGGGATTCGGCTGACCAGGGTTTTTGATGGACAGCTGCGTTGGCCCGGTGGACCGGTTCTGTCTGGTTCTCTTTGCTTCGTTGGCGCATTTTGATTATTTTGTGGCTCATTTGCTGCAGGAAACTAATGAGGATTTCCTTTCCCTCACAGCGCTCTAATGAAATACCAAGATTGTTTTGAGTCTTGTTTTTCACAGTGTTGACTGAGCTGGAGTCGAGGTTTCATTTGTTTGATGTGCAGTCTGAAAACCTTCTGCAGCTTGATCTCGTATTTTGTTCTGGAGCGATTCTTCATGAATAATTGACTTACATTTTTGGTAGCGAAAACATTTTTCTCAGACAGTGTGACAGTGCTGTGGAAAAAAGTCAGATGCGGCTTTCAGGGAGAAACAGAGCGTCTTTTTGTCGCAATCGTCACGCAAACAATCACGTACTGTTGGGGTCTGCTGGCCCTGCGGTGAGATGTTCGCTGGTCTGACTGGAATGTGTGTCCTGGGAGTTAGATGGGAGGACACAGACTTGCTGGGAATGTGTTGTCGTGGTTGGGATCCATATTGGAGATGTTTCAGGACTTTGCGAGCATCCCACAGGATACAGCTGCGAGGCGGTGATGATGGCACGAAGCATTTTCCACTCGCCCACTGGCTGCTGTTCCGTCCAATAGAGTGTATGCGTTACAAAACACTGAGTATTTCTTTAGCAATGTTTTTTAATGCACATTTAAATGGATTGGAACCCTCTCATTTAGTGTTTTTACTTCCTACATAGTAAATGAACACTGAACAGATCCAGACTATGAAGGAACACATAAGGAATCATGTATTAACTTAAAAACAGTGTTAAACAAACCAAAATACTCTGTGAAGAAGCATTTAGGTGCTCTTATCTGGGGAGCTGTTTGTTAACTTGTGGTTTCTGAGGCTGGTAACTCTGATGAACTTATCCTGTACAACAGAGGAAACTTTTACTCTTCATTTCCTGGGATCATCTTGATGAGAGCCAGTTTCATCATAATGTTATTGATGGTCTTTACGACTGCACTTGAGGGTACTTTAAAATGTCTTGAATTTTTTGGATTGACTGACCTTCATTATTTAAAAAGTAAATTTTCTTTACTTGTCTTAAAACTTTGGAAACTGTTATTTAAAACATATTCAAAGTAGTAATATAAGTAGTATATAAATAAAATGTGTTTATAAAACAAACCAGAATATGTTTTATATTTAAGATTCTTCAGAGTAACACATCTTGCCTAGATGACATCTTATTTGCACATCTTTGCTGCATTTTCTCAGGTAGCTTCATAAGTTAATCACCTGGAATTTAGGTTTTCAGTAAACAGCTGTGCTGAACTAGTCAAAAGTTAATTACTTGAATTTCTTGTCTCTTAATAAAGTGTTTGAGAGCATCAGTTAAAGTAAAGTAGTGAAGAGGTAGAGTTACAGGTATACAGTGAATAGTGAATATTTGAGTAATGTTCTAATCCAGATTATGGCAAGAACTACTCAACTACTCAAGTTAATAATTAGTTAAAAAAATCACTTTAACAAATGAAGGTCAGACAATCTGAATAAAAAATATTACAATGATGAAACTGGCACTCATCAGGACCCCATGAAAGGAAGAGCAAGAGTTACCAGCCTCATAAACCGCAAATTAACATCACCCCAGATAAGAGCCTGATATTTTCTCTGTCTTGTCAGTCAGTGTACAGTAATTCTCATATCATGACAACCGAAGAATCATTAGGAGTTGAAAGTCTTTGTCAGGCTGATTCGTTCTGGCTCCGCCCACTCCCATTATCTTCTGAATGCCCATAATAGCGCAGATGATCTCTGAGCGCTGTAACCTTTTCAGCACTTTAACCCCGTCTGCTCTGTCTGCAGTAATGTCATGCTCGGGCCTCGTGCTGTACTGGGTTCCTCAGCGTGATTGGGCTTTAATGGTATGATAATTACTATTATCTAATCCAGCACTAATCCAGGTGTCAGCGATTAGGACGCTGGTGCTCTCTGGGGGGCGTGGTCATGTGGGTTGTGTGTGTATATTTCTGTGTGTGTGAGAGAGAAAGTGAAATATTGCTGATTACAGTGAAGCGCAGAGGCACGCTGCGGCGGGTCAGTGTCACTCGTTTTGAAGTTTAGAAGAAAAGCTTTTATGATGTTTTCAAACTGAGGCCTTTGAACAATTATGATTAGGAAATGAAGCGCGGTGGGGGTGTTTGAGGCAGGGGGCTTTTTGTCAGTGATAAAAAAAAAAGAGCTTTGATAGAGTTTCTCTGGTTTGTGAGTACGTTTACCTTTCTGCCAGAGCTTTTTTTTAATGGATGTTTCGAGTGAACGCCTGCTGAGTATACCGTGAGCCGCTACTAGGAGATCAATTACCATATCATAGTTGCTTTAATTAGCAAGGTTGAGGATCAGCACATCGGGCTTTTCTCAGTATGCGTTCTTGTTAGTTTTAATGTATTCGTGTTTTTGACAAAGGTGTGAAAAGTGTTCCCATTTATTACTCTGTAGGTAGAAGTATAGAT
Organism: Astyanax mexicanus; assembly: GCF_023375975.1. Taxonomy (NCBI): domain Eukaryota; kingdom Metazoa; phylum Chordata; class Actinopteri; order Characiformes; family Acestrorhamphidae; genus Astyanax; species Astyanax mexicanus. Next base: position 51,494,182 of record NC_064417.1, read on the forward strand.
ACAGTATCAGGGTTTAAATATATTAGGATTTAAAAACATGGCAACAGCATTAGCATTTAGCTCAGATTAGCATGATTGATCTAATGCTGCATTTACACTGTCCGTCTCGACAATGCACAGCGACGTATCCCATTCATTTTCAATGGGAAGCGTCAGCTCCGTCAGACGCAGTCGCGCGGTGCATCATGGGTCCGATGCAGGTGCAATGAGTCCGGGGGGTGCAATGCGATGAAAAGTTGAGTCAAGGTAAACTTTATGCAAATGAATCTGTCCAACGCGATGCGTCTGTCCAATCAGAGAGCAGGTGTTTGTCTTATATTTGCAGTCATTTTAGTTTCACCTTCAGTCGTTCCAGAGAAGCATGTAAGAGAAGTTTTATTTTATGTTAAATCCTTACTGATTTACAGGGACTCGTCAGTGTAAATCAGTGTAATACAGCTGCAGAGATTTTACGGTCTCTGTTGGGTTTTTTAAATATTTAATTAATATATAATATGTTTATCATATATATGCTGCTCACTAGACAGTGTTATGAAGCTCAATCAAACACACACACACACACACACGAGAGTTAGAGGTCTGACAGGTGTGTGCAGTAATTAAGTCTTTGATGAGATGAGAAAATAAAAAAGCAGTTTGTCTAAGTTATGCAGCACTGCTACTGAACTACTAAACAAAAATTGTTTTCTAAAATGAAGATACAATACAAATAAATAATCAGCATCTTAATAGGTAGTTTTGTTCCTTAACCCCTTAAAAGGGCAAATTTTTTACACCACTAAATCTTGAGCATTTCTATTCAAGCACTACATAAAAAGCTTTCATGTTCGATAAGGAACGTTACTGAAAAGCATAATTGTAGTTGTAAAAGAAAATAAAATCAAATATTTATCATGCTATTTTCAAAATATAAAATAATAAAATCATAAAATTGGCTCTTTCCTGAACTTTATTTCAGACCCTTTCAGACCCTGCGTCCATCATGTAATTCCTTTTTTTTCTCTTATTTTTCGTTGCACAAAAACACTAATTGATACCTGTTGTCCACCAGAATATGAACCAGCCAATAAAATGTTCGCAAGCCATTGAAACAGTAGATTAGCCCCGCCCACTGAACTGAATGCACTGGAATGGACATAAAAAATAAATTCAATATTTTAGTTAATTGGATTTCGTTTTTATATAGATTTTATATATAGAGAGTGTTTTTGTGCGTGCATTATATACAGAAAACAGCATTCAAATAATTTTCTGTCACTGGAGTGACTAGAGTTCAGGTCTGAAAGGGTTAAAATCAATATTTTCCTGAATATAAATCAAACAGTTCATGTCCTTGTTTAGTTTTATGTTTGTCTAGTTTTTACGTCTATTTTCATTTTTGTATCACCTACACCTGTAGCCTGTGTAAGGGACAAGGTATTTGGAACCCCCTTAGGTGTTCTGAGAAACCTTCAAGAAAACTTGAGATGATACAAGGAACATGCTCATCTAAAAATATTTTATTGAAAGTTCCTCAAAGGAAGGAGTTCCTCCACAGTTCCTCGAAGAGCTTTAATAATGTAATTACAGTGACACCTTGCTGTAAGCAAACCTGAGTCTGAACTTCTAAAGTTGTTAAAACGACGGAAAACAATGTAACACTATATGCTTAACACTCGTGAACCTTAAAAACACAAACTCTGCAAAATCACACACCGTCGTTTGGCTCTGTTGCGTTAGAGAGTGACACTTGCGTCGTTCATGGTAGCTACAAATGAAGGCTTATTAACGGTGCCCGGCTGCATCTGCGTGACTTCAGGGATGCTTGCACTAGCGAGTGGCGGAGCGTTGTGTTTGCCAGGGCTGGCAAACAAACCCAACTTTGCAGACACTCTAATGAAGGAACAAATCAAGGGGGATTTATAAGAGCATGAATTATTTAGCGAATGTCTGCTCGGCGGCACGGAGAGAAATTAAACCACATCCATCAGCTGCCGCGGTGTGGATCAAACCCTGCCACTCGGAGAGACCCCATGCCGGCGATAGAGGCGCACCGACTGCTGGCATCTCTCTTTGAAAGGAGATAATCATGTTGTGCCAGCACGCCGCTCGGTGGCGTGGGATGCTCAGGGCGGGCGTCTACATAAAAAGACCTGTCTCATGTGTTTATGTAGAACGGCCTGTCTAACACAATGTCTGAGGAGGAGGTGGAGGAGGTGTTGAGACTGGAAAAGAATCTGCGAGACGTGGCGACATCAATGCTTAGGAATGCTCAAGGAAAGTTCAAGTTAGAAATTTGTCAAATTTAGCGAAGGAAATGATGTGGAAATACAAAAAAAGGCAATTTGATTATATAAATCTGACTTTGTGTCAAATTCTAGTGTTTAAAACAAGAGGTGAAGCAAAGTTTATACAAGTATAGAAGTATTGACTCCAAAAATAGTGGAAAACTGTTCATAAAACAATATCATTCACTTTCAAATGAATTCTACTTATTTAGTTTCATATGGATCTAAAACACGATATACTCTATAGTCTAGTTGTTCCTAATTGAGTAAGGTCTCACAGTTTGTGTATATTATATACAGTCGGACAGACAGATTGATATTAATCCTGAGGGAAATTGAATCCATAGCAGCAGAAATAAGATAAGCACTCTCAGATAACACACAATAAAAATAAATAGATAAGTATGTAGATAAATATTGAAAAAAACATTATAGTGAAATGCAGTCAGTGAGTTTAAGAGGATTGTCTGTAGACCTTTAAAACAGGGATGTATGATTTACTGTGGAAACTAAAACTAAAATAAAAAACTGGCTGAGAACTGCGTAGTCTTTCTTCTCACTTATTAGACTCATTCAGATTGACTCGCTGATCAGTATAAACTTCTAGCTGCACTGCTTGCTTAGAATCGTGTTGAAAAGCTCAGACATGTTTGATATACTATGGACCGGTTTCAAACGAGATCGCCAAAGGCCAAAAAGTGGAGTATGTGTTCTACACGCACTACCCGATCATTTCTTTTCAACTGGTAACTCCAACTGACTAAAGGGCTAAAATCATTCTTGAGGTCTACAACAGAACCTCAATCTGTGTTCTTTTTATTTATTTATTCATTCAGCTCTTCTGGACACACAATATATAAATGGGTACAAGGTTTGCCCTTTGCTGTGACAAATAAATGTCAGAATTGTCCCTTTCAATGTTTCATGGGGAGTCCTAACCGTTACTCTTAACTTAAATTAATATATTGTGCAGTATTATAGGCTTATTTTTTATAAATTAATCATTTTAAGATGTTACAACCTGTGATTAATTGGCTTTAATGCTACTTTAAAGTTTTAATATGTAAAACAAATACAAATGTAAGATACATGAATACTGATACTAGTATTGAGGCTTTGCCCAATTCGCTGCTGCTTCTCACCTAGAGCTTAGATTATCTGACCCGAGGCCCGATCTGAGATTTCCCAACACTTTCCTTGGGCTGGGTCGGGTCAGGCTCTGTTTTTTTTTTTTTTTATACTGTTTTTATTTCATATAAAGCTATGGCATGATAATCACATTATAGTAACAAATCAAACTGTGTTTATAAACACAGGATAGAATGTTATAATTATGCAGGCTTGGAACTGTGCAGCGAGCACTACGCACACGTCAGCTCTTCTGCTTGTACGCTTTATTGTTGTTTTATGTGTATACACTAAGGCTATATAAGTTTGAAATAAAAAAAATCCTTTGTTATGAAAGTGTTTTATATTGGTGGACATTGTTAATTATATTATAGTAGACGGGGAGATCGGTTCTTAATAAACATATTTCTTAAATAATAGGTCTATGCTTCTTCAGTGTTGGAGTGTTAATTAACAACATTCTGAACGAATTTCACTCATTCAAACAGCCCGAAAATGTTTTTAAAAAGCTCAGTTTTAAGTCTCTACTTGCCTTCTAAAAATGTCTTGTTTAAATCAGACTCGGGCTTATAAAAACAGGGTCGGATCGGGTCTGGCTCAGGCAGAATGCGCGCGGGCTCAGTGCGGGTCGGGCTTGATCTAAGCTCTATTCTCATCAGTGTGTGTGATTGAGTGTAAAATGTAATTGTAAAGCGTTGGGTTTCTATAAAGTCACTATATATTTGTAACTTGTATCGCAATTGGCAATTACAAAAATACAAATACTAATAAAAATAGGGATACCAATAGATCTCAGACTTAGACTACATTTATCGGGTTGCCTCTTGATCAGCTCATTTCATAGTCTGAAAACTGGACACAAAGCCAGCTGGAAGCAGTTGTACCCAATCTTATCCCGGCTACCTTTATCCTGCCACAGAGAAAATCAGGCTTCTGCTCCCTGCCAGGTCTGGTTAGCCTTTCCTGTCCTTTTATTCCCCCACCTGAGACCAGCCGCCTCCCATCCCTTACCACCACCCGGTGTACTGTACAGATCCTACCCTTGGAAACTTCCATTTGTTTATCTGTCAGCCGCATGCAGCAGCTCTCTTCATTAGTCCTGGCTGTGTATATTTGCTGTGTATTTGAGCATTTGTATGCCTGTGTGTGTGTTTTTGATATCAGACGGCGTGTTGTTAGCGGTGTCTATTGTGTGTACATGCTCGTCTCTGTGTGGCGAGGGCTTTGTGATGCGTACAGGTGCGCTGTCTGTGTGGGATGCGGGGATGTGTGAGGTAAGTCTGAGTTGTGTGAGTTTCAGCGTGTGGAGGGTTTGTTTGTGAAGCGTTTGATGATGCAGTGAATGTAGGTTAAGGGGGTAAGGCGGGCTGTGAGGAAAGCCAGAGCTAAATTGAAAGCCTCGTTTCCTGCTGGCTCTTAGACCCAGTTCAGTCATTGCTCCACAGCTGCACTAAATTCAAATATACATCACTAGCTGATCCCCGGGGTGGCAACAGCCCGCCGCTGGCAGTGCCCGCGTTTGGCCGAGACGCATTTTGTTGACAGTTTGGAATGGCTTGTTGTGCTTTCAGAAGCGAAGTGCCTCCCTTTTGCACGGAGCAGCTTTTTCACACACACACAGCGTTGATACTAATTTGTGCTAATTAGAGCTGTGTATTGGCTAGAACTTGCCGATACAGTATGTATCGCAATACATTAGGGCTGCAACTAGAGCTACAACAATTTACTTTTGTCGACTACAAATATCATTGTCGGCTAATCGTTAATTTGTAACAGTACCACATTACACAAAGTTTTGGAGACAGAACCACAATAGAAGATGGGTAAATGTCTTACTCACACAGTTTACACTCAACTTAATCTGTCTCCAAAAGTACCCAAACACAACAGATTACATGAACAGCTAAATAGATCACTAAATATCCATAAATTTAAATGCCTTTTAAATCTCATGTTCAGCTGTTTCTATACTTTTTAGAGATGGAGGACATGGCAGAAATAATCGTGACTAATCGACTAATCGAGAAAATAATAATCAGATTAGTCGGCTACCAAAATAATCATTAGTTGCAGCCCTAGCTGCCCTAGTTAGGATCAGCTCCTGATCCTAACTTTCTCTATCGCTTTCAAACAATAGAAACAGCTGAACATGTAAAATAAATGCTCAACTGTTTAAACATTGCTGTTTAAATGTGGAAAGTGCTGCGTTTTAGTAAAGAAATACAGGGGTTGGACAATGAAACTGAAACATCTGTCATATTAGTGTTGGAGGTTTCATGGCTAAATTGGAGCAGCCTGGTGTTTAATCTTCATTAATTGCACATTGCAGCAGTAAGAGCAGAGTGTGAAGGTTCAATTAGCAGGGTTAGAGCACAGTTCTGCTCTAAATATTGCAATGCACACAACATTATGGGTGACATACCAGAGTTCAAAAGAGGACAAATTGTTGGTGCACGTCTTGCTGGAGCATCTGTGACCAAGACAGCAAGTCTTTGTGATGCATCAAGAGCCACGGTATCCAGGGTAATGTCAGCATACCACTAAGAAGGACCAACCACATCCAACAGGATTAACTGTGGACGCTGTAAGAGGAAGCTGTCTGAAAGGGATGTTCGGGTGCTAACCCGGATTGTATCCAAAAAACATAAAACCACGGCTGATCAAATCACGCAGAATTCAATGTGCACCTCAACTCTCCTGTTTCCACCAGAACTGTCCGTCGCCACAATCAATTATTGTGCTCTAAAACCAGGTGTTTCAGTTTTATTGTCCAACCCCTATTAGTAATGTTGCTGTAGTGTTTGGGCACTTTTGGAGTTGCAGGCTGAGTTGAGAGTAAACTGAGTGTAAAATGTAAAATGAGTGAGGACATTACTATTATTTCACTGTATTTCTGTCCCTAGTTTAGTGCTTTGTGTAGTGCTAAAAAGAAAAAAAAAAAGAATGATTAGTTGACAATGAACATTTGGAGTCGACAATTTTTTATAATTAACGTTTCGATTTTATTGATTAATCGTTGCAGCCCTTTAGTACAGGAGTTATGATTCAATATTAGGGGTGCAAGAAAATATTAGGTAACATTTTACCATAAGATTACATTAATTAACAGTACTTAAGACACAAGGTCTTGAAGTACAAACAAGTACAAACTTTTGTGGAATAGCCCACCTCTGTTTTCCACCAGCATTCCCCAAATACAGCACTTTTAGCTGATTCTTATAACAGGCTTACAATGCTAGTGATCATGGCATAACACATGCAAAGAAATCACTGTTTTTTAACCATTAACAAGCTCAAAGCAGCTCCACACTTTATTGGTAGAATTCTGAGGGTCCTGATATTTAAAATGAAGCACTGAAAACTTGAGAAGTGCACAGATAGTTTATTAAAAACACTGTTTATGCACTCAGTACCTCTAGGTAGTTCTCAAGGTGCCACCATCTTTAAATTAAGTCATGGTAAGTCGACTGATGGCCACAAATTAATAAGCACGATAGGGGAACATAAAGTTTATTAAAAGGACTGTTTAATAGACTGCAAAACTAATTCTCTGGAAATGCATGAATATTAGAGATATTTTCAGCTGAAATTCATGCATTTCCACAGAATTAATTTTGCAGTCTATTAAACAGTCCTTTTAATAAACTTTATGTGCACTTTCAAAGCTCTCAGTGCCTCGTTTTAAATGTCAGGGCTCTCAAAATTCTACCAACGAAGTGTGGAGCTACTTTGAGCTTGTTAATGGTGTGATTTTTTTTTTTGCATGGGCAACATTATACCCCTATCACTAGCATTATAAGCCTGTTGGAGCAGTTATTTGCAGAACATTTAGAGCATTTGTTTGCAAGAAATGAGAAATGGCTGAAATAACAAGATCTCAAATAATGCAAAGAAAACAAGTTCATATTCATAAAGTTTTAAGAGTTCAAGAAATCAATATTTGGTGGAATAATCCTGGATTTTAATCACAGTTTTCATGCATCTTGGCATCATGTTCTCCTCCACCAGTCTTACACACTGCTTTTGGATAACTTTATGCTGCTTTACTCCTGGTGCAAAAATTTAAGCAGTTCAGTTTGGTGGTTTGATGGCTTGTGATCATCCATCTTCCTCTTGATTATATTCCAGAGGTTTTCAATTTGGTAAAATCTAAGAAACTCATAATTTTTAAGTGTTCTCTTATTTTTTTTCCAGAGCTGTATGTATGGGGATAGTAGCATTATTCAATTTTAGAAGTTTTTGTGTTTTTTCATATTAGCAAAGATATCGTCATCGCAAAAATACCCTGGTGCCATAATTGAACCCATGGAGAAAAATTTCTGTATCCCAATTTTCTGTATCCTAAATGCCCAACCATGGACATGTTTCTGGGTTGTTGTTAAACTTGTAGTGAAATTAGAAGATTTAGACACAAATAAACCATTTCTTATTTGTCTTCATGATGGATGCGTCATTAAGAGCCTGTGGGAAATCCACTTCCTATTGGTTAGTCCATTGATTGCTTCAGCCTGGTGAAATTGTGGATAACGGAACTTCTAGCCTTGTTCGCAGATCTATTATTCACCTGCTTTAGAACATCTAAAATCGATTCCGGCACCTGAGAGTATTTTCAGCAGGTAATTATTCTTTTGCAAAATGAATTGTTTATTATGACGAATTGGGTTATGACCCAAGATGCATAAGATTACATTTAAAAGCCTTCAAATAGAGCAGTCAATGAACCAAGTATAGTTTATTCACTCTGAACAGTGTTGACTTTTTGTACAAGATCCTCAGCTCTGATAAAATATAAGACAAATGGTTGGACACACCCTATTATTCAAAATTCAATTCAATTCATTTTTTTATTTTTTTATTGTAGATGAATACAGAAGTCATCCAGAAGGAACATGTAAGGAATCATGCAGTAACTTAAAAGTGTTAAACAAACCAAAATACTCTGTAAAGCATTTAGGTGCTCTTATCTGGGGAGCTGTTAACTCCCTGATGAGTGCTAGTTTCATCATCATACCATCTTGAATACTTTCAATGAAGTTTTTGAAATTCTTCTTTTAGGATTGACTGACCTTTATTTTTTCTTATTTTTTTTTTATTTTTAATCTGGATTAGAACATTACTCAAATATTCACTATTCACTGTATACCAACTCTACCTCTTCACAGCTTTACAACTGAAGCTCTCAAATGCATTGTGTTCTTGACGAGGCACAGTTGTTAACTGAAAGCCATTCCTAATGTGCAAAGTTGTCGTCTAAGCAAGAGGTTCTACTTAAAATAATGAAAAAAAGAACGCTGAATTTACGGTGTGTCCAAACTTTTGACTGGTACTCTACATCCGCTAACAGAAGTCTGTACCAACCACAGGGAAAGAGCACCATCATATGAACTACAAATTGTCCTATATGATCAATACAGGGGTGATAGCGTTCAGGCGCCGCGCCGGAAATCCGGCGTAGCGTGGCTCTGTAAAAAAAAAAAAAAAGCTTTCCCCATCCCCTATGAAAAGCCCCCACCCCCCCCCCCCCCCCCCACCCCCCACGTTTGACGTGTGCAGACCATTTAAAGCTCAACGCAAGCCTTCCATCCAATCAGAAATAGGACGCCGGCGGGTCTTGTCTTGGCCGCCCATGGGCTCCGAGTCCTCCGGGCATGTTAGTTGAAAAAATTGGTTACGGCCCAGATACATCAGTGGCAGCTTAAATTCTGCGCATTACGACTTCCTAACTGTAATAAGCAGAGGCGGAAAAAGTACTACAAATTGTAATTAAGTAAAAGTACATTTACTTTGCTAAAATGCTACTGAAGTAAAAGTTAACGTTAACTTTTTGTCTAATATATTTTTGTTAAGGGGCTAACGAGCTTCACACGTGCTTTACTCACCCAAATAAACTTAAAGCTTAGTACAGGGCAGCTGCGTACCAGCATGAATCGCGCATTTGAAGTGCACTGTAAGCCCGGATTTTATTTCTAATTAAAAATGTATATTCAATGTACATAAATTATTAAGTTTTAGTCCATTACTGTCAAATGTAAGTATATTGTACTCATTTCAGCACGTATGTAAACGTGTTAATAGTTTTTAGTTTCATAAACTAAACATTTTAAGTTTTTGAACTGATTGACTTTTTAAGTTATTTGACAGAAAAAAAAACTTTTTTTGCATTTAAACCCGCCCTTTTCCCAGCTTGCTGTTGGTGAGGCGGCGGGCGAAGCTTTGCGTCCTCCGTGCCTCTGCAGTCTAAACTGCAAGGCGGGAAAATGTGGGCAGCTCAGCGGACTAGTCACAGCTGCCGCTGTCCGTGTAGCTGAGCCTGCGAGTCTGCCCGCCGGCTCCGGCAGAGGCACGGAGGACGCAAAGCTTCGCCCGCCGCCTCACCAACAGCAAGCTGGGAAAAGGGCAGGTTTAAATGCAAAAAAAAAGTTTTTTTTCTGCCATCTCCCATCGACTCCGCGAGCTCTGCGAGCTTCGCCCGTCGGCTTCGCAAGCTCCGCGAGCCCGTCGGCTCCGCGAGCTTCTCCCGCCAGCTCCGCGAGCTCCATCCGCTGGCTCCGCGAGCTTCTCCCGCCAGCTCCGCGAGCTCCATCCGCCGGCTCCGCGAGCTACGCCCGTCGGCCCCGCGAGTTTTTCTCTGTTTTTTCCATGAATATTTATAAAAATATTTAAGTAACGTTTAATAAAAAAGAAAAGTAAGAAGAAATCAAAATTTTTGTTTACTTGTAACTCAAGATACTAAGTAGAATTGTAGGGCAAATGAATTGGTGTAACAAAAACAAAAGAGTTAAATCAACTTACCATTTAGTTGTATTAACTTGATGTTTTAAGTTATGTTAACTTAAGTTTTCATTGCCCATTACTTAACTTTTTTAAGACAACCGGTTTCCTCAAATTTTTTAAGTAAACTCAACTTATCCGGGCTTACAGTGTGGAGTTCTGAGTTGAGTGGACGGGTTTGATGAAAAGCGCGATATATAATTTAATTAAAATGTATTTAAATCATATTATATATAACAGGTGTGCCGAATTTTGAATCCCAGGCAGAATCCGACTCTCTTTTGCGTGCACACGCGTCTGGTAGTGGGCGCTAAAAGTTACTCTCGCGCTGTCCGTTAATATTTTTATAATATTTCCCTCAGAATACAGCAAGATATAAAGCCAAACAAAGACTCATGTAAGACAGTGCTAGTTTAGTTGTATAAAAAGCAAAAGAAAGACGGGTATTGCAGAACTAAATAACTCGTAGGACTTAACGCGCATCGAGACACGTCCAGTCGGGAGAGCGCGCGGTGCTCAGCAGTTATATTTTCTTTATAACTGGCTTTAAAGAAATTACTTTCAAAAACACCCGTTTTAGTCTCCCATTAATTTATATTATGCTTACAAATGAATTCAATAAAAAGGATAATATAGTTTTTAAATGTAATGTGATGATATAATTTGTCCTACATCTTACAATTACATTTGGTCACATCTAAAACACATTTAATATTGGAATAAATTATCGGATTAATCAAAATTGCAATATAAATTCCCTTCTAAAATAAACATTTTAAAAACATTGTATTATTTTTATTTTAGGCCAGCAATTATAATTTAATATAGTGTTACAGATCTAAATCAGATTTAGGTCATCATTCATCATAAAGCAGGTCTCATGTGAGCCATTTATAGAACTGTCCCTAATTCCATTATACATATATTTTTTATTATTTTTTTTCTTTCCTCATTTTTACAGCGTACAGTTGGAACTAAGTCAATATACAAAACTCTAGGTTAACACGCATATAATGCTTTACAGTTGATAACACAGAGACAGTCCTCCTGCATCAGTAAAAGGTTTATTTAATTTATTCATGACTGGAACTGATTGTATTTACGTTCCTTTGATCGCAATAACTTGAAGTGAAGCAGCTGACGAACTCCGCGGACCAATGCGCGCTCTCGGCATCGCGCGCTCTTACGACGCAGCATCGCGCGGCGGGGGGTCCCGAAGCCGAAGCGCAATACAGGCGAGGCTGCAGGTAGAGACGGCCCGCAAAATCTAAATACTGTATTATTTAACTATAACAATACAACAGTGTCAATGCCACCGCGTGTGATGCTCCTTGCGATTGCTTTGCTGAATTTCATAATCGGCTGAATTTTAGCTTCATCATGCGTCGTTTGACGTGTAGTGTGAGAGGGGCAGGATGTCCGATTAACTGCCCAAACGAGCAGCCGATTGTTTCAAATATAAAAGCGAATTTCAGTTAAATAATAGCGAAGTGAAATAAAATAGATTTATCTTCAGTCAAAGAGCTTTTTTCTGCTCATTTTTTATTTCCAAAACTGCGCTTTCACGATGTGAGAGAGAATGAGTGAGAATAAGCATCACGTGTATCTGTCTAATTCGCAAACGGCAAATCTCCTTTGTTAATCTAGGAGTAAGTCCGTGTAGTAAGCATAACTATAAATCCTTATAAATGTTAAAAATATATAGCTAGTAACTAATAGTTACTGTGCACATTTTAAAATATTTTTTGGCTGGTAAACAGAGGCATCTCCGCTTCCCGACGTCGGTCAGCAGGAGGCTTTCTATTCGCGATGTCTTCAGGATTTGCAAAAATAAAAATAAATGATTTTCAACGCATCATTCAAGCTTCCACAGCAGTAGAGTTTAGATTGTCAGCCGGAGCCTGACCCGATTTCCGACCCGAACTCACACATGCGCTCCTCCTCTCCGCAAAATGGAGCCTTCTGAAGTGAGGAGGAACATTACATAAGGTGAGCTAAATTTGGTCCAATGCAAAGGACAGTCAGATGTATGGAGCTAATTCAAGTTAGTTGTTGATAGAAACAGCACGTGTGTCGGCTTCGTAGAGTGTGTTAAGCACAGAGTGCTATAAGCTTAAAATAAAGGCTAAATTAATCTATATGCTTAAAAAATCGTGTGTTCGTAAACATTTTTAAGCATATTAGAGAAGAAGAAAAGTAATTGTAAATTATTGTTATTTTGGTTTAATGAGTGTGCAGGGCATAAGGGGGCAGAACGTGCATAATCATGTTTAAAAAAACACTGCATTAAAAAAAATATATGCACTCTTAGTGCTTCCTTTTCATTTACTGGATAGAAACTGAAGCTGAAAGCTAATCTCCGAGTTGTAGCTTGAAGAATTAGCACACAGAGGCACAGCAGTGTAGAGCTGTTCTCTTGGCGCTGGTACGTTAATCGTGTCTCTTGGGTTTATATGAATTGATCAGATAAATAGTCGTCTATAAACAAAGTTAATGTTATTCCATTAAAAAAGTATTGCTTAATTAATTGGTAATCACCTCCTCTATTTTAGACAGAGTGTAGTTACTGTACTTTGGAGTAGTATTGCCCCCTACTGACCTGTCTTGGTATGGCTGCTGCATATGCAGCTTTGAGTTAATGCATTCTGGTGTTGAAATGTTGCATTGTGGTTCAATACACACCTCAATTTCTAACTTTACTGCAACATCACAAGCCTTGAATGCATTTTTAACGCATACGCTGGTATTCGTTTTAACAGGTAGAATCGAACGTGGCCAGTTTCTTTCAGTCAATCGTAAGTCCTATACCAAGATGGAAATTATCTGTTTTCGTGAATAACACTATAGACATAAGGCAAAAATTAAAACATCTAAAATGTGTCACTTGACAATAAGGTCATACACAGACTATTAAATGTTTGAATAATGTATCAAAATGTATGCCTACATTACGTCGCATATGCAGTATGTTGTGCCCCCCTCACCCCGTTGGAACAGGAAAAAAAGTTCAGGCTCAGGATTTTTTTTCACTATCACCCCTGTCAATATAGTAGTGTAGAAACAAGGTGATGGTTATATATTCTGATATGACTATTAATATGTATTTCTGGCCATGTACGCATAGTTTAACCCTCCTATTATGTAAGGGGTCAAATTGACCCGTTTTAAAGTTTAAAGATCTAGGAAAAAAAAGTTTTTAAAAAGTATTTTTTTTCAGTATGCAACTTTTTCTGCTTGCCTTAGTTAGTGTGTTCAACATATAATATGAAAATGGTTCATCTCACATATAAGCAACCAAACTTTGCTAAAACTACGTAAATTGCAGTATTATGTTTTAATGTTATGTAAAACTATTGTATTTTATATGTCTCTAGGTCTTTTAAAAGTAATAAAGTACTGAAATGTTACACAAGTTTGAGCATGTATTTCTTTATGAAAAACGAGTGAATTATCCTAATTGAAGCATTACCTGTTAGAGGTAAGGAACATCATTGTACTAAATATTGATAGAATAATTAGATATGTATTTAGTAATCAAATATTTAAACTGGATTTGTTTGGTTTCAGACATATTTTGGATAATTAAACGTGCACCTGGGAACTGACCCGGGAACACCTTTGCTGTTCATGACAAATGAAAGTAACAAGAGGTTTAACAAGGAAAAAGAAGATTATTCTGCATGCCTTTGGTGTTTCTGTCTAGGCTCTGTCATGTATCGATGAGTTGAAGAAGATCAGGGGGATCTGGAACAGTTTCTCTTGTCCTTTGTCAAAGAAACGAGCTTCTTCAGTCTCGTCATTAGGAAGCGTGCTGTAGAATCTGTTCCCTGTAGGCTATTCTTATTGATTTTATGCTGCCTGCTGTAAACACTGAACCTGAAACCTTACATTCAGCAGCTCGGAAGGACTGGTGGACCATTCTGCAGGGATGCTCCTGGCATGGTGACGTGCTACCTGTGTAAATGCTGCCAGACGTGACTGTCTTAGTTCACCTGCATTTAGGGGTAGATCCAGAAACCTTTGCTACGATTTGGACAGTTAATCCCTTTTAAATATGATACTGAACACGGCAGAGCTGATCCAATCACAACGCTTACTTTCTGTACACCCCAAATACTACTGATCCAATCAGAGCTGCTGCACAAACAGCTCTGATTGGTCCAGCGGGCTACGCGCTGCCACTATGATCAAGATATCGCCGGTGCGAATCCCTGTTTGTGCAGCTTGCCATCAGCTGCCGGAGCCCTGAGAGAGCACAGTTGGTCTTGCTCTCGCTGGGTGGGTACAGTACAGTAGATGGCGCTCTTTCCTCTCATCACTCCTAGGGTAATGTGGATCAGCACAAGGCTGCGCCTGTGAGCTGATGTATCAGAACCGAGTCGCTGCACTTTCCTCAGAGCATTAGCACTGTGATGCTACTCAGCAATGCTGCATCAGTCTGATTTCACATGTGTCAGAGGAGGCGTGTGCTAGTCATCACCCTCCTGGTGTTGGGGTATCACTAGCGATAGGGGGAGTCCTAATGACTCCAAAACGTGGGGTTATTGGCCTTGTAAATTGGGGAGAAAATGGGATAAAAATTAGAAATAAAATTGTATTTAAAAAAGCTGCTTCACAGAGCCATCGCTTATACAGCAATTCTTAAAGATGTTAGAATGTGTGTAAAAATCTTATATTATATTGTCTATTTAATAGTTAATTGGAAGTTCATGAATTGTTTGTGTTTTAATGTCTTTGTTTTAAAATACCAGTGTATTATAATACTGTACGTTTTCTCACCAGGGGCTCTATTTTAGTGATTTATAGGCGAGTCGTCAACCGTGCAGCATGCAGCTTGATTTAGGGCGTGTTGTGTGTCTTTGCTATCGTAATGATGGGAAAAGTACAGTTTGTACTGCTCGAAATGTGCAAAAGGTGTGTACTAATTATTTTCATTTATCATGGGTGTTGGTAATTTTGGGCGTAAGGTGAAATAAGCCAATCAGCATGTCACTCGCATTTGCTTTAATAGCCAGGTGCGCTCTGACTTTGGCAGATTGCTAATTTAAAGCTGCAGCTACCTGGATTGCTTCTCAGCAGAGGAAACTGACCTGCTCGTTGATGTATATCTATCTGTGTGCAACGAGTGAGAATGTACCCGAGGTCAAACCTGTGTTGCCAAGATAGCAATGAATGTTTGACCGTAGACTGTTGTCAGGGTTCAAATCAGTCAGTAGTGCACCTGTGTTTTCCATTGCCAAGCTAGCAATACATCAATAATTTACCTGAACATACCTTACCAGACCCCTATGCCCCCATGTTGCCCTTGATCACAATGATATCACAATACTGTGATTCTATGCTACTCAATGTAACACAATTATGTATCACAATTCCCTATATTCGTTTTTTAAGCACCGTATATCGATTTGATACAGTCGAAACGTTACAGTATAACGCAATATTGGCCTGTTTTGCCAATTTTTTCACTCTCCTATTGTTCACGTTCATGTACCAGTGCAGATGCAGTAATCTACATAACCAAACCACTGAAACAATGCTGGCGTACTCTTTAGGCAGTGATGCACACAGTGACATCACTAAAAAAAATAGCGTTCTCTTGTTTATCCTCCCACTGAAATAAAAAAGGTTCTAAATCAGGGAGGAGTGGAGCAGAACCAGTAGGAGAATGCATTAATTTTCCGGGTTTCTGGGCGCACCCCCAACATTACCCTCCAGTGTAGGTATCAGTATCGCCCCCTACTAGAGCTTCTGGCATCTGCAAAGGCAGCGGCTCTAGAACATGCCAGCAAAAGCCTCCAATTAATCCTTGTTTGCACAGTGGAACGCTGTGAGCGCATGCCGGCTCGGTGGCTGCGTTTTTGTCCTGGCAGCCTGCGCCGGTTTCGGTCCTGGCGTCTCCTGCACCACGGCTCTGGTTCCATTACAGAGCAGCGGACTCCTATTTGTTTTCCCCTCCGCTGTGCAGCGGAGCACCGGGATTCTGATGCTTGTCTGGCCGAGGCATTGTTTGATTTGTGGCTTTTGGAGGCGTCCCAATAAAGCCTCAGAGAGAGCCGGGATGATGGATGACCCTGAACGGAGAGATTCGGGAGAGCCAGGGCCATTTGCTGGGCTGGATGGGTGCAAAGTGCTGCCTCATGGGAGTTTTGATGGTGTGGGGTATTGTGGAGAATGAGGATGTGCTAGGTTCAGGCCCCGTCCACACAAATCCAGATATTTTTAAAAACTTAGGTTTTTGTCTCCATTTTCAAAAACATCTTTGTCCACGCGAGCAGCGTTTTAACAAATATCCCTGTTCACACGTAAGCACCATACCGCACAATAACGCTGAAATAAACAGTTTTCTCTAGAAGTTTTCTCGCCGCTCCTTCATCTTCAAACTACTTCATTTTCTTTGTCACACCAGGTGCATGTTCGTCCAGACCTGGTCCAAAATCTCTGTTTGCTGAGTTAAGGGTAATGTGAGAGTAACATTAAATTAAGCTGTAAACATGTTATTAATCTGCAAATCGCAGAGAGAACCGAACCAGTCCGGTCGCTGTTCATGTGACGTCAACATTTTCAAAAAGCTTCGATTTCCCAGTCCACTTGGCTACACTGATACCATCTTGGAAGGCACATTTGAAAAGATCCATTTTCGTTGACTGAAAATGCAGTTTTTGTGTGGACAGAAGACCAAAACAGAGACACAAACCTCTGATTTTAACAATATCTGGAATCGTCTGGACAGGGCCTCAAAGGATCAGAGGATTGAAATCAGGTGGAAGAGATCTTGATTATTGATTTATCAAAAATGTAACTTTACGTTACTCCTCAAGTTCACTATAGACACTACGGACTTACTAGACTCTGGCAGCGACTAGTTATGAGTTATGAGTGTGTTTGTGGCCGTTCGCTTTGTCGTGCTGTTTATGAACGCTGATTTATGGCTATTTAGCATGGAGGCTAATCCAACAAGCTACATATAGAGCCATCCACTGCTTTCATCCATGCTTCATTTTCCTCCAAACTGTCACTATGTTAAAGACTCTCTCACACACACAAATGAAAAAAAATGCAATGTATACCGCTACGCTAGCATTTACTTCCACCGTTAAAAGCATCAAAACTTATATACATATTAGAATACAACAAAAAGGCCTAAACCTTTTTTTTTTTTTTTTTTTTAGGCCTGCCAGGCCTAAACCACTCTACACTATTATAACTTATTATTACTACCAGCAAAAGGTTTTGAATTAAAGAGGAGGAGAAAATCCAATGTTTGCTTATAAAATAATTCCATAGCTACTCTGTTTGTAGCTGCACTGTTTGGCTTGTAAGCGCTGCATTGTTGCTAGGTTACCTGTATGTTGCGGAGTGATAATATATGGGGAGCTTCGATTACAGTGCATTACCGCCTGGTAACGGCATACATAGAATGCCTCTCAGCCAATCACATTGCAGAGTCAGAACTAACTGTGGTATAATTGTGATTAATCTCAAAATTGTTGTGTGGCATTTTTATTTTTTTAATTAACAAGAAAAAAGATGCATATTTAAATGGAAATCATTTATGTTGCTATTTAGTACTTATATAATGTTTTGTGTTAAAATGATAATGTATGATAATTTTTTCTGTAATAAAAAAACTGCAATGCTAAAGTATTGAATCGTGACTCGGTATCGGCAGATACTCAGAATCAGATGACTGAACATCCCTAGTTGTTAGGCGCTGTATTGAGTTTTGGCGTGAGCACAGGTGTGATGCAGACCTCTCACTCTGGCTATGGATCAGTGGGCAGCAGAGGGGCGAGGCTGTGTAGTGGGCATTCATTTACACTCTGTCTGTCTCTCTCGCTGTCTCACTCTCTCGCACGCACTCTCGCGCTTTCTCTCTCTCTCTCTGGGGGACACATGTGTCCTGTCGTCTGAGAGCCACGAGTGCATGAACTGCTCTAATGCGGTCACATCACAGTTAGGAGGTGGAAGTAGCAGAGGGAGGATGACGGGGGTTTTATGCATGTACAGACACACAAATGGCCAGTCAGTCGAGGACATGTGCTCACTCTTGCTCAAAAGAAAGAAAACTTTTTAATTTAAATCGCATACCTCTGGATAAGGAGTTTTTATGGATATGTTTATTGAAGGGAAAAAACTACTGTATTTTTTGCACTATAAGGCGCACTTAAATCTTTAAATTTTCCCCAAAAACATCAGTGCACCTTTAAAATTCGGTGCGCCTTATGTATTTATTCTACCAGTCAGGTATTAAAGAGCAGTAAAGCCGCTCTGATTGCTAAAGTACAGCGTTATACAGGAGTTTCAGTTTAGTTCTCCAGCACCATTAGCGACTAACTGCACGAAGCACTAGCTCTATGGCTGTCCAAAGGCGAGTATCCTGATCGGTCTGTACCCTGCTGCAACCCTGGCTAGCACTGCTGAAGCAGTATTAGCATTAGCCGCTACCATGCCGAGTGCTAGCTCTTTGGGCGTTCAGCGGTGAGTATTATCGGCCTGTACCCTGTTGCTAAGCCCCTGCTAGCACTGCTGGGGCAGCATTAGCATTAGTGATTAACCACAGCGCTAGCTCTTTTGCTGTTCAGAGGCGAGTATATCGGACTATAGCCTGCATGTTTACAGTGTTAAAACAAGCTACATGGGACAAAGCGCTGGCTATTATCGCCCTGGCTCACTGGAACACACTCTTGCTACCCAGAGGCAAGACCTGCTGAATTAGAAGGAAAACATGATGACACCTCTGTTCCAACTACTAGGTACTAGTTAATATTGTCGCATAAAATGCGCCTTATAATCCAGTGCACCTTATGTATGAAAATAGACCAGAAAATAGACGTGTATTGATGGTGCTCCTTATCTGGTGCGCCTTATAGTGCGAAAACTACGCTTTACTATAATAGAAAGGAGGCTTGGGCCTGTAGATCCTGTAGCTCTACACTCGTAGATTGAAGCTGAAGCTGCATACCGGCTGATCTATAAATGCTGGATTTTGGTGAAAATTCTGGAGTCCAGGCAGGACAAAGAAGTGGTGCAATCTGGTGGAGACGTTCCTGAAAATGTCTTGCTGTGTGTGGGTTAACATTATCCTGCAGAAAAATGCCAATTGGAGGTCCTGCCATAAGGAGGAGCAACACACATGTCTGCAAGATGTTCTGCTCATATCACTAAGCTGTTAGTGTCCCTCAAATAACTACTAGGGTTGACTGACTGTTGTATGCAATGCTCCCCAGATCATCAATCAAACATTGGAAGTTGATGGCCATGCCATGTTTCGTAAAAATGTCTATTTTTTATTTCTATTTATAATAACGTACCATACCTATTTATTAGTATTCATTGCTATTATAAAACGCCATGTCAGGCAGTGTTTGCACATCTTCAGTGGCCTGGGATTGTCTGTGAGGATATTGGTGTGTTCTCCTTGTGTCTGCATGGTTTCCCCCTACTCCCAAGAACACATGGCAGGTGAATTGGCCATGCTAACTTACCCCCTAGGTGTGGATGAGCAATGGACTGGCACCATGACTAAGAGGTATTCCTACCTTGTGCCCAGTGATTTCAGATAGGCTCCAGACCTACCGCATCTCACTGGGGTTTGAACCATATGGTTCAGTTCGAGTTTGGTACAGTGGGGGAAAAGAAAAGAAAAAAGCAAACCCTTAAAAACACACAAGACTAATATACTGTAGGCCATTTTTATTTTATATTGATTAGACAGTAGTGAAAGTACAGTTTGTTCTGCCTACTGTCTAGTGTAATTATGCAAGGCATGTTACGATGCCTATTGCTATCTTAAACCCCGCCAGATCACTGCTTCCACGCCTTCCATCTGCATCGTTTAAGTAGCAACAATGTTTGTGAACATATCTATGCTGATGGATGTGGTAATCTGAAAATTAGGTGTGTTCAGGTAAATTTCTGGTGTATTGCTATCTTGGCAATGGAAAACACAGGTGCACTACTGACTGAATAAAACCTAGACGGACGTACAGTAGCAGCAGTGCACAAACCCATAGCACTGCCTGTCAAACTTTTACATCAGCAATAAACAGAATGGACTAGTGTGAATGATATGGTCACTTTCCTCTGCTGAGAAGCGTTGGACACGTCCAAGTTGTTGCACCATTTAAAATAGCAATCTGCCAAAGTCAGAGTGCACCTGGCTCTTAAAGAGAATGTCAAGAGACATGCTTATTGGTTTATTTTATGTTACACCCAAAATAAAGTACACCCATGATTAACAAAGAGAATTAGTACATGCCTTTTGCGTATTTCAAGATGTGCAAAGCATACTTATACCGACGTTATGATAGCAAAGAATCACTGACACTGCCAATAAATCACCAAAATAGTGTTTGATATACGTTTACTCTACAACTGTGGGACAATGCATCCGAACCACCATGAATGAACTGTCAGGGGCAGTTCGCTTTAGGTACAGATCGAGTGTGTTTGTTAAAAAAAAGTTTTTTTTTTCTCTCCTTTGTTTTTAACACAAATCCTTTTGGCAAAAGCACTGTTTTTAAAATATCTTTGTCCACATGAAAATACAACATACCCTGTCAGGCGCTGTCAAGAACATTCCAAACCATCACTGACATGCATTCACATTACAGCTGTCTGCCCTTGAATGTGCAATGTGCAAAGCAGCTAACTTAACAACAGCAGCAGCGATGCCCTTGACCAATGTGTTTTCTCTCACTGTTGTTCCGTTACAGATACTTTATTATTAAAGTTGTCCCACCGGCTAGAGGTCCGATTAGGTCCCCGCCAGTACTGAAAAAATAGGAATAAATGAGTACTACGAGCCAATAACTTTCTTCTAGTTTAGTGCTGGGTCTGTGTATTTGCAATTCCATATGGAGTGTAAGAAAATATTGATATATTAAAAAAAAAATTGTATATTAAGTTTTGCAATACTCTCCATTTTTAAATATTATTTATTTATTATTTATAATGATTATATTATATTATTATGTTTTAAAATATAGCAAATAAAATAGTTATAGTTAAAAGTTAAAATAATTTAACTGTAAAGATTGATATCCCACTGGCTAGAGGTCTGATTAGGTATCACCCGGTACTGGAAACATTGCCAGTGGAATAAATGCCAATAAAAGCCAATAACTTTCTTCAAGTTTTCTTCGTCTACACAACGATACTGAAATCAAGTTTTAAATTATTCTTTTTTTAATCGTGGAAAATCACAGACTCACCTGGCTGCTTCCCAAAAACTTTTTTGTGTCACAAAAACACTCCATAACTAAAGACATGCAAGAACTAGACATGTCATTCATTAGCTTAGATTAGTGCTCTAGCTGTATTTCCAGCATTAGCTCACAGCATCAATGATGCTAGTGTCTTTACTATGTAAAATCTTTTTACTGTAGAAAAATGGAAATATATAGGCACGCTTTCTTAGATTTTTTAATAAAATACGTTATTCTACTTAAAAATAAAGACCCTAAGATTTAATCTTTTAGCTTAATTCACCCGTTTTATTAAGGACTCACTTGAAAGCTCCTTCTAGTATTTACCAAAAAATTCCTAAAAAGGAAGGGAAATGTAATTGGACAAACTCTCTATAAACAGCTCTGGCCATGCAGAAGATGCTTTTTTAAACGGTAGATCTCTTTGCCTTTCTGTGTGATCCCATTGGCTGTAGGTAGCCTTCTGCCCTTGACTCCCAGTGGCCAACTGGATCAGATATTTAGCATGCTATACATTTGCTAGGTGAGCGTTTTTCAGTAGCTCACACCACACGACTGAGCGAACGCACAGAGATCCCCAATTTGCCTTCAAGCTGATGTTTTATTGGTAATTAGCGAAAAATTTTGGCCACTAAAACTGTGTAGTGTGAAGTTGGCATTGGAATGAGCACATACCTTCCACACACTTATAAAGGAAGCCAACGCACTTTAAGGAAAGCGCTGGATCCCTAGCTCTGATGCATCAGCCAGAAGACGCCTGTGCCGGCCAGCATCCCAATGGTACTAATGAGGTGAGAGAGCATCTGCCCACCCACAGAGTACTGTACTCTCTCAGACTCCGGCTGCTGATTGAGAAGCAGCATGAAAGGAGAATCAAACGTACCTCTATCCTCTGGACATAGTGGCAATCAAAGTATTGGTCTGCTGAACCATTTGGAGCACTTCAATTATTACTGATAAAATATATATATATATATATATATATATATATATATATATATATATATATATATATATATATATATATATATATATATATATTTCTTTCTTTCCTTCCATGCTTTTTTTTATCCTACACCCCTCTCCTAAAGTATCACCTCACGCTAGGCAGGCAGGTTGTTAGGTTTATTATGATGTCCTTGACTGTAGTGACACAAGACGCATAAGAGGCTTCTTCCCTTTCACGACTGGCTTCTACGAGCCCATCATCGCTGAATAGACGCGCCACGTGAACCCATAGTGCCCGCTGGCTCTGTGTGTGAGATGACGTTACTGACATGAATTGTGTAGATTGTGAAGCTCGTATCGTGCTGTGAGTCAGCCCTAGGTTCGTTATACGCCTGTGTGAGAAGGAGATTATGGAGGCTACTGGCCGCTCTGGAACACATTGGATCCAATGGAATAATCTTTCAGCCTGATTGCTTGATTTGTTATTAGGCTCGATAAAGGCAGAGATTACACATCTCACCAGGTGGAGGTGGCTTCCTCTTCGTTCCAGAGCTCATTCTACTCATTCTGCCACTGATCAATTTCCTTTCTCTTTTCTTTGCATCGTTCCTGCATTAGTGCTGGGTCTGTGTATTTGCATCCCCAAGCGGGGTGTAAGAAAATATTGATATATATATATATATATATATATATATATATATATATATATATATATATATATATATATATATATTGAAGAATCGCTATATTTTGTTTTGCAATTCTCTCTGTCTAAAAATAGGGGTGTGACGAGACACTAATATCACGAGACGAGACACGATACTGGGTTCACGAGAACGAGACGAGATTTAAAAATAAATTTTTACAGAAAATGTCAAAAATGAAAAATGCCTTGAGTTTTATTTGACAGAATCATATAACGCAAACTTAACAGACTGATTTCTGTCACACATTGATTCTATAAGAAATAGAAATAAGAATAAGAATAACAAATAAAAATAAAACTTTTCTAGGTCTTATATAGTGCAAACAATAAGTGCAAACCACAACCAGTCATATTAAGACTATGCTTGAAGTGAAACAGAGACAGAACATTTTTTTAAATACAGTACAGAGCTAAGGGATTAGTACAACTACTAATACAACCTATGAAACAGTCACGTTTTTTATTTACAGTATTTATATATGGTTTGTGTCTTGTTGGTCACTCTGTTACCGTTTATTGTTTCCACTGGAAAACCAAAATGCAGCCAGACATACAACTTAAAAGTAGCAGAAGCATCTTCTATGCCAGGGGTATTTAAATAGAATTCAGTATGGTCCAGTTAGAGAAAATTTCGACACGCCAAGGTCCGGACCGATTGTTAACTTGTGTTATGATTGAGTGATATATCACGCTTTAGTCACGCCAGCGCGCTCGGTGGTCTGTGATTTACTGCGCTGCAAAGTGCCTATACAATTAAATCTTTCTCAGTAGGTTTGGGTCCGCATTGGACAATGTTTGGGTCCGGACCCGGACCGCGGTCCTCCCATTAGTGACCTCTGTTCTATGCAAATTTTCCTCTTCTGCTGAGAGCTACTCTCTGCTCAGCGACCACACTCGCTGTATCGCTACTGTGTTGCCAGATCCCTCCTAAAAAGTCCACACTAAACTGTTTTTTCTTCCCGCGAGACAGGTTTAAGCCTGACGAGAAATATTGTCACGTTTATCTCGCGAGATCTCGTGCCACAAGATCTCGTCACACCCCTATTTTAAAATATTGTTTATTTATTATTTATTACTATATTAGGTTATTTTATTATGTTTTAAAATATTAGTTTACCTGTAAAGATTGATGTCAGGCAGTGGCTCATTTTGTGTAATGTATTCCTACGTTAATCTTGGTAATTAAGGGTTAACTGTGGTTTGAAACAAGTAACATAAGCT
This sequence comes from Astyanax mexicanus, assembly GCF_023375975.1. Taxonomy (NCBI): domain Eukaryota; kingdom Metazoa; phylum Chordata; class Actinopteri; order Characiformes; family Acestrorhamphidae; genus Astyanax; species Astyanax mexicanus. The sequence continues at coordinate 51,518,433 of NC_064417.1, forward strand.
TTCTGCATGTCCTTCATTCAGTCGAGACATCACTTTTGGGGCTTACCTTGTGGCCTCTTACCTTGTGGGGTAAGGTGCTGGACCATGCTGGCCACTGAGTCCTCATCACTGCAAACAATGGGCCCTATCTTACACCTGCACAAGGTGTGTCGCGATGCACATTGCTATGTTGCAGCCTGCCAGCAGCCAATTTTTTTTCACCCCTTCCACCTGTGTCGTTTATATTGATGTTACGCCCAAAACACACACATTAGTAATTAATAAAAATAGTACATGCCATTTGTGCGTTTCAATCTGAATACTTTTCCTGTCTTTACGATAGCACAGACACACTGACACGCACTTAATCAAGTTGTGCGGTCGATGGCTCGCCTACAGATCTCTAAAATAGGGCCCATAGTGTGCATTATGTCTTCCTTTATCCGGTCAATCCATCGTTTTGAGGTCTTCCTCAGGGCCTCTGTCCTCGCAGGCATTCACATCTCGATTCTGTGATTTTTGCCCAGCAGATACATTAATCCAGGTCCTGCTGACATAAGGCATGGGTGTCTGGGAGAGTGTTGCAACTGCTGCTCAGAAGCAAACTAAGATATTTAGACTGTGTGTGGTCTTGAAGGGGATACCATTGATGCTGTTGATCGTTCTATTGGTTTGGCTGCCAAATTCAATCCATGTTCTTAGTCTTTCCTTCGCTTGGGCACATTTAGATCCATTGCCTTTCAAGATTTTCATTATTTCTCTGTTTTTGTTGGTCTCTTCCTTCTTTCTGTCGAGTTTTCTGTCTTCTTTCTTTCTTCCTCAGCTGTTGTTTCTCAGTCCCATGCAGCGATGCGGCTGTTTTCCACTCAAACGAGCCGGGCATGAACAAACGTTCGGCCTATCGTGAAAAACAGAAAAGATAATCATGTTTGCTGCCCCTGCAGGGTTTTCTGGCCGCTGTCAATTTTTATCCAGGGCTCTGTTTGAGGAGATTGCAGCTCTCAGAGCAGCGGCAGTGCCCAGTTTTAGAGTTTATACTAATCAGAATATATAGAGGGCAGATCTAGCAGCAGTCTCCCAGAGCTCTCATGAAACATCGTCTACGCTTACTGATTGCGGGCTGCTGTTGCTCTCACCATGAGATTTCTACACATTTACAAGTGCTAGCTGACATGTTTTGTTTTTTATTCGGTTCAGCACAATAGCAGCAGCTCTTACAGACAGGGATGCACCAAAATGAACATTTTTCACCCAAAACAAAACAACAAAATTTCATATTTCTCGTTCAGTCTGCCACAATTTTCACCATTGCATTATATAATAGCCTGAATTTATTTTAGTGCTTTGTTTTCAAAGAAAAAGCAATTACCAACTGCAATTTAAGAACTGTCTACTAAACACTGAACATTTTCAGCAGACACACCAACAAAGCACAATATGACACACACTTTTGAGACTCTTCGTTCTTATATGCAGATATTACATTTCTACTTCTCTGCAACATGATTATACTTAATTTTTTAAAACATTGACCCTTTATCCTTATATGGAAAAATTGTCCGTACCATCTACTGGTCACATGACAACATTACACTCAATTGATTGAAAACAAGACAATGGGAATCCCAATCAAAAGTTTCTACAGCCAGTCCAGACAGAAACATGGGCCAGTTACAACTGTTAATCTAATCTTTGTTTGAAGCTAGATTTATGTACAGTAACATCTATAGATTCATATTTCATACATTTGTTACGTTTGTTAAGTTTAGCAATAATAGCAAGCTAAAATAAAAACTATAAAAACTGTTCTTAAAATGACTTTCTTCCATTAAAATGACTCCTTATCCATTAGCCTTTTCTAATTCTAAAACAGGCGCCTCAGGTTTCTGTCTGGTAAGATTTAATAGTCAGACCTTGTGAAGCTCTCATGATATCTCAGATAGTTCCACAAAACACAGAATAAATTTACAGTTTTCCTACCAACTCTGAGAAGAGGCCTTGAAGCATATCTCGGCCAAAGTAAAAACACAGCACCGATCAATTTTTACCCATGTTTAAATATATATAAAAATTACCAAAGATCATACAGCAAAACTGGATAACATATTGATTAAGATACATAAAATGCTGATTATTTATTTAATTGAAAATAACACAATGTACTTTAGGACAAACCTCTTCCTATTCTTTCAATCTGGTTTGTACTAAAAGGAGTTTTCTTTGTCAAATGCACTTTAAAGATATGAAGATATTGGAAGGTCACTACTCCACCTTATAGACCAAAAGTATTGGATGGAGCGCCATCATTCCAGAGAACACAGATCTACTGCTCCACAGCCCATTACTGAGGGTTTTATACCCCTTTATAGTCCATACCTGGCATTAGACAACAGGTTAATGGTTATTTATATGCTCCAGAGAGTTCTAGACAAGCTAGACCAGGTCTGTGTTAATGTGCATTTGCACATCTGTGTCAGCAAAGGTACAGTTAAAAAAAAGAAGAAGAGAAGAAGAGTTTTTTTTTTTTTTTTTTTTTTTTTTTTTTTTTTTACAAACATTTGGATTTATAGTGTGGTTTATATAGATCTAGAGCCACCTGATGAGTCATGTTTGTTGTTTGTTTTAAACACATCATTTTCTGCAGTAATGATGATCTGAAGACTATTAGAGTAATGATATGGTGGCTATGAGATACTGAGTTTCATAACAGTAATCCATTAGCAAGCGCAAAACAAACAAACAAACAAACAAACAAACAAACAAACAATCTCAAATGTTTCTAATAGCCTGCTCCCAAAATCCACCTCAGAGCATTTCTCATCAACAGATCCTCCCAAAATACTTTAAAATACATAATCAGAAGAGCCTTTAAACCAGAAAATCTCACTCTAGAGACGTCTAGTGCTCTGTAGCACTGTAGGAGGCCAGCAGGCATGTTTACAGCAGATCAAGCCATCGTTACTGATATAGCGTGGTTTTATTGGTTTTATTTTAGAGGCAGGCCGGCACTCAGATATCACTAAGAAACTAAAGCATTCAGAATTTTATTTTTGATTAATAATTAAAAGCTTTAGATTATCATCACTGAACATTTTACACTTTTTAAACATTACTTGCATTAAGCAAAACACCAAATAAAAACATTTCAGACAAATAAGTTAAAGGCAGTATAGTTTAGGGCTGCAACGATTAGTCGATATAATAAACAATGTTGATTGTTTGAAGTTGTCGACTACACATTTCATTGTCAACTACGTTAAAAAAAACGTTATTTGCAACATTCCTGCATTGCGCAAAGTGCTGGGGACAAAAGTACAGTGGGAGATGAGCCAAAAGTCTCAAAGTGCCCAACCACAACAAATTAAATATTTAATCACTAAATAATCAGTACTATTTGTTTAAACAACATCTAGAAATTTATATGGCTTATAAATCTCATAATGAGCTGTTTCTATCGTTTTTAGAGATGGAGGACATGGCAGAAATAATCGATGACCTATCAACTAATTGAAAAAATAATCAGCAGATTAGTCGACTACCAAAATAATAATAATTGCAGCCCTAGTGTAGTTTATGCCGACTGTCATGAAAGCCAGACACAAGACAGACAAGTGCAGTTACCAAACAAACAATTTGTGAAATAGGTGATTTAGCTTATAAGAAAAATCAGGGACAGACAGGATCTGTAACCAAGGCACTGTGAACAAACCCCATACCAGAGTGAGAAGGCAAGGAGGTCATACACAGGATATCCAATTTAAATAAGCAGTAGGGCTAGGCAAAAGGGTAGTCTAAAATACAAAACAGGTTGTGCTGAGAAGGCTAACAAAAACAACCAAGGGCTAGACAAAAGTCGGTGGAGATACAAAAATGGGATGGTAACAGAAAACAAACAAAAGAAACGCAAGGTAAAAAGCTATGAAATAGATTCATTACCGGGCAGAAACAGGAAAGCAGGGGGTATATATACTCAAGAACACAGGTGTGAGCAATTTCAGAAGCACGGTGAGCTGGAACTCTGAAGCATCACATGATCCAGCATGTCCCGGAGATTTGAGCGCAGGTGCATCCTGGAAAGTGGAGTCTTTATTGAGAGCACTGGAGTCAGGCAGACAGACAGCAACATGTTTTTGTTAGATTATTTAAGGTCACACAGCCTAACTTTCAGCAGTAGTAGCATTTAACTGGATTCCAAAAATGTCAGAGTTCAGCTTTTAATCAGCTTTTAACAGCTAAAATCAGACAGCAGTGTTGTTCTCAAGACTGAGCTCACACAGAGACTTGAGTCTGTTATCAGTGCAGTGAGTAATCCAGCTCAGAAAAACATCACAGCTTAACTTGGGTAGCAGTGATGATATCACGGCACTGTGATTCTGCAGTACTCGATATATCACAAGACACGAGATCTATTCTCTATGGTACTTCATGAAACGGGTGTCATATTGTATCGTACACAATAATGTCGCCAAATATTGTGATATTTTTTATATTTTTTGCTGTTTGTAGCTAAAGGAAAATTCCCTCTGTATTATTTCACATTAAATAAATAATATTAAATCTACTAAAGACAGATTATATCTGTCAAGTATCATTTATTTACAGTCAATTCTTGATATATTGAGTGAATTCTGAGTATCAAGACAACATATTGGATCGTTAAGTTATGTTACAATCTGGTGAAAATCTCAATTAGGGGTGTGCCATATTTATTGACACCAAACACAATTTTAAATATTCATTGAGTTGCAGTAGTGCATTCTTTAAATTAATTTTATTCATTTAATCGTTTGTCATATCGAACGAATATCACGAAACAGCCAGAAATATCATAATATTTATTTTAGGGGCATATCGCACACCCCTACTTCATTTCATCTGTGTTACTGAAGAGAATAAAATACTCCTAAATAATCAAATAATACCAGGAATTATGGATTAATTGGTGTCAGTTTCACAGTATTTAAAAATCAATATTATTCACCACAGGTTTACCCTATTCATTTGATTTTAGAGCCACCATGTGGAGTAATGGAGCAGTGACTTTAGTAAGTCTAATTGGGAGGCGAGGTTTAGGAAGGTATCGATAATATATCACGAATGAAAGTGATATATCACAATATCGACTCAGTTTTGTCCCAACCCTAGCTAAACCCATACAGGACTCACATGTGCTTTTCTGTAGTGCCACACTGAGAGTTCAGAAAGCCACAATAAACAACATTTCAGTTAAAATTTACACAGAGAAAGACATGCAGTTTCTGGTAAACTAACAAATGTGGCTAAAAATATCCTGTATAAAACGCAGTACTGTTTGTTTGAGCCTCTGTGACTAATGTAGGGTACAGTGACTGCTATGCAGGTGGGTGTGGTGAACACATGCTGGGTCTTTCTGCATAATTGAAAAAGCAGGATTTCACTCTTTTACCCACAAAACCCCTCCTTCCTCCCTCCCCCTTTCAGCCCCAGCTGTGATACTGATGGAATTAGCCCGACTCCCCGAGACAATCACAGTCAGCGCCCTGCAGGTGGCTGAACGGCTGACTTTTATGCTTTATTTATTATACGATCATGTTGTTATAAATGTGACAGGATTCCTCCCCATGTCCTCGTCATGTAAATGGAGATTAGTGAGAAGCGCTAATGCTCTACTATGCCCTGTTCACACAGACGTATTTAAACTACACCCAGTCGCATCAGCTGCTCATATTACCCCTGTGTTTGAGATTATGAGCTGCTAAAATGGAATCAGTTGCACTTATCAAGCTACTTTTAGCCTATTTTGAAAAGGATATGAGTAAAACCTAGGTGTTACACCTGAGCTAACAGTTGTAGCAGCCTTGTTAAAAAATCATGGGAAATCAATGGGAAAAGCAATAATCACATGTGAAGCCTAAGTTAAAGTACATTGGCCCGTCTTTAATTTGAATCTAGTTTGGCCCAATTCTGGCCCAAATGCTGGACTCCAATCAAGATTAAGTGCTTCATGTGCCAACACCCCAATTGCTTTAATTTAATTTAAAAAAGAAAGTATAAAATGGTATTCAGCCCAAGATGTATGTACAGATACCGCGGTTGCTATGTATAATACGGGAATTGGCCTGAACTGTATGTGCTAACTTACAATTGCTGAGTATAGTATAAAAATTGGGCCAAGCTCTTTGAGCCAACACCCCAGTTGCTGACTATACTATAGAAACTGGCCCAATCTCTTTGAGCCAACACCCCAGTTGCAGAGTATAATATAGGAATTGGCCCAAGCTCTTTGAGTCAACACCCCTGTTGCTGACTATACTATAGGAATTGGCCCAAGCTCTTTGAGTCAACACCCCTGTTGCTGACTATACTATAGGAATTGGCCCAAGCTCTTTGAGTCAACACCCTGTTGCTGACTATACTATAGGAATTGGCCCAAGCTCTTTGGGTCAACACCCTGTTGCTGACTATAATATAGGAATTGGCCCAAGCTCTTTGAGCCAACACCCCAGTTGCTGACTATACTATAGAAACTGGCCCAATCTCTTTGAGCCAACACCCCAGTTGCAGAGTATAATATAGGAATTGGGCCGAGCTGTTTGTGCCAACACCCCAGTTGCCGAGTATAATATAGGAATTGGCCCAAGCTCTTTGAGCCAACACCCCTGTTGCTGACTATACTATAGGAATTGGCCCAAGCTCTTTGAGTCAACACCCCTGTTGCTGACTATACTATAGGAATTGGCCCAAGCTCTTTGAGTCAACACCCCTGTTGCTGACTATACTATAGGAATTGGCCCAAGCTCTTTGAGTCAACACCCCTGTTGCTGACTATACTATAGGAATTGGCCCAAGCTCTTTGAGTCAACACCCCTGTTGCCGAGTATACTATAGGAATTGGCCGAAGCTCTTTGAGTCAACACCCTGTTGCTGACTATAATATAGGAATTGGCCCAAGCTCTTTGGGTCAACACCCTGTTGCTGACTATAATATAGGAATTGGCCCAAGCTCTTTGAGTCAACACCCCAGTTGCTGACTATACTATAGGAATTGGCCCAAGCTCTTTGAGTCAACACCCCAGTTGCTGACTATACTATAGGAATTGGCCCAAGCTCTTTGAGTCAACACCCCAGTTGCTGACTATACTATAGGAATTGGCCCAAGCTCTTTGAGTCAACACCCCAGTTGCTGACTATACTTTAGGAATTGGCTCAAGCTGCTTGTGCCACATGACCAATGCCAGCCTCAGTCAGTCATTAAAGTTAGCCTCCAAAAAACACCACCAAACCGCTTAGTATAATCTGTCCTGTTCATATTGGAGAATCAATTAATCAACCAACTTTTATTTCAACTCAGAAGTACATTGAGGGCAACCTTCATTTTCAATGTAGGATTGACACGACAAAGAAAATAACTACATTTAATCATTTAAAAATAACAATAGATAGATAAAATAGATAAATATAAGAATAAAATAATATTGAGAGGAAATTTAGATCATAAGAAGATAAGATTAATACAACAAAAAAGAGTTATAATTAAGTTAAAACTAACTTTTATGTAGTACAATTAAAAAAGATATAAAAAATAATAGTACAAATAATTGTAATAATAAGAAGAATGTTTCTGATTTGGCTTCAGAAAGGCAAAAACATCAGTCTATGCAACATATATATCTATTTTTTTGTATGGTTGCTTTACACAGGTTGCTTCTACGCTGTGCAACTAAAATTCTGCACTTCACAATTTCTACGTAACTGTAGTCAACATGTGGTTCAGATATATATATTTTTTAATAGATTTACACTGTAACCAGCACTGCAGCACACACTCAGCTCATGCACTGTATGGTTTTCTCGATTGTTGACATGCCTGGGCCGGTTTCTGACATGGGGGTCAGTAGAAGTGTGGGATTGGCAGCTGTGGAGCGGAGTTGTGACCCGGCTCTTTGCCCTGCGGTGAACCTGATGAACCTGTTGTGCTGTGTTGGCAGGGTGCGACTGGAGGCCTTCTCAGACAACAGCGGCAAGCTGCAGCTCTCCCTGCAGGAAATCATCGAATGGCTGACGGCCAAAGACGAGGAGCTGTCCGAGCAGCTGCCCATAGGGGGCGACGTGGGGGCGGTGCAGCACCAGCGGGAGTTCCATCAGGTAATAACATACATCTACAAGTTCTATCACACTGATTTACATTCCTTTCATTTAGACCTGCTCTTTAATGTCTGTACCGGTTAATCTACACATCTAACAGATTAATGAGCTCAGTTAAACGGTTAAGCAGCCTGCAGAATGAATGAAGGAACCATGCTGTGACCATGCGTGCACACCGCCAGCAATAAAATCACTAGCTGGCAGGCGGCATGCTGGACTGGATTGCATCGTATTCACTAATTATTTTTAACCCTTAGATTAAGGGTGTGATATGACAAATTTTACATAATATATATAATTATTTTAACGATAAAGAAAACCCTTACTGTGGTAATAGTGGCATTTTTTCTTGAAAGCAGTTTATTTTGTATCTGTTTGGCTAATTATGGCAAAGATATTTGGTAAATTTGGCAACACTTTACATTATTGGTACATTAGTGAACAGAATTTCTGATAGAATGTCTCAATTGATTATTAATTTACACTAATTAAGACAATTAACCATTACAGAATTTTCTATTTATCCTTTATCTCTTTAAATGAATTATATACAACATTCTTAAGCAATACAATTTAGTAATGTTTAGTAATGTCAATATTAGTTGAGATTACTTAACCATACAACAGTGTTTTATCACTGTAAGTACTGTTATTTGTTTTACCATACATTCTTTCGTGCAGCAGCTTGAGGGTTAAACCGGATTGTAGTGGCTTCAGTTTGTCTCAACGGTAAACATAATAAACAGAGCTGAACTCTACTTCTGTAATTTGCTGTAATTTGGTAGAAATGTAAATTAAATGGTAATAAAATACATTGGACCCTGTTATAGCGATCTATAGGTAAGTCGTCAACCATGCATGCACCATGCAGTGTTTTTAAGGCATGTCAATGTGTCTTTGCTATCGTAACGACGGGAAAAGTACATTTTGCACAGCTTGAAACGTGCAAAAGTAATATACTAATTCTCTTAATTAATTACAGGTGTCTTTCTTGGGCGTAACGTGAAATACTGTAAACCAGAGTGTCACTTGCTCATCATTCCCTTTAAGAGTCAGGTGTGCTCTGACATTGGCGGATTGCTATTTTAACAGTGCAGCTACCTGGACGTGTCCAACAAACGCTTCTCAGCAGAGGAATCTGACCTGCTTGTTCACGCTGTGAAGGAGCTCCAGCCGGTCATTTTTTACGGGAACAGCAATGTTATTTTATTTAGTATTCTATTTATTGTTTATGTAAAGTTGGGTTAGGCCTGTGTTGCAAAGATAACAATGAACATTTAACTGTTGGCGTCTTTCTAGGTTGTTTTTAGTCAGTGGAGCTCCTGTGTTTTCCGTTTACAAGATAGCAATGCGCCAGAAATTAATGAACACACCCATCGGTCTAGATATATTCACAAGCACTGTTGCTATTTTAACCACACAGACTGAAAGCATTAAAATACTGTTTATATTATACTAATTTTATTATTAATTTCTACAAAGCAAAAGAGTATAGACCCAGTATCTATGATTATACACATTGGCTTCAGCCCCATGTAAAGACTGGGCTCTGCTTTAGTGGTTTTACAATGGATTTGAAATCCATACGCTTTGTATTAGCGAATCACAGGCGTGTATAAATGCAGTGGTACGCATACACTCAATCATATACACGCGGAGAAAACAAGCAGGGCAATCTAGTTCTGTACTCTCCATTTTACATGAACACACTCACAGGCGTATACACACACACCCCACACCCTCACACACACACACACACACACACACCATGTAATTGGTCCTGTACTACTGTGGAAAGCTTTTTCCACCTTTGTTCCAATTTTCACTGCTGTCAGTCTGGACTCAGTCTGTGTGGAAGTGGAGCCCTGCACAGAGGGCTAGAGGGAGAGAGGGAGGCGAGAGAGAGAGAGAAAGAGAAGAACAGAGAGAGGGAAAGAGAGAGAAAGATAGAGTTGATGCTATGTTTAGCAAATGTGTCTTTCTTCTAATCACATAAGTATATTTAATAACTATGATCACCTTCTCATTTCTACACCCATTATCTAATATTCCCGGCTCCACTGATCATATAGACACATATATAGAAGCTCTATTCTAGTTACAGACTGTAGTTCTGTATCTGCTTCTCTGCATACTTTATTATTGTCTTCCTTATTTTCACCCTGTTATTTAATACTCAATACCGACAGAAGAGAAAACCACCACAGAGCAGCTATAATAATAATAATAATAATAATAATAATAATAATTATTATTATTATTATTATTATTATTATTATTATTATTATTATTATTATTATTTGGGTGATGGGTGGTTATTCTCAGCACTGCAGTGATTAGCACTGATTAACAGGGTGGTGGTGTATGAGGTGTTAGTGTGTGTTGTGCTGGTACTGTAACGCTTTAGAGTTGGAGGCAGGATGCAAGTGCAAATTGATATTATTAGCAGCCATATTGAAACCAAACAAAAACCTAAGACTATAAAACAAACAAAAAAAGGACAAACTTAAAAAGCAAAGACTAACATAAACAGAAGTCAAACAAACACAAAATAAATAAAGGTAATGAAACAAAAACCAGTAACATGGATAGGGCTGGGTATCCTTTACAAAATTTCGTTACTGCTACCAGTTCAAAACTTCGAATTCAGTACCAAAAAATACAAAAACGTATTTATTTAACATCTGACATGAGTAATCTCATTCTCATAATGTCACCATAAGAAGCTACCATACTTTTTTTTTTGTTGGGTCTTGTTGGAACAAACAAACAATGAGCATGATTGTGACATTGTATTAAGAACAAAAACAACACTGTTACTTTAACCACTGCCTAAACTACAAATATTTTCACTAAGCGTATTGCTGGACACATTTAATTTCTTTTTAAGAAATATCAATATTAGACTGGAAAAAATAAAATAAAAATAAAAAAGTGAGCAAGAGATACACAGAGAGCAAGTGTGCGAGAGAGACAGAGCGAGCCTGAGAGATTTCAGCATAACCACGGTGTGTCGACCACATGTCTGCGTGTGCTCTCAGTTTTTGTGCCTCAGGGCGCCGTCATGGTTGTATTTATTGTGTTTAGTTTCAGTTTCATGCAAAGTATCGAAAATAGGCACCAAATATTTGAGCCATATATTAATATTACTATTACTCTGTATTACTGAGACATTTTGCTCTGTACCTTTTTGGTATTGAATTTGATACCCAGCCCTAATGCTGGAGACAAGAAACTCCTGGGGTAGATAACGAGGGGACTGGGTTACAAACGAGACACAGGTGGGAACACTAATGTCCGGGCGGGGCTAGGGCGGAGACAATACAGAGACAAAACAAGCAGACTAGGGAAGTTGAGCAAGAACAGAAGACCAGTAGAGAAAGGACCAAGAAAGGAGAAACACAACAAACATTGGCTAAAATGTATCGTCCATAAGTGGATTAGATAGAGTAGCAGTGCTGCTGGAGTTTTTAAACACTGTGTTTAACCTCTTAAATTCCAAGCCTAAATTTTACCAATTTCTGCCTGAAATTACATACTCAAATTTTAAGGCTTTTCTCTCTAATATTAAATTCAGAGGCACATTTATGAATTAATATTACTTAGAAGCCTTTACATAATTAATTAAAAACACCTAAAATTATACAATTGAACATTTCATGGACAGTTTTTTTATTTTATTTTTATATTTTATTTTTACTCACTGTACTCCACTCTATTTATTACACACTCCTACCTACTGTTGCTGCTCCACCTTAAATATAAAATAAAGTCAAAGACAGAAGATCTGAATCTGTTGCTGCCCAGTTTACAGTGTTGGTCATCCTCTAGTCCTTCATCAGTGCTCTGGATTCTGTTGGTGTACTATTGTTAGTGCAGAAGTGACACTGAGGTGTTTAAAAACTCAAGCAGCACTGCTGCTGTCTCTGATCCACTCATACTGTCAGCACAACACTGTTACCTCACACACCACCACCATGCTAATCAGTGCTAATCACTGCAGTGCTGAGAATAACCACCCAACACCCAAATAATAATAATAATAATAATAATAATAATAATTGCTCTGTGTTGGTTTTCTATCTTTTGGATTCTGAGTATTAAAGAACAGGGTAATATGAGGATAATAATAAAATATACGGAGAAACAGAGATAGAAAGAGACATAGAGAGAAAAAAAAAAAAGTCTCTCACTCCAGTTAGACTGACTGTAAAATCAGCCGCTTTCCAATTAAGAAAAGGCCAGTTCCTCCCTCACCTCCCTCACATTTACACAGTTCACACCCCCCACATCCCGCCCCCAAACTCCACATGAACTCCCACACTTACAGACTGCGAAACATCACCCAGTCATCATCCACTAACACCCCCATCCTCCCACTCAAACCCGGCCATTACAGTTCCATCCTTTTAACAGTTTCCCAGTGTCCTCTTTTCTGCTGCCGTTTCCATTATAATTATGCATGGTCTTGTTCCCAGAGCTCCGCATTTCTCTAAAACTTTTCTGACAAGGCAGAAAGGAAATTGCATGGCTTGTTCTGCAGAGGATTGCAGGGTTTTAAGAAATGTGAATTATTGATCTGAAGTGAATTTTGTATGTGGTGTTCTGTACCTATTTTGGAGTGTGTCGCTGCCTATTTATTACGTGTGTGTATATATGTGTATTTAAGGTAGGATTGAGTGGTTAAAGCATTTGTAGAGGATTATTGATGTTGGCGTTGTGGTGTAAATTCTCAAATCACATCCAGGCTGAATGCTGCACCTGCAGAAACCCGATTACTGAGTATAGTACGTCAATCAGCCCTGATGTACAATACTAGTAACAGAAAAAGTTTGGACACAATGTTAAAAACAGCTTTATGATGATAAAGTAATAGCTATCAGTTAACAGCTGTGTTGAACTCGTCAAGAGTTAATTACTTGAATTTCTTGTCTCTTAATGTCCGTTTAAGAGCATCAGTTAAAGTAAAGTAGTGAAGAGGTAGAGTTACAGGTATACAGTGAATAGTGAATATTTGAGTAATGTTCTAATCCATTATGAGAAGCAACAACTACTCAACTAAATAAAGAAAAAAAATACTTTAGTAAGAAATGAAGGTCAGACACTCCGAAAAGAAGATTTTTAAGAACTTTGTGCAGTCACTGTAAAGACCATCAAAATGCTATGATGGTGAAACTGGCACTTATCAGGATCGTCTCAGGAAAGGAGGAGAAAGAGTTAGGAGAACAACTTGCAATTGGCCACCTTAAATACCTTTTCTCATGATTGGATACACCTGGCTATGAAGTTCAAAGCTCAATGAGGTTACCAAACCAATTTTGTGCTTCAGTAAGTCAGTAAAAAGTAGTTAGGAGTATTCAAATCAATAAAATGATAAGGGTGCCCATACTTTTGCACCGGTCAAATTCTGGTTTAATGCATATTGCACATTTTCTGTTAGTACAATAAACCTCATTTCAATCCTGAAATATCACTGTCTCCATCAGTTATTAGATATATCAAACTAAAATGTCTGTTGCAAACACCCAAATATTTAGAACTAAAAATGATTAATAGGGGTGCCCAAACTTTTTCATATGACTGTAGTTTGTTTAACACTTAAGTTACTACATCATTATTTATATAGTATTTTTTTTTATTTAAATATAAAAATACTGAATGAGAAATTGTGTTCTTTTGTGTGACTTTTCGCTGGTACTGTATTTGCCTACGCCCCTTTTTGCTAGCTCTAGTTCCTGAGTTTTAGCCAATGCTGCCCTACATCAGCCGAGCAACTTTTGCAATATAGTGTATATACCCATCTAGACTTATAGAAATGAACTTAATAACCTTCACAATTCAAGACAATTGTTCTACAGAAGGAAACATTTGAGCTGTGTTTTATCCTAAATATGCATAATTTATATAAATATGATCTAAAAACTTCCCTTTACATGTTACGTGAGCGCACAGCACATATACTGAGTGTGCAATAGAGCCTGGATCAGAGTTTTAGGCTGGGAGAGTAAAAGCTGTGCTCACTGCAGGCGTCAGCATCTGTGTCTGTTTATGCACAGAGGGGGTCATTTCTCATCACCAGGAATCTTATCAGTGTCAGCGGGTCACTGATACGCTCCCGTATGTTTACCTCAGGCTGTATTTCCCACTTTGCCTGGGTCTGTGTTGAGTTTAGTTCAGTTCGGTGGGTGGTGGTGCTGATGGTGGTGCTGCAGGGAGGAGCTGTTGTCAGGACTGACCTTTGTGGTTCTTTGGTTTAATAGACTCAGTAAGATATTGCACAGTATGAGTAATTCCAGTTTATAATATATAATGATTCCAGTGTACTGCAGTTTCCTCCTGCAGAATATGATCTGGCTTTAGGGCTCATTAAAGGCTCTAAGGCACCGCAGTTAAAAGTGGCCCAAACTGAATCCTATATTATTAGTTCTGATTTAGGCTACGTTCATATCTGGTATTGGAATCAAAATGTCTCATTCTAACGTTTTTTCAATAATTTTGAAATGTCTGGTTGTGTCTCTATTATGAATAAATGTCATGCGAGCTGCTTTTTGTGAAAAAAGTGCTCTGATGATCCGGTATAACACTGCTTTAGTCCCGTGGAGTAGGGGATTTTGCTCATGAATATTTTTTTTTTTTAAGTTTAGGAACTCTTTAAAAAGATGTGTCTTCAGTCGACGTTTGAAGACGGCGAGTGACTCTGCTGTTCTGACATCCAGTGGAAGTTCATTCCACCACCTTGGTGCCAGCACAGAGAAGAGTCTGGATGTCTGTTTTCTGTGTGTTTTGAGGTTCGAGCCGAGCCGTACTGGAAGCTCTAAGAGCTCTTGGTGCAGATCTGGTTTTGACCATCGCCATCAAGTATGAAGGAGCTGGTCCGTTTTTTGCCTTGTAGGCCAGCGTCAGGGTTTTGAATCGGATTGGGGGGGGCGGGAGGGAACGCAGCAAAGGAGTCACATGACTGAACTTCGGAAGATTGAAGACGTGTCGTGCTGCAGCATTCTGAATTAATTGTAGTGGTTTGGTGGCTCTCAGTGGAAGACCAGCCAGTAGAGAGTTGCAGTAGTCTAGTCTTGAGATGACAAGAGACTGCACAAGCACCTGAGTGGCTTCCTGAGACAGAAACGGTCGAATTCTTCGGATGTTGTACAGGAGAAATCTGCAGCACCGAGTCAGATTTGTTTTATCATAAATTCATTTTTACACTAATTAAGGTCTTTGTAATGTAATATGTTACTTTACAACATGTGTAATAATGCCCTGCTAAGTGCAGTTCAGCCACTGACCTAGTCTTAGAGTCTCTGTAAAACACCAAATCCACTGGAGATCCTATGTAAACCCACAGAGGTGGATAGTCCAGGTCCAGAAAGTTTTTTTTTAACTAGTGTAAACAGAACTATTCCATACATACACCTACCTATCTCATATGTACTTGGCTGGTGTTTTTCCTCAATAGATAAATTCTAACCATTTGTTTCTTAGCTCTGAATTACTGGGTAAAGCATATAAACACAGATGTGATATTCGCACAAATAACACAGGAATGAACTGCATGCTTTTCCTAGCGCTGTTAGCTCCTATCTGGCGAGACGGCGTAGCTGCCCGGCCTCAGCTCTGCCTGTGGGCGGTCCCAAGCCAAGGTGGGCGGGGTCACATTTCAAATTCACTGTGAATAAAGGTAGAACGACGATGAACCAGAGTTCACAGATATGCGTTGATGCCTTGGTCACGATCAACTAAATAAGTAGGGGCAACTTTTTAAAGAAATGGCTGAACATAGTCACAGGACACTGCTGCAGTGACAAAAGAAAATAAAAAGCTTAAAATCAGTTTAAAGAGCGCTGCTGCCACTCTGAATCGCTTTGATAGCTCATGTAATGTGGGAGAAGATACTAGTTTTAACTGGTGGTATTAATCCCAAATGTGCAAGGCATACTTTTCCTGTTGTTACGATAGCAAAAACACGCGGTCACGCCCTAAACCAAGCTGTGCAGAGATGGATGGCTCGCTAATATATTGCAAAACTAGGGCCTGTAGACTTGAATGGAGAGTGGTTAAAGCTGCATTATAGAAAGCAGATAATCAGGAGATGGAAAAACATGTCTGATTTGGTGCCCCCTACTTGAGCTGCATTTGCATCAGGATAACCGGAAAAGTGTCTGCAACTGGAGGTCTTCTCATGAGCTGTTTTCTAGTGCTTTGTTTGGAAGCCAGCTCATCTGTTCTCTCCAGTGCTCTACTTATCCATATACATAACTTTCTAGCCAGCTTTGTTGTGTAGCCAGCAAGCTAGTGGTCTATGTGTGTTAAGAACAGTCGTGTGTGTCTTAGTGAATGAGTTATGCGTATATGCAGCATGCTGATATGTCTCAGGTACAGTATATACAGTGAGATGCGTTCCAAAAGTTTGGACACACCCCTTTTCATTCAAGGGTGTCATTATTAGGAATCATGTAGTAACTTAAAAGTGTTAAAAACATATATACACTATGAAGCCTTTAGGTGCTCTTATCTGGGGAGCGGTTTACGGTTTCAGAGGCTGGTACCTCTGATGAACTTATCCTGTACAACAGAGGAAGCTCTTGCTCTTCCTTTCCTGCGGTGGTCCTGATTAGAGTTGACTGACATTCATATGTTAAAGTCATTTTTTTCTTTATTTAGTTGAGTAGTTTTTGCTTCTCATAATCTGGATTAGAACATTACTCAATTATTCACTATTCACTGTATACCTGTAACTCTACCTCTTCACTACTTTACTTTAACTGATGCTCTCAAACACTTTATTAAGAGGCAAGAAATTCAAGCAATTAACTCTTGATGAGTTCAGCACAGCTGTTAACTGAAAGCCTGAATTCCAGGTGACTCATAGAGCTGACTGAGTAAATCCAGCAGAGATGTGCAAGATTTGCTGTCACCTAAGCAAGAGGTGCTACTTTGAATAATTAAAAATATAAAACATATATTGGTTTGTTTAACACTTTTTTTTAATCATAATTCCGTATGATTTTATTTATTTATTTATTTTCATCTGCCCTAAAAAAAAAGGCTCTTCGAGGCATATTTTGGGTAGAGAGGTCCATAACTGCTAGACATGCACTTGAATCCCAGTTAACAGACTTTGACCGGGGGCACTTTATTGGCCTGAGAGAAACAGGATGGATATTTCAACGAATTACCCAAGATTTAGGCTGCCACCTTCTTTTTGTAATGGTGTTCTAACTGGCTTGGCTTTTAACTGATATACAGTGAAGCAAGGTGTCCTGGGATGGCAACCCTTTCTATGACACCTACACAGCACATTTGCCAGTGTTAAATAAAAGCCTTTTGGGCTCTATCTTACATTCATGCTCATTGCTATCCTACACCCAGTTAACAGTCTATTTTCTCACCTTCCGCCTGCGTCATTTAAATAGCAGCAGTGCCCACTGATTAACGTGGTCGTCTGGAAATGAGGTGTGTTCAGGTCAATTTTTGGTGTATTGCTATCTTGGCAACAGAAAACACAGGAGACGGATATCAACAGTCTGACGTTCATTGTTATCTTGGCAATGCAGGCTCTCTACACAGTCAACACAAGTACACCCCTGCTTGTTTCACTCATGGACATGCAGCAGTGCACAAACCCAACTTTTCACCTTTAGGGAGCTAAAATAGTAATGTCAGACCGCTTCTGGCTCTTAAAGGGAATGGCAATTAACACAACGATTGGTTTATTTCATGTTGTGCCCAAAATTAACCACATCCATGATTGTTTAAGAGAATTTGTACATGCCTTTTGCGAGTTTCAAACCACTTACTTTTCCCGTCGTTATGATAGAAAAGACATATTTACCTATATGAACCTGTACAATTGACGGATTGTCTACACACCTCTAAAATAGGGACCACAGTGTTAAATTAGAACTGTGAGTGATAAAATGTGACTGTGTTAGTTTAACTAAAACACTAGAGGCTAGTGATGTCCAACAGGGTACTAAAGCCTCGTTTTAACTTAAAACGTATTTCTTCACTCTAATATATCATCATTACATTTACATATATAGCTTTATCCCATTCTACTATATATGTTTTGTTCTTGGTGTGCCTTTTTTGAGTTTTGCTTATAAAAGCGTGTTGAATTTCTCGCTCGCTTGTGTGCAGGCCTTCATGGAGGATGTAAAGTCCAGGGGACCATTCATCTACTCGGTGTTGGAGTCTGCCCAGGCCTTCCTGGCCCAGCATCCTTTCCAGGAGCCTGAGGAGACGCTGCCAGATGGCAAAGGTCTACTACCTTTTCTAAATGCTCTCCCAGAACTCACTATCCACTCCAATTCCAAACCACTTACCCACCTCTTTAGAGTGCGGTGACTCAGCACAGGTGCTTCTAGTGAACATGCTTTACCAGAACCCATCACCGTTTATATAGGTCAACAACTGGAGTAGCTGGGTCATTCCCAATTAGCCCAGTGCAGCTGTGCATGCGACATATGGCGACATCAATAATGAAGTTGGAAGAGCTCTCTGTTGTTTTTACTCTTTTACTTTCTATCCTCTTATCTTCTGTCTCTGGTGTTCTCCGCCCTGTTTCCTCCTCCACCCCTCGCTCCCCTCCTGCTGCAGAGGTGTCGCCGAGGCGGCGAATGTTGAACGTGAGCCGCTCGGTGTGGAAGCAGGCCAACGTGGCCAGCGATCTGTGGGAGAAGCTGACGGCACGCTGTGTGGACCGGCACCGGCACATGGAGCGTACACTGGAGAGGCTGCTGCAGGTCCAGGCAGCGATGGAGGAGCTGGCTGGAGCTCTGGAGCAGGCTGAAGGAGTGAGGGATGCCTGGGAACCTGTGGGAGATCTCTTCATCGACTCACTGCAGGACCACATAGATGCCACCAAGGTACAGGTTGTGTGCAAGTTTCGTGCTTTGCCGACAGATAAGTCAACATAATTGATAACGTCAGCTAAAAAAAAAGTGTTGACGCATCATTATTGTGTGATGGAGTGGACTTTACCTGTAGGAGGAGTAATGGGCTCACACAGGTGGCTCACTCTCTGCGTCTCCAAACATGTAAACACACCAGATAAGGGAGAAGGCAACACCCATACTCTCTGTAAATAAGGAAATTCTAAAACTCAGATGCTGGTGTCACTAAATAATTTTAAACTTTGTTTCTAACACCGGTCTCACTTTATAATAAGTGTCCCTAAGTACTATGCATTTACACGGTAACAATCCATGTAACTACAGTGTAACTTCTGATGAAGTACACATTGTTACAGATTAACTACAGAGGTACAGGTTATGTAATTACACATGTTTATTAAAGTTAATTTTGACTTGTGTAAGTACACATGTGTACCAGGGTGAGTGTACGTACACAAATGATATAGTAAGTGCACTTACACATGTGTAACAATGTGTGTGTACTTACACATGTGTAATAGTGTGTGTGATAAGTTGAGTATAAACTTATCCAACAGCTATTGTCTAGTATGTAATTAGGGCTGATTGAGTACACACACATTGTTATACATGTGTAAGTACACTTGCTCTATTACATGTGTAAGTACACTCCCCCTAGTACATGTGTACTTACACAAGTCAAAATTAACCTTAATACACATGTAATTACATAACCTGTACCTCTGTAGTTAATCTGTAACAATGTGTACTTCATCAGTAGTTACACTGTAGTTACATGGATTGTTACCGTGTAACTACATAGTACTTAGGGACACTTATTATAAAGTGAGACCCTAACACCTTTAGACAGCCTGTACTTTTGATTTGTTTCTTTCATTTATTTGGTCCTTTTATTTATTCTGTCTTTTGTTTTAAGTTTTTATTTTATTTCCATCACTTAATTTCTTCATAATATTGGTGTTATTTTAGCTACTTAAATTTTAGTCCTCTATTTATTAATTTGTGTTTATTTTATTATTTTAAGTATTTATCTCTTTATTTTGTTGCTTCAAGTTTTAGCCTGTTCACTTATCACTTTAATCTGAATAATAATTGTTATTGTTTTGTTAATGAAGTTTCAACGGAAGGTTGATTGAATGATTGATTGATTGATTGATTGATTGATTGACATCAGCTAACAGACACTAAGACCTGATACACCTCCACCATGATAATCAGTGCTAATCACTACAGTGCTGAGAATAACCACCCACATTTAAAGAACATGGTGAAAGGAGGATGATAATATAGTATACAGAGAAACAGAGACAGGACTACAGTATGTAATTAGATTAGAATAGAACTACAAAGTGTCCTATATGATCAGTGAAGCTGATATAATCAGCAGTAAGTGAGCAGTAAGACAAACGAAGGTGGTGTTAATGTTATGGCTGGTCAGTCTAATTATTTAATTAAAATAATAAATAAATACATAAAATAAAATAATAAGCATCTGCAACACAGACCTGCTAAAATTAAAATGATAGAAATCATAAATTTGCCAATTCCACATGTCTACACAGTCTTCAGAATAACAGAAATTGCAATAATTCAGTTATGAATTAATGAATGATGCACATCTCAATATTTTTGGTGCTTTGACAAGTTTTAATTTTAATTTGTGTTCTCTGTATTACTATCTATTTATCTAATTAAACAGGACTAATTATCAGTCGTGAAGATTCCTCCCATCAGCAGACTGGAGCCATAGACAGCTGAGCCACATGGCCACTCTGTCTCAATCTCCCTAATGAAACATGCAGTGATCGTAATTTGTAATGATAATGATACGAAGGCCGACTACATCAGACCTTCCACCCCTACATGGACACGAGTTGCATGCAGCTGCCCAGCAGAATCAGCTGTCTGAGGGTTTATTTTTATGTTAAATGTATTAGTAATAGGCTGATACTGTAATTAAATTAATAAACCATGTATAGTACTAGTAAAAAGTTTGGCCACACCTTCACACCTTTCATTTATATGGTTTTTCATTATTTTAAAATGTTCTGCATTGAAGATTAATACTAAAGTCATTTAAACTATAAAAATCTAAATCTAAATAGAATAATTTAGTTAACAAAAAAGTGTTGGAACAAACCAGAATATGCTTTATACAGCACTGGAAAAAAATAAGAGACCACTTTGAGTTGCTTTGATTGTATATAATCAAGTAATATAATATAATATAATATATAATATAATATAATCAAGAGTAAGATGGATAATCAGAAGCCACAAAACACATTTTTTGCACCAGTAGTGGCATAAAGTTATTCAAAAGCAGTGTGTCAGACTGGTGGAGGATAACATGCTAACATGCATGAAAACTGTGATTAAAAAAGGCACGGTTATTTCACCAAATATCTTAAAACTTGAGAAATATGGATTTGTTTTCTTTGCATTATTTGAGTCAGAAAGCTCTGCATCTTTTTTGTTATTTCAGCCATTTCTCATTTTCTGCAAATGCTCTAAATGACAGTATTTTTATTTTGAATTTGGAAGAAATGTTTTCAGAGCTGTATTTTATGTTCTTTAAAGAAGAAACTCTTGTTTAGATTACAGTTTTGCACATCTTTTTCAAATTTTTTTTTCTGTCAGCTTTATGAGGTAGAGTCACCTGAAATTCAGGCTTTCAGTTAACAGCTGTGCTGAACTCATCAAGAGTTAATTACTTGAATTTCTTGTCTCTTAATAAAGTGTTTGAGAGCATCAGTTAAAGTAAAGTAGTGAAGAGGTAGAGTTACAGGTATACAGTGAATAGTGAATATTTGAATAATGTTCCATATGATGAAAAGCAAGAACTACTCAACTAAAAAAAGAAAATGTCAGTCAATCTGAAAAAAAGGATTTTAAGAATTTTGAAAGTATCCTCATGTGCAGTCAACTCAAAGACCATCTACATAAAATGGTGAAACTGGCACTCATCAGTACTGCCGCAAGTTTATCAAAGTTACCAGCCTCAAAAACTGGATAAAAAGAGCACCTAAATGCTTTACAGAGTTTTACACTTCAGTATTTATTGACAGTGTAGACATAGAATGAGAAGGTGTGTCCAAATGTTCGACTTGTACTGTATATAAATTGATAATTTAGTGTGGTAATGATCTGGTTATGATTGTGACCGGTGGTTTCTGGCTTTAATATGTCGATATGAACAGTCATGCAATGTTTTATCATGACAATATAACAATATATACAATATAAAATAAGGTTTTGATCCTGAAAGCTGCTGTATGATCAGTATTTCTGAAGTGAGGAGTGTACGGTAAGTGAGTGTAGTTAAGCAGGTTGCAGTGCTGGCTGCTTTTGCGTAGCCTTTATGCAGCATGGCGGGCTGCCCACTCTCTGTGATGCATTTACCTGCTTTCCCTCTAATAGTCCTCCATTAGAGCCTGACTGCCAGCTCGGGAAGAATGGCCAGCACAGCTGAATTAAAGCCGCGGCAGAGCAGCGGGTCGTCCGCCTGTCTTTCCGCTCTAATCTTATCAGCGATGGGCTCCCGGGTGGTGCAGCTGGCTAAGAGGGTTGTGTCCTATCACCGGGACCCCAATTCAAACCCTAATGATGCCCCAGTCGTCCTTGCCCGTAAGTGCAACAAGCCACATCTGGCCCTGGTGCTCTCAGACTGGATGGATGGCTCAGTTCTTCTCCTCTATTGATCTCCAGCAGTTGCTGGTCAGTAATGGGAGCCTGCTGGCTTACATTCACAGAACTGTGGGTACTGTTAGAATGTGCGTTCACCTGCGATGTTATAAAGAAGGGCTGGGCGATATCACAAATAAAAACAAAAAATAAAAATAAGAGAAATGGCGATAAACTGTATGATAGAGGTAGTCAATATGTCTCTAAAACAATACCACGATATCTCTAGGTATTTTTTCCATAACAATATTATTGGTGATATGACGACAAACATAGAACAATAATAAAATACTGTAACAAAATAAAATATGACACTTTATTTAGTATTAACATGATACATGTTTCCATACATTCAGTAGAAACAAACAAATCTGTAAAATCTGAAAGTATCCTTAAATGCAGTCTCCACAAAGGCCATCAAAAAACGTTATAATGGTGAAACTGGCACTCATCAGGACTGCCCCAGGTTCATCAGAGTTAACAGCACCCTAGATAAGAGCATCTAAATGCTTCACAGAGTATTTTGGTTGCTTTGTTTACGATATGCCCCTTAAACAATATCACAATATATCAGGGTATTTTTGCCGTAACAATATTCTTGGCGATATGACAAAACATAGAACAAGAATATAATACTTTAACAAAATAAAATTTGACATTTTATTTAGTATAAACATAAGAGTTTCATACATTTAGTAGAAACAAAGAAATCTTTAAATGTTTTTTCTTATAGATTTTGAAAAAAAAATGATAATAGTTAAACAAACAAAAAATCAGAACAAAGAATACTCATGTAAACTGCAAACAAACAATTGAAAATAAATACAGTATATAAAAACAAACACAAAATTTGAATTTGCTTTCAAGAATAGCGTGAAATATCACAATATGGAGTTTTTTTTTTTTTTTTTAGTGCGTACCATATGGTAACTAAGTGTGTGTCAAGTTCAGTATCACAAATATTTTTCTTGTGTAAAGTAGTTTATAGTATATTGCAGTGGTTTTCAAACTGTGGGGTGCAGTCGACCTCGATTTTGTTTAATTTTGCAAAGCAAAACTTCCTTTAATACATAGATAGTTTGCAAAACAGAACACGTTTAGATCGAGCTTGTTGTTTGGTTTATACTACAGTCACGACAGATAGAGCAAGCTAGTAAATTAACAAGCTAATAACATTATTAGTGAGAGTACCAGTGAAGCGGTTGTCCTGTGGTAGGCATTTTACACATCATGGAAAGATGGTTTAAACCTGGGTTTTTGCACCAAAACTCTGTGAAATTGATGGTTGTTCTGTACTAGGTTTTAAACGGCATATAAAATATTCCTGGGGGCTGTGGAAAGGTTTGCAGTAGGTTAAATGGACCGTGAGTTGTAAAAGGTTGGGAAACTCTGGTATATTGATATTTGCAATAGATTGCCAAGCCCTTATGGTAGCTACATTTATTTGTTTGCAGTCATTCTGTGTTATTTTCAGCAGAAAAATGCTGGTCCACACAAATTTTGTCAAACCATTTCCACATAAACGATCCAAGCACATGTATTTTTTTAATTACATATGTATTAGGTGTAATACTATAAATATGATATCTTTTTCTTGAATAAAATCTTAAGGAATAGTAAAGTAAATTAACAATATTTACAATAGATTGCCGAGCCCTACTACAAAGTTGCCTGAAAAGAGGAAAATAAAGATGCAAGGCCTGGATTACCAAGTACCATGGTGTGTTTTTAGGGAGTATTAGATAAGATATTAGCAAGAGGGAGTTGGCAACAGCTATCTAACACTGAGGATGTCGGTGAGCACAAAGAAAGAAACAGATATTAGGTAAAGAGATGAGTGGACGCTCCCTGGTCTCATTAAAACTGATGATTGTGACCTTGTTGCAAATGGGCAGTGCCTGAAACGTGACTGCATTAGAGCCCAGGCTATTTCCCCTCATTGTCTATTCATCGTCTCTTGTGTTGGTGCTCCTGTAATGTTGGAAAGCGGTAATTTAGTGGAACAGCCTCCACATTTGCTCTGCCATAAAGACGAGGCTGCGTTTCATGGGTTTGGCTGGGCGGCCGTGTCAGCGACCATGTCTAAACACAGTCGTGGACCTCATGTTGCTGTCAGGAGGCAGCAGTCCATTAGGCACTGAGTGTGAGGGTTTGCTGCTCTGGCTCTGGGCGCGTTGTTGGTCTTAATTTGGCCTGGATGGGCATCAAGAGCGGCGTGAGCTCGCTGACACATCAGACCTCCAGCTGTCCGAGTTCACACTGAGGCTGAACAGACTCGGACCCGACTGTAACCAGATTTTTTGCTCAATGTAATTTAGATCAGGACTTTGATTGGGCCATTCTAACACATTAATATTCTCTGATCTAATCCATTCTACTGTAGTTCTGGCTATATGTTTAGGGTCATCGTCTTGTCGGAAGGTGAATCTCCTTCCCAGTCTCAAGTCTTGTGCATCCTCGCAACAGGTTTTCTTACAGGATTGACCAGTATTTAGCTCCATCCATCTCCATCCAACTCTGTCCCTGCTGAAGAAAAAAGCATCCCAACAGTATGATGCTGCCACCACCATGTTTCACAGTGGGAATGGTTTGCTCAGGGTGATGTGCAGTGTTACTTTTCCACCAGACGTAGTAGTGCTTTGCATTGAGGCCAAAATGTTTAGTGTTTTCTCATCTGACCACAGAGCATCTTCTACCACATGTTCTCTGTATCCTGTACATAGCTTAAGGCAAATGGTAAACGGTACTTTTTCAATCAATTAAACGATCAATCAACCAATTAACCTTTATTTAAACTCAGAGTACATTGAGGATGGTCCTCGTTTAGAATGTAGTCAAGCCAAAACACAAGAAAAGGGATTGTGAAAGAAAAAGATTAAATAAATAAAAAAGACCCAGCATTTAAATAAGACATAAACGATATTTTAAAGTAAGATATCAACGGTAATGAAAAATGATAATGCAACTAAAGATAAATAAGTGATTAAAACATGTATAAGCAATAACTAAAAACAATTAAAGAAGAACAGAAATATAAGAAAGAAGAGAAATAAATAAAAGAAAAATAAAGGAAAGAAGGCTAAAAGACAGCTAAAATAAACCAAAAAACATACCTAAATTATATTTAAAAAAAATACATTAAATACATCGCTGGTGCATTGTAGCTAAAAGCAGATTTTCTCAGTTTAGCAAAAACCTTTGGTACCTGAAGGGTATTTCAATCACTTGAGTGAGTCTGGTAAGTTCTGTTATTATTAAGAAGCATCTGTCTTTCTTTCAACAATGGATTTCTTCTTTACGCTCCTTCATAAAGACCAGATTTATCTAGAGTACGCAACTTATAATTTCTCTGCTTATAGATTCTGTGCTGTGGATCTCTGCAGCTCCTCCAGAGTGACCATGACCTGACTTTTTTTTCCCTCATTGTCTATTCATCGTCTTTTGTGTTGGTGCTCCTGTAATGTTGGAAAGCGGTAATTTAGTGGAACAGCCTCCACATTTGCTCTGCCATAAAGACGAGGCTGCGTTTCATGGGTTTGGCTGGGCGGCCGTGTCAGCGACCCTGTCTAAACACAGTCGTGGACCTCATGTTGCTGTCAGGAGGCAGCAGTCCATTAGGCACTGAGTGTGAGGGTTTGCTGCTCTGGCTCTGGGCGCGTTGTTGGTCTTAATTTGGCCTGGATGGGCATCAAGAGCGGCGTGAGCCCGCTGACACATCAGACCTCCAGCTGTCCGAGTTCACACTGAGGCTGAACAGACTCGGACTCGACTGTAACCAGATTTTTCTTTTTCTCTGTGTTTCTGTCTGTTTCTCTCTCTTTCTCTTTCCTCTTTCTATATATCCTCTATCCATCCAGCTGTTTAAGGAGGAGTTGTCTCAAGTCAAGGAGGGCATGAAGCACATCAATGACCTCGCCCACCAGCTAGCCATCTCCGACGTGCACTTGTCTATGGAGAACGCCCGCGCCCTGGAGCATCTCAACAGCAGATGGAAGCTGCTGCAGGTAGACCACACCCACACACTCGTAACCTTGCTTTGACCTTTACGGGGATTTCAGAATAGGTCATAAAGCATGCAGGGCACTACGCCCGAGGCAGTAAGAGTTCTTATTATAAGGCATTATTATTGGATCAGAGAATGGATTTGTGTACAGCAATGTCAGTATATATAGTGGCTTGAAAAGTATTTATACATCTTGAATCTTTTCTAATTTTGTCGCCTTAGAACCACAAACTTTAAAATGTATATCACTAAGATTTTAAGTGATAGACCAACATAAAGTCACACATAAATGTGAAGTGGAATGAAAATAAGTCTTTTGGGGTTTGTCTCTACCAGTTTGATCATCTAGAGACTGAGATTTTTGCCCATTCTTCTTTATAAAGCAGCTGAAGATCAGCCAGGTTGGATGGAGAGCGTCTGTGAACAGCAATGTTCATGCTTTTCCACAGAAGATCAATGGGATTTAAATCTTTTAGGATTTTGACTGGATCATTCTAACACATGAATATTATCTGATCTAAACCTAAAATTCCACTGTAGCTCTGGCTGTATGTTTAGGGTCATCGTCTTGCTGGAAGGTGAAGCTTCTTCCCACAAAGTTTGTATGGTAATGAAAAACCTGGAAAAGTCATGGAAATTTGCTTTACAATTTTTAGTGTTTGCTATATTGATTGAGGAAAGCTATATTGGTTTAAAAAAAAAGGGTTGGCTGGCTACATGAGGTCCTATTCTGACTGGAGTTTTAGCTTCAACCATAACTACAAATTTGCTAAGTGACAGAAATTCTTATTTAATTTTTATTCTTATGTCATTCAGACAAATAGAAGGCAGAGATGCAATGTCTGCATGTCTTCACTGATGTTTCAAAGACCGTATGGTCATGGGCTCTGAGTGGTCCAGAGCCCATAACCATACTGTTGCTGTATGATCAGGAGCTTGCTGGTTCGAATCCCAGCCATGCAGCTTGCCGTCAACTGCTGGAACCCAGAGAGAGCACAATTGGCCTTGCTCTCTCTGGGTGGGTATAGCAGATGGCACTCTCTCTTTCCCCTCATCACTCCTAGGGTGATGTGGATCAGCACAAGGCTGCGTCTGTGAGCTGATGTATCGGAACTGAGTTGCTGCGCTTTCCTCCGAGTGCACTCCCCTGGTGTTGGGGCATTACTAGTGATAGGGGGAGTACAGCTGAGTGGTTGGGATATCGGCCTAGCTAAATTGGGGAAAAAAAGCAGGCTAAAATAAAAAAAGTTCGTATGGTCATAAAAATTTGCTGCAAAGGCATGGAAAATTAATGAAAAAGTATTACAAATTTATTGATTATAAAGTTTATGAACCCTGTTCCCAGTCACAAGTCTTTTGCAGCCTTCAACGGGTTTCTGCTGTTGGAATTAGACACTGGAAATTGAAAGACTAGAAAGTTTATTATTAAAAGAAAAATACATTGATCATACTGCAACCAGCCAGCAGAAGCGCTATAAAACCTGTGGTTGCTTCACTTGTAGAAGAGATTCTGCTGTGCTGTCTGTGCTTATATACTGTACAACCATTGGTGTGAGACCATGATAACAGAATAAAAGGGAAAATGTAATGGAGAGAGAATGTGTGTGAGCGAATGTAGATGTACTGTATTATATTTTGTATGATGACGAGAGAAAAGAACGCAGAGAACAATGAACAAATCTGCTGTATCTGGTGAAGGTTAGTGTGTGTGAGCATGTGTCATAGTGTTTTGTGTAAATGTAAGAGTGTGTGTGTGTGTGCTCATGCCATTTTCCTGGGTGAATACTGTGATAAATGTTAACTAATTTGAATAGAACAATCTGCTCCTCCTGCTTGAGACTGGCTCGTAAATGTAGCGCATTTTAAATTCTAATTCTCTAATATTTTTACTCTTCAATAATTTATGACCTCTGCTTCGGGTGAGTCTGCTCAATCAGTTCAGCTCAGCTACACTGAATGCAAACACACATACATACACACACACACACACACACACATGCAGGACTAACAGGCACTTACACACACACACAGTGCTTCTAGTTGGCGAATGCCCTCAGTCTGGTGCAGACATTTCCATTAATTAGCCATTCCCATAGTGCACAACGGGAGTGTGTGTTCAGGTTGAATATGAACATACAGATTAGGCCGAGTGGTGTTTTAGACTGACCAGCAGGGGCAAGCAGAGTGTGTGTGGAGTGACATTAACTTCCCATTAGGTTCTAGCAGGGCTGAGTGTTCTTGAATGCGTGAAAAACAAAGAAGAAAGTACTCTACAGTTTTGCGCCTGCATGACTGGATTTACTGGATTTTAGCTGTACGAGTGTAATAGAGTCCCCTCGGATTTCTTATTTATTTTGCTTTCGTTTATTAATAAGGCTTTATCTACATTTACAATAGATACAGAATCAACAGGATCAACCATTTACAGGAAGGTTAGTTAGGCTATTATCACCGTTAAACAAAAAACAACATGCAACAGTATGGGTACAACAGATTACAGTGCTGGTGATTCTGTATCTACTGTAACTGTAGATTAATTACAGAGCAGTACGGGTACAACAGATTACAA
This sequence comes from Astyanax mexicanus, assembly GCF_023375975.1. Classification (NCBI taxonomy): domain Eukaryota; kingdom Metazoa; phylum Chordata; class Actinopteri; order Characiformes; family Acestrorhamphidae; genus Astyanax; species Astyanax mexicanus. Next base: position 51,547,684 of record NC_064417.1, read on the forward strand.
TGCTGGTGATTCTGTATCTACTGTAACTGTAGATTAATTACAGAGCAGTATGGGTACAACAGATTACAGTGCTGGTGATTCTGTATCTACTGTAACTGTAGATTAATTACAGAGCAGTATGGGTACAACAGATTACGGTGCTGGTGATTCTGTATCTACTGTAACTGTAGATTAATTACAGAGCAGTACGGGTACAACAGATTACGGTGCTGGTCTTTCTGTATCTACTGTAACTGTAGAAATAAGGAATTCAAGGGGAATTTGTTATACTCATCAGTGTTCAAACGGTCATGAAAAACCTGGAAAAGTCCTGGAACTTAAAAATAGCAATTTCCAGGCCTGGATAAGTTTTGGAAAAATAAAAATACCCAGAAAGTTTTGGAAAAGTCATGGGAATTTGGTCTACAAATCTTTGTGTTTTCGTTTATCAATGGAAAAATAACTATTTTGAGCTAACAAAAATACGTCACCTCAGAGTTAATTCAGTAATTTAGCTCTACAAATCTGACATACATTTATATAAAAAAATGTATGTCAACATTTTTAGCAGATTCATTTTAGCCTACTATAATATATTTAAATTATAGTTTTAGTTGATATTTGTTTTTATTGTCGACATCTGCACTGATGTTTTAAAAATTGTATGGTCATGAAAATGTGTCTTGAAGACATGGAAAAATCATGGGAATTTATTGGTTAAAAAGTGTATGAACCCTGACTCATACATGTGTTGCACATAGTAGTAAAGTAGTAGTAAAGTGCTTTAGTCAGCTCAGTCATTAAACTGCAGTATGAAACTAAACAAAACTAAGCGGACTAAATACGGTACAGAATACAGTGTAAAACAAACACAATAACATTAGTTCAAATGGCAGTCTGTATTATTTTGCGTCTAAGCTGAAAGCAGAAGCATTTCTGAGTGGAGAAGAATATTGATTAAATATTGTGTTTAATGGTGTGCTGGAATGACCATCCCTGCTAATCCTAAGCTAAGTTCTTCTTCTGGCCATGTCACGCGTCTTTACGTACTTACGCCATACGTACAGCCTCTAAAAGAGGATCCGGCTCAGTTTTACTGAATGCGAGTGGCTGGTGGAGCAACGGGGACTTCAGAAGAGGAAACTCAGAGCTCAGTAGCTCATTCACTAATAGTAAAACCAAAGGAGTGAAGTTCCTGACTGAGCTCTCTCTCTCTCTCTCTGACTGAACATAACCTGGTCTCTGATTCATCCGCTCTAAAGGAGACCGCATCACACCCGCCCAGTTTAAAATGATTCTTCCACATGCTTTGTGCAATTACCCATTCTCACCAGAGAGGACCCTCAGTCCCTTAAATCCCAAAACTTACGGACATCAGCTTTAAGATTTTGGTCCAAAGGTTCAGGTGCAGAAACACCTTCAGGAATCTCCTCAGGTGAGGGTTGAGTGGAAGCTGGAGAGAAAGTAAAGCCAGGGATAATTTGTGGTAAACCTTTTGTGAGCAGTAAATTGCTGTCCCTCTCTCTCATGTCGAGCTTTCCCCTTCCAGCTACTGCTCGGTCCCCAGTGTAGCTCAGCCGTCCTGGAACATTTACTTCAGCACAGCCATTGTCTTCACTTCAGCCTTTTATTCCTGCCTCTTTCAAAGGACTGAGTTACGGGACCAGGGGACGAGAGTGGGACTCGCTGCGTCTGTAGCTCGACCTAATTGCAGGAGAGGAGAGAGACTGCTGCTCTGTGTGTGTATTTGTGCACGCACGTTTTTATATATTTTACATTTATTTCCAATTTTTTTTTCCCATTTTCTCTGAATTTAGCTAGGCCAATTGTCCCACCCATTCAGCTCCTACTCAGTAGTGACTCAGCTATATTGCCTCTATCACTGGTGATACCACAAGACAGTGAGGGTGAAGACTATTTTGAGCACAGATACGTTAAATTTGGTACCGATACTTTTTTCAGTACCTTTTTCTGTAAACCGTAACCAAAAAATGCAAAAAAAAAAAAAAAGATCATTATTCTTACACATCGAGTATCCTCGATACTCCAGCATGAGTATCCTCATTCTTGTAGTGTTACCATGAGAGACATCTTTTTGGATTTTGTTGGAACAAACAGTGAGCATGTTGTTGGTGCCGCTTTATTAAAAACAAAAATCACTGTTGTGCTTAAACTATAAATATTTTTCCTACACATATTGCTTTATGCATTTAAGTTTTAAGAGTAAAAAATGAATTATATTATTGATTCAGCTTTATTGCTGCTAGTTCCCTGTATTTTTGAAAAGGGGGCAGTAAGAAGTAATGTAGTTTAGGTAAATGTAGGGTAGGTAAGGCAGACTAGAGTATTATAATATTTCAGGAGGGGGGGGGGTACTCTGTAGTACCGAGACATTTTGGTACCCAGCTCTAGTCAAAAGAGTGCTAATTGCCTTCAATTCACTGCATTTAAAGGGCAGAACATCAAATGTTCTCCCATAGACTAGAAACTTCAGTGTGTGAAGATAAACACCACAGGCAGTGACTTTTATACTGTCCATATCCATTCAGAATTACAGGGGTTGGACAATGAAACTGAAACACCTGTTATTTTAGTGTGGGAGGTTCATGGCTAAATTGGAGCAGCCTGGTGGCCAATCTTCATTAATTGCACATTGCACCAGTAAGAGCAGAGTGTGAAGGTTCAATTAGCAGGGTAAGAGCACAGTTCTGCTCTAAATATTGCAATGTATACAACATTATGGGTGACATACCAGAGTTCAAAAGAGGACAAATTGTTGGTGCACGTCTTGCTGGAGCATCTGTGACCAAGACAGCAAGTCTTTGTGATGCATCAAGAGCCACAGTATCCAGGGTAATGTCAGCACACCACCAAGAAGGAAGAACCACATCCAACAGGATTAACTGTGGACGCTGTAAGAGGAAGCTGTCTGAAAATCAAATCACGGCAGAATTCAATGTGCACCTCAACTCTCCTATTATTGTTTTTCAGTTTCGTTGTCCAACCCCTGTATATCTCATTGAACAAAATTAAGAAATATTTTGCGATATCAATTTTCCGGTATCGTCCAGCCCTAGGTGTAGTTGTAGTTTTAAAAATTAGCTACAGTTATTGTGGCACATTATGGCATGGGATGGTCCTCACAACAGTAGCAAAATAAGCATGTTTTATTCTGTGTGTGTTTGTGTGTTTGCTCTCAGAGGGGGGTTAAGGACAAGAATGTTGAAGTGTCTCTTGTGATTCACCCCAGGATCTCTCTCTTTCTCTCTCTCTCTCTCTCTCTCTCTCTCTCTTTCTCTCTCTCACTTTCTCTCTCTTTTTCTCTCCTCCTCAGGGTTCCATTGAAGAGCGCCTGAAGCAGCTGCAGGATGCCCACAGAGATTTTGGCCCCGGATCACAGCACTTTCTCTCCAGTAAGAGAGCTATCACGCTCGGGCTTGCACCGGGCCGCCCGCTGCGCCGTGGGTTGGGGCAGTGCAGGGACGGGGATGTCAGCCTGGGCCGTTATAAAGATCTGAGCTGCTGAGTTTGTGTAGGAATTGCTGAATTATAAAGCAGTGCTTTTGAGCCAGTCAGCAGTGTGGGCCGTCGCCCGGGTCCCTGTCACTCCTCAGCTCCGGATCTGTGCGGAGGGAATCCCATGGCGCATGCTAAGCGATCCCCTCTGCACTGGCAGCGGAGGCAGGGTTAGCTGAGAAAGCGGATCACGCTAAACTCCGCGAGCCTGCCGGGTGGCTGTGGTGGCTCTGCCGGCTGCCGCTGATGAGCCGTGACTCTTTGGGAGCTGGAGATGACACGTGCATGACTTTGCATGGCTTTTTTCACAGATATCAGTGCTCAAATAGGGTGAAACAACTCAATAATTCAGGACTGACAGCAGAGCTCGGTGCTCCAAGCTGTTTTAGCTTTGTGTTAAAGTTTTTACACTCCTTTACTTCATCTCACAAAAAAGTATATGAAAGTGGCCCCTAGTGTTTCAAATATGTTGCAGTTTCTGCGTTGAAGTTTTTTTTTTTTGAGAAACACATACAAATATGAAGAAAAACAGATGAAATTCTTTTAAACAGGTTATCCGCTCACACGGATTTTCCTACCATTGCTTTGCTGATGACACCCAGCTATACCTGTCGTTCTCACCTGAAGATCACTCAATCTCTGCACGGATATCGCAGTGTCTCTCTGACATATCCTCATGGATGAGGGAGCATCACCTTCAATTAAATCTCTCAAAGACTGAACTTCTGGTTATACCAGCAAAACCATCTTTTCAACACAAATTCTCTATAAGCATCGACTCTCTCTCTCTCTCACCGACAAAGGTTGCTAGGAACCTGGGTGTTCTGGTTGATGACCAGCTCTCCTTCACGCACCATGTGGCCTCAGTTGCTCGGTCCTGACGCTTTGCGCTCTATAACATCCGAAAAATTAGACCGTTCCTGACGCAACAGGCCACCCAACTCCTGGTGCAAGCAGTCGTCATCTCACGCCTCGACTACTGCAATGCCCTGCTAACTGGCCTCCCGGCCTGTGTAGTAAAACCACTCCAGATGATCCAGAACGCAGCAGCACGTCTGGTCTTCAACCAGCCAAAACGGGCACATGTCACCCCGCTGCTCATTGAGCTCCATTGGCTACCAGTTGATGCTCGCATCAAATTCAAAACTCTTACAATCGCCTACAAGGTGATGTCAGAACAGGCTCCTTCCTACCTGCACTCGCTCCTGAAGGCTTACGCTACCTCCCGGCCGCTGCGCTCCTCCAATGAACGTCGCCTCGCTTTGCCAAACATTCACACAAAGCAATCCAGACTGTTCTCATACAGAGTTCCCCAATGGTGGAACAAACTACCCTCCACTACCAGATCAGGAGAATCTCTCACTATCTTTAATAAACTCCTGAAGACAGAGCTCTTCAAAGAGCACTTACTCTCCTAACACCTCTAACTAACTACCTTCTACTACCAGATCAGGAGAATCTCTCACTATCTTTAAGAAACTCCTCTTCAAAGAGCACTTACTCTCTTAACACCTCTAACACACTAACTACTTCTAACCTCATTTCCTTCTTCCTCTCCTTCACTCCTCTATCCCTTTATTTCCCTTTATCCTCCTTTTATCCCTATCCAAAGATGTTTTTCCTTTAAACTTATTTTACATTGTACTTGACTATTGTAAGTCGCTTTGGACAAAAGCGTCTGCCAAATGTAATGTAATGTAATGTAATGTAAACAAATTAGAATAATATATCTTGCTTAGATTAGACAGTTTTGCTGAATTTTCTCAGTCAGCTTTATAAAGTAGAGTCACATGGAATTCAGACTTTCAGTTAACAGCTGTGCTGAACTCATCAAGAGTTTATTATTTAAATTTCTTGCCTATTAATGTTAGTTTGAGATCATCAGTTAAAGTAAAGTAGTGAAGAGGTAGAGTTACAGGTATACAGTGAATAGTGAATATTTGAGTAATGTTCTAATCCAGATTATGAGAAGCAAGAACTGCTCAAATAAGTAAAGAAAAAAAATATTTAAGAAGAAATGAAAGTCAGTCAATCTGTAAAAAAGAATACAAGTTTGAATGTATCCTTAAGTGCTGTTACTGCAAAGAAAATCAAAAACATTATAATGATTAAACTGGCACTCATCATAACTGCCCCAAGTTGAGCCTTAAACGTGTTAACAGCACCCCAGCTAAGAGCGCCTTAATGATTTCTTTAACAGTTTTATGTTTACTACATGATTCCTTATGTGTAATACGGTACTGTACATTGTGATATATACAGGGTTCGTACGGTCATGGAAAACCTGGAAAAGTCATGGAATTTGAAAATAGCAATTTCCAGGCCTTGATAAGTTTTGGAAAAATAGAAATACCCCAAACGTTTTGGAAAAGTCATGGTAATCTGACACATGATCTGACACGTTTTATTATTAAAATTTTGTCAGATTCATTTTAGGTCTACTATAATCAATTTCGATTATAGTTTTAGTTGATTTTTGGTTTTGATTTCCATGTCTGCACTTTTTTAAAAATCATATGGCCATGAAAATGTGCTTTGAAGGCATGGATAAGTCATGAAAATATAATGAAAATGTATTGTTTAAAAAGTGTATGAACCCTGTGTATAGAATCTTAACTCCTTTATAGTGAAGTTAGTATTGTGTTAGTATAGTATTGTGAAGTTCTTGCCAGTGCAGAACTGTAGCGTCCAGGTACCCTGAACGCCTCACCTTTTTAACACTGTTTTGTCGTCTCTTTGCATGACAGCAGTGCGCCTGGAGGAAGTTGACCCCTGCCATTTGAGATATTGCAAATAGCTTTTCATGCCTGACATGTTTGTGGCTGATATCTCTCTCTCTCTCTCCTTTTCCTCTATCTAGGTTCCGTGCAGATACCTTGGGAGCGTGCTATATCCCCCAACAAAGTGCCATACTACATCAAGTAAGTTCAGCTGTGAGCCGTCTGCAGTCAGAGTGCGGTCTGTGTGCATCGGCAGCGGTGAGGAATGTCAGGCTGAGGATCTCGCCGAGAGAGAGAGCAGAAAGGTTCCCGAAAACACAATTACTGTTCCCTGGTGCAGAAGATTATTGCGCTGTGATACAAATAATATTGCGACCGCGGCGAGCCTTTGTCATGCGCTCGGCTGTGTTTCACAAGCCGTTTCTGTTCCTATAGATATCGGCCAGCCGGCCATGAATAGGGACATTAAAGACTGTTGTCTTTTAAGGGGAGGAATCGGGCTCGGTCTCTCTGCATTGTTCGGCTCGTCAATATTTTTCTGTGGTATTGGATTTCTGAACTGGAATCTATCGCTGTGTGTCTACACCGCCTCTAGCCGCGGCTTTCGTTGATCCACCTACATGTCTGTGGGGGTTTTATTACGTTTTTTCTTAAATCAGATCTGTTGGGATGACTGTCTGTACTGTTATTGGAAAGAGATCAGATCGATTATACCTGTCAGGATATCACAAAACTAACGGGGTGGGTTGCTGTGGTATCTGTGTGGGGCAGTATGGTGTCTGCGTGGGTGGATATCGCCATGGTTCATTTGCAAAAACAGATAAAATTATGGTACATGGTTTGCTGTGGTATCTGCGTGGGTTGCTGTGGTACCTGAATGGGTTGCTGTGGTATCTGTGTTAGTGGATGAGGTGTCTGCGTGGGTTGCGATGGTATCTGCATTGGGTCGCTGTGCTGCCTGCATGGGTTGCTGTGGTATCTGTATGGGTCATTGGGGTATCTACATGGCTTGCTGTGCTGTCTCCATGGTTTATTTGCAAAAACAGATAAAGTTATGTTACATGGGTTGATGTGGTATTTGTGTGGGTTGCTGTGGTATCTACATGGGTTGCTTTGGGATCGCCATGGTATTCTGTGGTATCTGTATGGGTCACTGTGGTATCTCCATGCCTTGCGAAAACAGAAAGTTATGTTACGTGGGTTGCTGTGGTATCTGCGTAGGTTGCTACAGTATCTAAATGGGTTGCTGTGGTATCTTCATAGGTTTCTGTGGTATCTACGTGTGTTGCTACAGTATGCAAGGGGATTGCTGTGGTATCTGCATAGGTTGCTGTGGTATCTGCATGGGTTACTGTAGTATGTGCTTGAGTTGCTATGGTAACTGCAAAGGTAGCTGTGTTCTCTGCGTGGGTTGCTGTGGTATCTGCGTGGTTCATTTGCAAAAACAGATAACGTTTTGTTACATGGGGTGCTGTGGTATCTGCGTAGGTAGCTGTGGTATCTGCGTAGGTTGCTGTGGTATCTGTGAAGTTAGCTCTGGTATCTGTGTAGGTTGCTGTGGTATCTGCATAGGTAGCTGTGGTGTGTGTGTAGGTAGATGTGGTATCTGCGTAGGTAGCTGTGGTATCTGCGTGTCTTGCTGTGGTATCTGCGTAGGTAGCTGTGGTATCTGCATGGGTTGCTGTGGTATCTGCGTGGTTCATTTGCAAAAACAGAATGTTATGTTACATGGGGTGCTGTGCTATCTGTGTAGTTAGCTCTGGTATCTGCGTAGTTAGCTGTGGTGTGTGTTGGTAGCTGTGGTGTCTCCGTATGTTGCTGTGGTATTTGCATAGGTTGCTGTGGTAAACAATTGGATTTTGTGACTGTCATAGTCCAGATCATCCAGACTGACACAAATCTTGATTTATTATGTGGATCTGATTAAGCGAAATCAGATTTCATGTGGTTTCTGAATGTCCAGGTATGGATACTTCTCTCTGGTGAGTGCGGTGTGTCTCTGCACTGCCTCTAGCTGCAGTTTTCGATGGCCCTCATGTCTGCGGTGGTTTTTATCTGTACCTCCCACAGGAGAGAGTTTCAGATGGACATTGTTTGTCGCCGGACGATCAATGTAAGCTCTTCTCAGGTAATTATGAGCGAGAGAATGGACCTGCAGCTGCTGGCGAGCTGCCCGCTCTGGGCTGGCTCAGCTATTTATTTGTTCTCGTTATTAATTCATTTGATATCTCTCTTGTCGTGGGTCTTTTGCATGGGTTTATTGCTACTGCTGGCGGACGCAGCAATAAAAGTAGAGTGCAGGTTTGGCCAGGCTAGTCGTAATGTTAGTGATGCTGTTAAAACATCAGGGTCTCTTACAAATCAGGAAAGTGTTGCAGAAGTCGGCAATTTATCTGGTCTAGAATTCTTTTATAGCTTGCAGTTTTTGTGACATATGGTATGCTCTATCACTTCTTCAGAGACGTTATTAAAAACACTGAACACTAATCACCGTGACTGTTTACAGATAAAATCCCGCCTTAACAAAAAGGGCCAATCAACTTGCTGGTTGTACCAAGAGCGTTGGAGGGTCGGCATGCTATTGGGAAGCCCCCTTTTAATATGGAGATCTGCGCAAGTGCAGAAGCCAGAACAGTTTGAAAAACTACCAGTGATGATGATGATGATGATGATGATGATAATTCTTAATTTAGCCAGTTTGTCAACACATAATAAAAACACTACAAACATTAACAGCAAAATAATGACTGAAAAGGCACAGGCGGAAAATGCTTATAACTATTCCTGTCAAATATAACAAATTAAGCTACCCTTCAGAATTCATACATTATAAAAAAAGAGAAAAAAATAAAAACAGTTAACACTTGTAACCTTCAAACATACACACCATTTTTTTGAAAATCGAAAATGAACTGCACATTTGTAAATACATTTTCTGGAATGCATTATTGCAAAGTTTTACTCCAACAATAGATATACATCTCCTTTTAATCCTCCTTTTCTAGCTTTTTGGACAACAAATCTACAAAAATCTTGCAATTAATATTTAGACTAGAGTGTATTGAGGAAAGCCTGTGTGTACACACAGGCAGTGAATTAACTTTTGCTTTGTACATTATTTGTAGTATTTTATAGTAAACCATATAATCATATCATTTTATAACATGGAATTTTTATAAGAGGACTATAGCGTTTGCTGCTGTTATTTACGTAGAACCCCACACTTCCACACAATATGATATATAAGGAAGTATTAGTGAGCAATAAATTGTATATATAGCTTCATAATTTAGCATATTTCTAGACTTATACAGGCTTATTGATATTGATTTTGATATCTTTCCTTTTATATATTGAATAGTGAGTTAAAGTATGTTTCAGAAATGTTCATTTGACTGTTGATTTACAGTATTTGGGTCTTTCTTCATTCAAACGTATAGCAGACTGGTGTTGCATGACAGGAAAAAACTGTCCACATATCCACATTAAAACATATTTTGATTTTGTGTGACTGTTTAGACAGTATTAGTGTTGAGTGTAGCTCACCAGATAATAGCCCTGTCCATATCTGCCATGTTATTCACTGAGCAGGCTCATTTTCCGGTTTATATAACTTATAAGCAGTTTAAAATATTTAAAACATTACACACATCCTGTGATAAAGTTACATTACTCTCACCTTCCTGTAGAGACCTAGCCCTGACATTTTCCCATGCCTAACAATTTCGAATTGTTTAGGCCAGGGGTGTCAAACTCATTTTGGCCGAGGGCCACATTGGCATATTGGCTGTCCTCCGAGGGCCAGATGTAACTTATAAATATAAGAAAATGTAACCAAATGTAATATATGTAAATGAATGTAATTACTCCTTAATGTTAAATAACTCTCAATATATTATTTATTCAATCAAATATTACAGTTGCATGGAAAAAATGTTTGCTTGTTGCTCTATTAACATAAATCCTGTTATGAAATCCAAAAACTCCATCAATCAAGAACCAAACTATACAAGTGAATAGAAATGACATAAAATACAAGTTATATTAACTTTGATCAAAACGTTTGATACTGAAAAGAGGCTTAATAAATATAAAATCAAAAATTGTGAGCTGTGACAGATTTAGCATTTCCTCATCCAACCACTAGTGGGAGCTGCAGCAGCACAAGCCCACAGTCTTTACTGAGTCAGAGCTACAGCCCAGCCACGGGCTACAGGACTCAGTCTGGAGCGTTTTTAAAATTTTAAGTTCTTCTGTGTATGAAATAAAATAACCCCACTAACCGGATAATACAGCTCTCTACAGTTCATATTTCAGCCCAAGCAGCTAACAGCAGCAGTTTAGAGCAGCCATCCCGGAGTCACTGCTCGGATTACATTATAAACAGGTCAGTTATCGCGCTGCTAACCTCAGGATGTTTATAACTACGGAGTTTAGAACACACCACGGCTGCAAGGTTAGACTGTTGAAGGCTACTGGAGACTATTAAAGGCTATTGGAGGTTATTGAAAGGGTTATTGGAGCAGAAATCAGTAAAGGCTGGTTAGATAAGTGATTCACCTCCTCGTCCTTTGCTGAGGTGAAACTGCGACTAGCGCTGTCACAGTGATGTTTATTAACCTCATTAAAACAGATTTTATCAGCTATTGTCTTATAAATATTTACACATAATTTATATCTCTTCTAAAAAGCGTTTATTTTGGTCAGTAACACAAAATGCATACCGGTCTTTCGCCTTGAAGCACAGCCGTCCGTCTGCATCAACTTTTCTTTTTCTGGATATTATGGGATAAACATGTCTCAATTCCACCCGCGAAGTTACACCTTCCCTCCGGCAGGGTTTCCACATCAATGACTACACTGCCGTGTAGTGGCAGTAAGCCGTAACTTTGCGGGTAATACAATCGACAAGCATTGTGGGAAATGTATTTTTTGGTCAAAGAACGCTTCTGACCTATTTATTATAGACACTAAGATTTTACAAGCTCTCGCGGGCCACATAAAAAGACGTGGCGGGCCACATTTGGCCCGCGGGCCTTGTGTTTGACACATGTGGTTTAGGCATATTGCACTCTGTGTCCAATTTTAGAGATCTGTAGGAGTGCCAGTGTGTTTTTGCTATCGTAACGACGGGAAAAGCATTCCTTGCACGTCTCGAAGCGTGTAAAAGGCATGTACTATCTCTCTTAATCATGGTTGTGTTTTGGGCGTAACGTGAAATAAATCAATCAGAGTGTCACTTGCTTTTCATTCCCTTTAAGAGCCAGGTGAGCTGTGACTTTGGCGGATTGCTATGTTAACAGCGCAGCAACCTGGACGTGGACTGTGTTGACAGTTCACTGCCAAGATGGTAATAAACGTCTGACTGTTGATGTCCATCCAGGTTGTATTCAGTCAGTGGAGCTCCTGTGTTTTCTGCTGCCTCATTTCCAGATCATTAGCATAGACATATTCACAAGCAATGTTGCTATTTAAAGGACGTAGTGTTAGTGATGCTGTTAGTGATCCAGATTTTTATTACACACAGTACAGCATGCTCTGCCAATTCTCCAGAAACGATATTAATGACGAGACCAACCACTGAATTGAGGGGTATGAGAACCACTGGTAAGAAACCCACAAATATAACTATTTTCCTTGTTCAATGTGACAACGCTATATTAGCATAGTTTAATGTGTAGTTTCAATGTTTTATGGCCAAATTCTTCATAACAAGCATAAACAAGATTGCTAGTAGTTTGTCTGAGTAGCTAGCTAGCTAACTTTTCTCGTTCCACCTTAAATTGTGCGACAGATGACAGGGGCTGCAGCATTTAAGGCAGAATGTAAAAGTAAAATAAAATAAAAGCTAATTTCAGCTCCCTTTTACAGAGAAATTAACGGACAATGGACAATAATAATTCATTTCTGCACCATCTGCCCCTATAGTTAACCAGCAGCAGCAGCAGCTTGGTAACTGAACTTGTTAGTGTTAGTATCAGGTGTTTGAAGAGGTGTCCCAATTTTTATGGAGATGATTTCACCCCTTCCCCTTCTAACTCTGTTCCAAGAGGAAGGGGTACACTTAAAAACAAGTGGTAGGGCCAAGGGTTGAAACTGGATTGGACCTTAATGTGGAGATCTGCGCAGGCGCAGCAGCCAGAACAAGCCGGAAAAATTGCGTTTTCTCTGCATGGTTGTGCACTCAGTGATGTACAAGGGTTGGACAATGAAACTGAAACACCTGGTTTTAGAGCACAATAATTGATTGTGGTGACGGACAGTTCTGGTGGAAACAGGAGAGTTGAGGTGCACATTGAATTCTGCTTGATTTGATCAGCCGTGGTTTTATGTTTTTTGGATACAATCCGGGTTAGCACCCGAACATCCCTTTCAGACAGCTTCCTCTTACAGCGTCCACAGTTAATCCTGTTGGATGTGGTTGGTCCTTCTTGGTGGTATGCTGTCATTACCCTGGATACCGTGGCTCTTGATGCATCACAAAGACTTGCTGTCTTGGTCACAGATGCTCCAGCAAGACGTGCACCAACAATTTGTCCTCTTTTGAACTCTGGTATGTCTCCCATAATGTTGTGTTCATTGCAATATTTAGAGCAGAACTGTGCTCTTACTCTGCTAATTGAACCTTCACACTCTGCTCTTACTGGTGCAATGTGCAATTAATGAAGATTGATCACCAGGCTGCTCCAATTTAGCCATGAAACCTAAAATCCCACACTAAAATTACAGGTGTTCCAGTATTATTGTCCAACCCCTGTATGTGTAATATGTTTCTGAAACAGTGATTTGAACTCTGGTGTAGATTATTTTCATTAATTGCTTTTTTCTCATCTCTCTATCATCACTCTCTGCAGCCATCAGGCCCAGACCACCTGCTGGGATCATCCAAAGATGACAGAATTGTACCAGGCTCTGGGTAAGATAATTCAACCTCCTGTTTTCCATCTTCATTACATTCCTCCAGACCCTTTGCCCACAAAGCACACATGGCACACAGACTAACATAATACACACACTTCAACACCTTTTCCCTCATTATAGTCCCTCCCCCCACCGAGACTCTGCTCTCATTACAGACCATATGATTGCTTTGCCTGCTCTAATTAAAAGTGATTAAAGGGCATTTTCTTGTGTGTTAATTGGAACTGACACGGCGCCCCCCCTCGCAAACACTGATGCCATCAGAGCCGCTGTGCCACAAGCATGAACCCACCCGAGTGACTCATCACTTTCTGGCTCTTTCTTTGGGTGCAGAAGGAGGGGGGAGGAGGAGGGGGGGGGATTGTCTTGTCAAATGGATGGAGATGCTTCTGAAAGACCTCTTTTTCAATAGTGTCTATGGATTGTAAAAAATGAATTTATCTAAAAAAAAGTCCTTTAAGTAATTTGTTTTAAAATGTCTTAAATCATTTCAGACTTATTGTTGCACTTTACAATAAGAGTACGTCAATTAACACCAATTAATATTTTTAAATTATTTAATGTCAATGTCTTAAATAGTGTCAATTAGGCCTCATGCCTACGACCACAGCACAGCAGTGCCATTATTACACATTATAGCACGAACCTCGAGTGTATCATTGCAATTATACCACAGTTCCATTATCACTGTATGTGTAAAGATTTTGAGTTAAAGAGGAGAAAAAAATAGGATCTGTTTGGTTATAAACACTCCGCCAGTTAAAATAGTTCCATTGCTGCTCTGTTTGTAGCTGTGCTGTTTGGTTTGTAAGCGCTGCATCGTTGCTAGTTCAGTTGCAATGAAAGACTGAACTAGGTGTTATTTTTTTTTTTTTTACGTTATTTCTGGCTCTGAGAGACGCCCATCTCTTAATTTAACAAATCTAACAGGGATTACATACCCACCACAAGTCATTTTATCTCTGGGTGATTTTTAAAAGTCTTTAAGAAGAAATCCGGTGTCCATTGGATTTGTGGTGTAGTCCACTTCCGTTCCTCCCCAGTAATCTGAAATTCAGCGCTTTTAACCAATGCTCCCAACAGACTTACAATGCAAGTGATGGGGGCATGTGTTGGGGCCAAAGGTGTAAAAAGTATCTCTATTCATTATTCTGTAGGTAGAAGTGTAGATACTAGCGTTTAAAATACTTTAGTAGAAGTTGAAAAAGTATGAACTCAAGCTTTTTACTCTTTAAGTAAAAGTGTAAAAGTACTGGTTTTAAAACTACTTAAAGTATAAAAGTAAAAGTAAGGAGAAAAATAAAGCCATTAAGGACAAAAGCTTAAACCACTCCATAGAGTCCTATAGTGCACCTACCCCTCCCCAAAACTAATTTTTCTGAAAGCCATAATGACTATAATGTAACGACCATTTGTAAGGAAAAATGTAGGGAGTAGAAAGTTCAGATAATTGTGTGAAAATGTAAAAATAATAACTGCAGTAAAGAATAGATAACCTACATTTATACTAAAGTAAGGGTACAAAGTATTTCTACTACATTACTAGACACCTCTGGGTGGGGTATTACTTGTGGTGAGGGAGTTATTAGTGATGAGTGGGTGAGGTAATTGGCCTTCCAGTACAGTCAAGAAAAACTTGGAAAAGTCATGGAATGTGAAAATAGCCATTTCTAGGTCTAGTTAAGCTTTGGAAAAAGAAAAATACCCACAAAGTTTTGGAAAAGTCAGCTCAGTAATCCGTAAATTAGCTTTACACTATTCATTTAAGGCCTATTATAATCAAAAATAATAAAAAAATAATAATTTCGATTATAGTTTTAGTTGATTTTTGGTTTTATTGTCCATGTATGCGCTGATGTTTTAAAAATCATATGGTCATGAAAAATTGCCTTAAAGGCACAGAAAAGTCATGAAGAAATCATGAAAAAATGTATTGGTTAAAAAGTGTATAAACCCTAAAAGGGACAAAATTAGAAATAGATTACATTACATTACATTTGGCAGACGCTTTTGTCCAAAGCGACTTACAATAGTCAAGTACAATGTAAAATAAGTTTAAAGGAAAAACATCTTTGGATAGGGATAAAAGGAGGTCAAAGGGGAATAATAGGATAGAGGAGTGAAGGAGGGGAAGAAGGAAATGAGGTTAGAAGTAGTTAGTGTGTTAGAGGTGTTAGGAGAGTAAGTGCTCTTTGAAGAGCTCTGTCTTCAGGAGTTTATTAAAGATAGTGAGAGATTCTCCTGATCTGGTAGTGGAAGGTAGTTAGTTAGAGGTGTTAGGAGAGTAAGTGCTCTTTGAAGAGCTCTGTCTTCAGGAGTTTCTTAAAGATAGCGAGAGATTCTCCTGATCTGGTAGATATCCTGTATTAAATTCTTTCTCTCTCTTTGTTGTTTTTTTGTTTTTTACAGCGGACCTGAACAATATCAAGTTCTCTGCGTACCGGACGGCGATGAAGCTGCGGCGAGTGCAGAAAGCTCTGAGATGTACGTCTGAGATTGGTTTTATAGATCTTCACTCCTCCGTGCCCTCACGCTCACCTGCATCTGACGAACGTCGTCCACCACTCTCTCACTGCATCAGTCATCGATTAGCCGCAGACAGTTTCGATAGCCCGCTCCGTCAGTTTCATTAAGGCCCAGCGATTTCCGTACGGCCTAATTAAGTCTAATAATTGCTGCGATTACGCCTCTTATAGGGGGTAATTAAACAGTCCGGATGAAGAACTGGATGAACTCCTGATCCTCCAGAGTCTGGACTGGCAGGCTGAGGTTTATCTGCTGCTGCCCTGGCAGGAGCCGCTCTCCTGGGCACGCGCCAGTCTGACTGCTCACGACCCGTCTGCCCTACATGGGCACGATCCAGCAGCGCACACCTGCGCAGCGCCGGGCACAGTCGCCTCTTTCACGCCTGTCTTCCTCTCCTCCATTCCTCCCTCCGTCCACCACTCCCTGCTGGAGTTCAATAAACGTTACAATGCTAATGCTACAGTGCTAACGCTACATGCTAACACTCTGCACAACTGCTGAGATGGCTCTGTTTTCCATTATCTGTTTCCTCTCTCTCTCTTTCTCTCTTCCTCTTTTTTCTCTTGCTTTCTCTCTTTCTTTTACTTCTTTCTTTCTTTTTGTTTCCCTCATTCTCTTTCTCTCTCTTTACCTTGTTCACCCTCTTTGTCCTTCCTCTTTTTTCCTCTTGTTTTCTCTTTCTCTCCTTCTTCGCCTTATTCTTTTTTTCTCTTTTTGTGCTACTTCTAATTTTCTCTTTCTCTCCTTTGCTCTTTCTTTCTTGCCTTTATTCTCTCTCTTCTTCTCTCATCTCTTTTCCTCTGTTTTTCCCCTCATTTTCTCTCTCTCTCACTCTCCCTTGTTCTCTTTTCTTTGCTCTTTCTCTGCTCTTATTTCTCTCGCTCTCAGTTTTTCTATCTCTCTCTTTTTCTCCTTTTGTCTCCTCTTTTTCTTGCTCTCTCTCTTTTCTCTCTCTTTTACTCCTTTCTCTTTTTGTTCCCCTTTCTCTCTCTTTGTCACTTTCGTCACCTTGTTTGCTCTCTTTTTATCCTTTCTCTCTTTTTATTCCCCTTTTTCTCTCTTTTTCTCTTTTTATTCCCCTCATTCTCTTTCTCCTCTTGTTCTCACTTTCACTTTTCTCTCTCTTTCATCCCTTTAATCCCTCTCGCTTTTCCTCTCTCTTTCCTTTTTTCTGTCTGTTTTTCCTCTCGTTTTCTTTCCCTCACTCTCCCTTTGTCTCTTATTTTCGTTTTTCTCCTCTTTTTCTGTTGTTTTTTTCTCTTGCACACTCCCTTTCTCTCACTGTCTTCCTTTTTTCACCTTTATCTTTTTCTCTTTATTCCCTGTATTTTCTCTCTTCTTTATTTCTGTCTGTTCTTTCCTTTTGTTTTCTCTTTTCCTTACTCTCCTGTGTTTTCTCTCTCTGTCTCTCTCTCTCTCTCTGTCTCTCTCTCTCTCTCTCTCTCTCTGTCTCTCTCTCTCTCTCACTCTCTCTGCTGGCTCTGTGTTATTAAGAGAATTAATTACAGGGCTGGTATAGTAACTCTGCAGTGTGCTGTTCTGGCCGGTCGTGATTGAAGAAGCTCGTGTAGAGAGAGCATCCACTAAGGCCTTTTAGTGTCTCCAAGACCATCCCGGAAAGCACCGCAGCCACTATCCCTCTATATGTCATCTCATTATCTTATTATCCAATTAGGCATGACAGTGGACAGCTTTAAATCTATAGCCTGTCCGGAATGGCCTGGGAAAATCACTTTAGAGCAGGAAAATTCAATTAGATTGCACTCCACACGCATAATCCACACCCCACTGAAGTTTTTAAAAGGTGTAACAGGCAAGTAAGCGTAATAATGCCTAGTTTTATGTGTGTGTAGAGATTTCACGATACGTGATAGGTAGAATCAGTGTCGTTAACCGTTCCTATGAAACTGGTATTCATAATGCATTATTAACATAGCTTATACAGTATAATAAACAATAAACAATACAGGATGCAGTATTCTTACTGAGTATACTGTTTATAGGACAATAAACACAATGACAAACATTTTTCTTTTTTATTGGCATCACAAACAGTACACAAGGTCACAGAACCCTCCATTTAGGGCAGTTCCATCCATTTAATTGTGTTAATTTTGCATGATCACCTGCTCATTGCAGAGATTTTAAATTAACATGAACTTTATACAAAACGTATCACGATACAGGGTCCATGATTCAGTATATCGCATTATATTGTAATACTGTGCTAAATTAGAACCCCAAAATGGACGGAACAGAGGATCGTCCCACGTTACTGCCGGCATCGCTCTGCTAATTCTATTAATTTGGCACTAATAAAGTACTAAAACAGTATTGTAACAAATAAATTAACCCTTTTAAAGACAATAAACTTTCCACTCCTGTTCACGCACCTAATTTTGGAACCTAAAAAGTTCCAGCTTGAATCAAAGTAAGTTTTAGTAGGTTCTTCAGTGTGTACTGTATACATACACATTGCAAAGTGCAGAGGCAGGGGAACCATGTGTCTGCCCCACACCATGACGTGCAGCCCCGGTCTGTCCCAGCTGGCACGTGTTGAACCGGCATAAAGACCAGACCCTGCCTCAGCCTTCACTCGACAGATACGCTGATGATGAATGGAAAGCTTAGGCAACATGAACCTAAGAGACACTAATATTAAGTAAGCGACTAGAGCTGCACTGGGCCTTTACTATGTTTCTTTAAGTTTGTTTTGGGTGTTGATAGAGAGCTTTTTTTTTTCGAATAAAGGTGCAGCCACGCTCACAGTCACAATATATGTATATATAAGTGCATTTTGTAAGTGCGAACACAAAGGTCGATATCACGATTATTATTTCTATTTATTGAATGATAAGTCGATAGTGTAGTTATTGTGACAGGTCTACCGGCATCATTGCATGTTATTTTTGGTTGCTTCCGGCATCACCTTCCCGTCATACTGGCATCGTCTCAACATGCTATACTGATATTGTCCCACCACATTACTATCGGCATCGTATCATGTTAATACTGTCATCTTTGCATGTTTCTTCTGGTATAGTCCCACATTACTCCTGACACTATCGAACTATCGTCCATAATCGCAAATGCCTGAAACTGGGCTCATCCAATGTCGTTATTGTGCTAGCATGGCCCATCTAGCCAATAGGCAGATCCCTTTTAATAGGCAGTCTTTAAATCTTCTTTAAGCCTTTCTTCCATGTTCTGTGCTGAACCTTGTCCGTGTGGAAGAGCCACCGAAAAGGTTCAGTACTGCTATTGGCAGTTGAGATAATTTTGGTCTCTGACAGTACTGTAAAACAATAGTACCAAAGTATTGGTTTCTGTTGACATGCAAATAAATGTGTTTACACAGTGGACCTGCTGAAGCTGACCAGTGTGACGGACGTGTTCCGGGAGCAGGAGCTGCAGCACGGCGAGTACGTGATGGACGTGGTGGAGGTGATCCATGCCCTGACCGCTCTGTATGAAAGACTGGAGGAGGAGAGATCTGTACTCATCAACATCCCTCTCTGTGTGGACATGTGCCTCAACTGGCTGCTCAACGTCTATGACAGGTGCCGTCACGTTACCCACCACCGCCCTACCGGACCCCCACCCCCTTACCGGACCCTCACCGCCTCGCTCCTGCTTGGCATGCTTTGACCTCATGACCTCCCGCTCCCGCTGACTTACCCAATCACGCATTTATCATCCAATCACGCCCACTTCACTGCTTCACCTTGCCTCCTCCTGCCAAGGTTAGGGCTCCTGCCCTCCTCCCCCCGCTGCTCCTGATTGGTGGCTTGATTTAAGGCGCTCCTTCATATTAAGGCTGCGTGTTCTCCTCGCGCCTGTGAAGTGAATTAGATCATGACAAAGACGAAGGAAAATCGAGACCGGCAGGCGGCCAATCAGAGCGTGTGGGACAGAGAGTTAAAAGCTCCCCTGCTTGATCTGCCTGCCAAAAGCTCTTGATTGAGAGTGTTGTGTAGTTTGGTTTGTTCCAGCGAGGAAAAAAAAAAAAAAAGCGAAACAACCTTGCAGCTTTTTAAAAATGTATTTGTTTTATTATTTTATTTATTTATTTTTTCCATCCATCATAAATTTGTTTAGCGGCTCTTAACTATCTACCGCTAATGGCTGAAAATTACCGCTTTCACCCCGCGCATAAATTGCAATAATTGCTTTTTTTTGTTTGGCGATAAACACAGGGAGAGAATGAGAATGAGCCTGGGTGCGAGGGAACGATAATCACCAGTTTCTCAGTCAGACGAGAGACTCGAACAAGCTGGAGGAATGTTCGTTTTTGGAAAACAGCCCTGCTGGGATGGTTTTTACTGTTTTTTTTGTTGTTGTATTGAGCAAAAGACTACTTTGTAGAGTTTGAGGGAATTAGTTCAGTAGTTCAGTGTTTCTGTCTCTTGCTCAGAAATTCTAAATGTGTTCATTTCATTGTAGTTGGGGTAACTTTCCCCAGAGCACACCACTGCACCCCCCCTCCCCCATCCCTATGAGCTGTTTCAGACATATCCCATTTCCCTAAGCCACCTCGGTACATGCTGTAATTTTGGACTATTTAAACCAGATCCATCACTGGAGTGATTCAGTTAAGGGGATTCAGCTCGCTCTGCACCGGGCTCCGTCGCCCACAGCGCTCACGGCTCACTGCACCTATTCAGCGTCTCGGCTATAAAAGGGTTCGGTATTGCCTAGGGCTCAGTCGCTCACGCACTGGACTGTTATGACCCCCTCAGTCTATAGTCCTCTCACTGTCTGCTCACTCTCATGAGCTCAGTCACCTTAAAGTAAGGTACAGTGACCTCGTCCAGGAGCCAGGTCCTTTCTCTAGAGCAGTACTGTGGTTCCTAACGTTTTTTTTTTTTTAATCTGCTGTATCTAAGAAAAGCTGAGCCACCCTCAGTGGCTCAGCTTTAGCAGTACCAGACAATAATCATCCAAATTATGAAGAAAAACATATGGAATTGTTTGTTAAAACCCGAATATGCTTAGATTACAGCGCTTACATTTTTGCATTTTCTAAGCTTAAAAAAGTAGAGTCACCTTGAATTCAGGCTTTCAGTTAACAGCTGTGCTGAACTCATCAAGAGTTAATTACTTGAATTTAAAGTGTTTGATAGCATCAGTTAAAGTAAAGTAGTGAAGAGGTAGAGTTACAGGTATACAGTGAATAGTGAATATTTGAGTAATTTTCTAATCCAGATTAAGAGAAGAAAAGAAGAATAGTCAATTCAAAAAGATGAACTTTAAGAACTTTGAAAGTATCCTCAAGTGCAGTCAATTCAAAGACCATCAAAACGTTATGATGATGAAACTGGCACTCATCAGGACTGCTCCATGAAAGGAAGAGAGAGAGCTATCTCTGAGTATTTTGGTTTATTTACTACTACTATGATTCCTTATGTTTTCCTTCATGGTCTGGATGACTTCATTATGTATTTATAATGCACGGAAGAAAATAGAAACATAAAAGTACTAAATAAGAAGCTGTGTGTAAACGTTAGTAAGTATATTTTTAAACAGAAAAACAACACAATAAAATAACACATTCTAAATAAACTCTTTTCTGATTTAAAATGTGCACTATAAGAGCCATCATGGCTATTTACACTTGTAAAAAAGTCTTTTCATAGAGTCTTCAAAGTCATATTAAATTAAAAACTTCATGCTACAGCTTTTTTTGCAGCTTCATACAAAAAGAATGAATTCAGATCTTTTATTTTTCTTATATTCATTGCCTCTTTCTTTCATTTTCTCTTTTCTGTTTTCTTGTGCCAGTGTCTCAGTTTCTGCCTCAGTTACACTACATTTCCTGCGGTTTGTGGAGTGTGGAAACTTAAAAGTGTGTTATTGTGTGTGGAAGATTACACAGTTTAAAAGCTTTATGCATCTGTTGCTTTGTGTTCCTCACAGCGGCCGGAACGGTAAGATGCGGGTGCTCTCCTTCAAGACGGGGGTGGTGAGCCTATGCAATGCAGATGTGCAGGAGAAATACAGATGTGAGTAGGAGTCGAGTATAAAGCGTTCAGCTCAGAAAGCTGAAGATTCTGTGTTTAAATTCTAAGCCTGTCTTTCATTCTCTCACACACAATTAATTACACATACACACACAGCAAAAGTCATGGGACTGCAGTATGTTAATTAAAGTGTTTTCACCTTGGAAAAAAAAAACACATATAGTAAAAACTAAAAAAGAAAAAATAAAGAGAAATGATAAAAGAAAGGTAAAAAGACAACCTAAAACATACCAAAATGTTTACAATGGTTAACTTAACAGTAAATAAGACCAAAAAACACACTGAAACACACTGAAAACTACTTAAAAATCTGAAGGTGTTTCTTAAGCTCTATCCGGACGGGATAAGTATCTTAGAGGGACGTCTGTGTAAAAATATTTCACACTTCTACTCAGTGATAAAACTCCTGCATCCGGACTGCAACTGAAAAAAACAGGAGGACCCTCACGTTCAGTAGCTCCTCCATTTCCACTCGCTGTTGTGTTTTACAAGGATCTCCGTAGAAACGTACATCCAAAGTGTAATTACGGTGCGCAGCAGTGGACAAATAGCTATTTTATTAAACGCGAGGTCCTAGCGTTTCCATATATTCCACGGTCCAGTCGTCTAAAATGCTGCCACTATGATTGGAATCGCTGGTTTGAATCCCTTTCATGCAGCTTGCCATCAGCTGCTGGAGCCTTGAGAGAGCACAATTGGTCTTGCTCTCTCTGGGTAGGAACAGTAGATGGTGCTCTCTCTTTCCCCTCATCACTCCTAGGGTGATGTGGATCAGCACAAGGCTGCGTCTGTGAGCTGATGTATCAGAACCGAGTCGCTTTCCTCCGAGTGTTAGCACTGTGATGCTACTCGGCAATGCAGCAGTTCAAAAAGAGGCGGAGTCTGACTTCACATGTGTCGGAGGAGGTGTGTGCTAGTCGTCTTTACCCTCCTGGTGTTTTG
This sequence comes from Astyanax mexicanus, assembly GCF_023375975.1. Lineage (NCBI taxonomy): Eukaryota > Metazoa > Chordata > Actinopteri > Characiformes > Acestrorhamphidae > Astyanax > Astyanax mexicanus. The sequence continues at coordinate 51,570,308 of NC_064417.1, forward strand.
CAGTATATGTGCAGTATTGATTATTGAAACATTTTTGATTTTATACCCAAATAATGTACAATAGGTAATAACATAAATATCATGAGGGGCCTAATTAATATGTTTTAGTATTTTTAGTGTGTATCTTCTTTTTATCTGTGAACATTTTCTGCCACATAAAGAGTAAAACGTTCAAACGCACGCACACACACACACACACACACACACACACACATCCACTTAGGCTAATGGAGGCAACACTTCAATAATGCTGAAAGCTTTTCTGTTTGTTTCACTAAAACACAAAGCCAGAGCCTCATCGACTCTTTCCCTCGATTCCTCCTTTGTCCTTTTCTCTTTTCACGTTTTGGCTCTTATATTTTATGTGCAGCTCTGCGCTGCAGGAGTTTAATGGGGTCAGTCCAGCAACTTCTACATATATGACCTTGTTAATAAGTGTACACGGCGACGCATGAGAATCACCTGACGTTGAGAGAGGCTGCTGTAAGGGCGAGTCGGACTGCGGGAGCAGGATTTAGCCCGGTGGGTCGGAGGCACGCCCACTTACTGTTAGCACACCATCTGTCAGCCGCCGTTAAACCCAGATGCTCCTCCGGTCAGATGGGTTTTATTCCGCTGAGGAGAGGGAAAGAGTAGGCAGAGATTTCTCTTCTTCTACTTCAGTCCATTCAAGCTGTAGACGCCATGATACTCTTCCCTTTTTGGACTGAAACCCCTATCAGGCTGTCGTGCTTAAATCAGCAGTATATGATAATTGACGGTACCTTTTCCTGAGCCTTCACTATAGGACAAGCTTTACACATGCATTTCTTGACAGGCTGAGAGATACAGAATCGTAATTGAAAGTTAAAGAAGCATGTTGAGTAATATGTGATAAAAAATATAGTATCCTTTAAAAACATTCTGTATTGTAGATGAATACTAAAATCATTCAAACTATGAAGAAAAACGTATGCAATTGTTTAGTAAACCAAAAATATATTTTACGTTTTCTTGGTTAGGGAAAAAATGCCACTAAAGAAAGCTTAGGATGCACGACTATAGTGCACTACCCCCCTCTCCAAAACACATTTTTCTAAAAGCCATAATGGCTATAAATGTTAAAATATTAAAATGTAAATGTTAATAACATTATTTGAGATGCACTAGGCTGTTCCCTGTTTCAGCTACATATATGCTGATTGTAAATGAATGTATTTTAGTAGAATGTAAATATATTAAAGAAGCTTAGTTGGACTGGAGTTTGTCTGGAGTTCTCTTGAGTCTCTGCACGGACGTGTGTAGGTTTGATGGATCACAGTATAAACCAATAGGGAGTCACAATGGTATGTGTTTATACTTCTCTACATCCAATCACAATCAGATTCACTCTATCTGGATGGAGCGATTTATCTGGATAGGGGTTTTTATTAAACGATGAGAAGCCGGAATGAAATTAAATAGGAGTAACAAGGCTGTTTTTAAAATGTAAGGAGTAGAAAGTTCAGAAAATTGTGTGAAAATGTAAAATAATAACTCTAGTATAGATAAGTATAGATAACCAAGATTTATACTTAAGGTGTCTGGCTAGAATTGTCCTTGCAAGCAGACAACCGGCTCCATATTCCACATTCAATACCTTTCTCATTGCAGAATAGTCCTCCTGAAGCTTTACGTCCTTGGGCATGCATTCAGTGCATGTAATTGATCATGCATGTTACAGGCAGTAGCATCTTGTTAAGGGCAGGTACGACCAGACCTGCTGTCTGTTCCACTGTGTGTGTTTGTGTGTGTGTGTTTGTGTGTGTGTGCCCGTTGGGGACGTGCGTACTGTGCCAGGTGAAATGTGGGTATTAAATGGGATTTGTCTGCTTGAGTGCCAGGGGAGAAGATGGGTGCTCCCTGCTTCCGGAGTCGCACTGGTACTGCAGAGGAGCAGAAGTGATGTAAACCACTACAATCTGCAAAGTGCACCATATACACAGTCTGCAGTCTGCCTCTCTGGGTACAAAAATCCCCGTGGCAAGGATTCAAAACTGGCATTAGCGGCCTCTCTGGCTCCCTGGAGACTTCCCTCGGTACAGGCGGGAGATCCACCTGGAAATAGCTGAGAATAGAGCCAAAATAGAGCAGTTTTAAAGAGCAGTGTTTAGAGAATGTCTTGTACGTTAATAGAAAATATTGAAAATCTGGATATTTATGGATTTACAAGGATAATTAAAGAAATAATTGTTAAAATAATTGCTGTAGATTTGTAGATTATTATATATATATATATATATATATATATATATATATATATATATATATATATATATATATATATATATTTATTATTATTAAATAATAAAAAACTTTTACTCCTTATGTTTAAAAAAACAGCCTATATACTCCTATATCATTTCAGCTCATTTTCATTCTGGCTTCTCGTCATTCAATAAAACCCCTATCCAGATAAATCTCTCCATCCAGATAGAGTGAATCTGATTGTGATTGGATGTAGAGAAGTATAAACATATACCATTCCGACTCCCTATTGGTTTATACTGTGATCCATCACACCTGCACACATCTAAGCTTTTGTTTTAATGGCTTTATTTTTTCTCCTTACATTACTTTTACTTTTATAATGTAAGCTGTTTTGAAACCAGTACTTTTTTAAACAATTTTACTTAAAGAGTAAAAAGCTTGAGTTGATACTTCAACTTCTACAGAAGTATTTTAAACCCTTGTATCTATACTTTTACCTACAGTAGTGAATGGAGAAACTGTTGACAACTTTGCACATACAGAAGTCGTGGCAGAGATATCGGATGTCTCGCTGCATAGAGGTTCCTAATGGATTTCAATGACAAACCATTCTATACATCTTGAATATTCTCACACAAGTCGTGCAGATTGTGCAGTAGGGGTGTTTCAGATTGTTGATTGTGCGTCCAATAGCATCCCACACCTTTTCAAACAAAGATGGATCTGGAAATACATAATTTAGTATATTAGTGCATTAATATTTAGTATACCTCAAAAAATTGGAATTGAAAAAGTTCAAAATTCGAAACTCATTGATTATATAGATGTAGTTTTCACAGATTGATCTATTTTAAGCGTTTATTTCTTTTATTGTTGATGATTAAGGCTTTCAGCCAGTTAAAACCCAAAAATCAGTATCTCAGAATATTATATAAGACAAATTGGTACTTTTGGCAGTGTGGGCAGTGTGCCAAGTCCTGCTGGAAAATGAAATCCCCATCTCCATAAAAGTTCAACAGAGGGAAGCATGAGGTGCTGTAAGATTTAGTGGGAAAACAAAACTGCACTTACTTTAGACTTGATAATAAAACACAGTGGATCAACACCAGCAGATGACAGGACTGTCATCTTTCAGGCAAGGCTTCTTGAAATAGAGCACTCACGGATGCAGCAAATTTTGACGATAAGTATATATATATAATGAAGTAGCTGGTATTAAGTTACAGCAGTGCGCTCGGCAGGTACATGCGCAAATACCAGCGCCTACATCTGTAACATCAAAAGAATTGGCTAACAGTCTAAGCCTGAACTCCCACTGTGAGCCTTCATAAGATCTGTGGAGTTAGTGGAGGATGTATCAATAAGGGAATATGACTTAACATTTGCACAGTCGTGCTCTATAGAGTACCAGTCAAAAGTTTGGACACACCTCTTTTTATTCAACATGTTTTTTCTTCATTTTATGATATTTTACATTGTAAATTTAATACTTAATATTGAAGACTATATTAAATCTATACAAGAACACATGCAGAATTATTTTAAAGAAACCAGAATCTGTTTTATACTTTAGATTCTTCTAAGTAGCACACTGATCTGATTTGAGGACAGATCTGCAGACTCTTGTTATTTTAATCTTAGTGTCTTCATGAGGTAGAGTCACCTGGAATAGTTTTCTGCATCTTAAGGGAATGAGTTCCTGGAGGTGCTGAACAATAGTTACTGCTCCAGCTCATCCCAATTAAATCACCATCTCAGTTTATCAGGTTTAGATCAGGGCATTAATGTGGAGGAGTATAATACTTTTTTTACTGTTTACTGTGCAATTCCATATGTGTCCCTTAATTGTAGAAAATAAATTTAATAAATAAATAAAGAAAAATAAATGAGTTAAATAAGGAGATGTGCCCAAACGTTTGACTGGTACATGCCTCACTCACAAGATAACACCTCACAACATATACAGGTGTATGCATTCCCAAGCTGTTCCTTGAGGTAATGCTTAATGATAGTATCAAATTGCGTACTGCTGTCTCATGACGTTTGGTATCTCAGTGTAAGTATATGTATGCACACACAGTATACAGAGTAAATATATGTGTTTGTATATTTGTGTGTTTTAGATTTGTTCAGACAGGTGTGTGGTCCAAACGGACTGACGGATCAGAAGCACCTCAGTCTGCTGCTCCATGAAGTTATTCAGATCCCTCGCCAGCTGGGTGAGGTAGCAGCCTTCGGGGGGAGCAACGTGGAGCCCAGCGTCCGGAGCTGCTTCCGTATGGTGAGCCTCCAGCAGAGCAGACTTCAGAAAAGATGATTCACTCTGCCAAAAAGAGGAATTACTCTTTCTTACGTTCTTTCATTCTTTCTTTCTTTTCTGTAGTGGGGTTACTACACACTGAGTTTTGAAAATGCACATGAAAAGACCTGAATGGAAAAATATTCACACTAGGACAATGTGGCTGAAGCTAAATTTGTAAAAAATAATGGAAAATTTAAAATAACTTTCAGTAATAGAATGCCTGTTTTTTTATTAGTTTAAATATTATTACTTGACATACAGGCCATACAAAATGTACTGTTATATTTATGTCACAGTTTTCTATACTATAGATACTCCTTATAATAACCTGTTCTGCCTATACTACCCTAAACTACCCTGTAATTTTAATACTGCCCTATACTACGTTGTACTCCTTATACTATTCTGTACTTTATATTCCCTATACTACCCAATACCATATACTCCCTATACCACCCTATATTCTATATTTCCTATACTACTCTATACTTAATATTCCCTATACCACCCTATACTCTATACTTTCTATACTATCCTCTGCTCTATCTTCCCTATACTACCCTGTACTCTATACTACCTATACTACCCTGTACTTTATGTTCCCTGTACTACCCTATACTCTATGTTCCCTATACTACCCTGTACTCTATACTGCCTATACTGTCCTGTACTTTATATTCACTGTACTACCCCATACTCTATATACCCTATAATATCCTCTGTTCTATCTTCCCTATACTACCCTGTACTCTATACTACCTATACTACCCTGTACTTTATATTCCCTACTACCCTATACTCTATATTCCCTATACTACCCTATACTCTATACTTTCTATACTATCCTGTGCTCTATATTCTCTAAACTACCCTGTACTCTATACTGCCTATACTACCCTGTACTTTATATTCACTGTACTAACCTATACTCTATATTCCCTATACTACCCTGTACTCTATACTAGCTATACTACCCTGTACTTTATAGTCCCTGTACTACCCTATACTCTATACTTTCTTTACTATCCTGTACCCTATATTATCTATACTACCCTATACTTCATATTCCCTATACTACCCTGTACTCTATACTACCTATACTACCCTATACTCTATGCTCCCTATACAAACCTGCACTGTACTCCTTATACTATCCTGTATTCTATATCCCCTGTACCACCCTGTACTCTATATTCCCTATATCACCCAATACCATATACTCCCTATACTACCCTGTACTTTATATTACCTATACTCTATACTCCCTACAATACCCTGTACTCTACCCAATACCATATACTCCCCTGTACTCTATATTCCCTGCACTACCCTGTACTCTATACTGCCTATACTACTCTGTACTCTATACTACGCATACTACCCTATACTCTATGCTAGTGATGGGACGATACGCTTTTTTCAGCTCCGATCCGATACCGATACAAAACTGATAAAATTGCAGATACCGATACAAATACCGGTACTTTTAGTTTATTAATAGTACTATGATTAAGGTTTCATAATGAGGCTGAAACAGACCACATAGCCCTTTGAAGAGTATACACAAGTGCATTTAATGTAAATGCATTCCAAAGTCATTTATTTGACATACTTTATATGCAAATACACAGTAGTTTCCTTTCAAGTTAAATTATTTAATTTTTATTAAATATAAAAAAAAAGGTAAATATTAAATACGCTAAATATTAAATTCAGGGCATTGTTTTGCTACGGTTGCGCAGGAGACTTTTATTTTGACAAGTAGCATAGAGGATTAGCTGCAATAGCTAATGGCTAACCGGTGGTGCTTACTGTATTTCCGAGCTGAATTAATCACTGTTTTTTAATAACTGATTGATTTCTTAGTGCTGGTTAGGGTTGGTAGGATCTGTGGTTTGATATTAGATGTGGATTATGGCTGTAGTTCACTTAATATAGTTATTTATTACATTCACAATGCCGGAATGCATTTGCTAACGGCTAACTGGTGTGTTTGTGCTGGTTAGTGTTTGTAGATCCTGTGTTTTTATAGGATATGTGAATTATAAATATAATTTGCTGTCAGTTCAGTGCTAGCTAGGCTAACAGACTGCTGGTGTTAATCTGTTTATTTGGACGCTGACTTTACGTGTACCGTTCTGCTGTACAGCGTTTTCAAAGTTAAAACTCTCCAGATAATTGAATTTTTATTGTAGACAAATAGCTAATGTTTACTCAGTCAGCTGCAGACTGAAGCTGCTGGATGTTCAGGGTAAACTGTGGAACTGGAATCCGGATCAGTGATGTGTTTCGTGTTAACGTTACGGTGGGTTTACTGTCCAGCTCAAGCTGTGGACTGGAATATGGATCGGTAAGTGGATCGGACGCGCTCGCCCGATATCCGATATGTCGAATTACGTCAATATCGGCCCCGATACCGATATTGTATCGGATCGGTCCCATCTCTACTCTATGCTCCCTATACTACCCTGCACTCTGTACTCCTTCTACTATCCTGTATTCTGTATCCCCTGTACCACTATGTGCTCCATATTCTCTATACTACTTTGTACAACATATATCACTCTATATCCCTATACTACCCTATTCTACTCTGTACTCCCTTTATTACCTTATTATATTTATATTTATATTGTACCTTATATTTTATATTATATTACCGTATATTATATTTCATATACTAGCCTATGCTACCCTGTATTACCCTTTTCTAAACTAAACTACACTATCCCAATCCTGTCTCTCTCTTTCCCTGTCTTTATTTTTAATCTCTGAATTTCTCATTCATCCTCCTTTTTTCTTCCCTCTCTCTCTCTCTCTTGCTCTCTCTCTCTCTCTCTCTCCTCCTCCTCCTCTTTTCTCTCTGCTGTGTTCAGTTCAATTCAGTCTCGTCCTCCAGAACTCTCCCTCTGGCTCGTCCTCTCTGCTGGATTGTTGTCATGGGTCTCATCTCACTAGACTGGCACTGCTTTCATGAGTGAAAGCTCAGCTGTAGGAGTTGGGAAAAGAAAGAAAGAGAGACAGACAGAGAGAGAAAGTTGAGGAGAAGTCAAAATATGAAAAAAAAAAAATAATAATAAAGAAGCAGAGAAATGAAAGGTTGTTTTAAAAAAAAAGTAAAATAAAATAAAAAAGTCTCTCTGTCCTTAAGTTTTTTGGTTACAAGTTTAAAGCCTTTTCTGCTCTGAAGCTTTAAATAAAGTCCTCCTTTCGGGGCACTTAGGGTCACTCTTTTTTCTCCTATTAATTTCTTTTTGATATTGCAGGGAATCTGGCAGCTACCGCTATTTTGTGATTTGATTTCCCTGAGGGCAGATAAAAATAATAAAATGTGGGAATGCTCTGCGCTTCTCGTTCTGGACTGATTTAGAGATTTAAAGTAATAGTTTTCCCACTAAAACAAAAAAAAAATATATAGATAGAGTTTAGTTCAGATTGGGTCTTTTGGAATAGGGCTGCATAATATATCATTTCAGCACCATGGTGCGCATACAGTACGAAGTAGTTACATTGCAGAATTTGCAATTCTATATGATTTCATTTATTTTTTTTGTTTGTTTTTTGATGCTTGATACAAAAAGGACAATTTACAATACTCTCATTTTCCATGTCGTATCTACCAGAGGCAGATTGTATCTACCCAATATAATTTATTTTACTTCAATATTGGATACACAGAGTGCATTAGGTTTGAAACATTCAGCATAAGGACACAAATGCGATTTCCAATGCCCGGCCAATTCTTTTCAAACTTCTCATGTGTTCTTATGTTATTGTGTTGGATAGAGCACTCTGATTTGTACTCTGTTTGTCCCCTGAGTAGAAAATGCCATAACATTTTAATTGGAACACAACAACTTGGCTTTTATTACATGCAACTTGTGCTTCCATTGCTTTATGTAACTCAGAATGAGGGAGCTGCAATGGTCCTGAGGCTGTGCAACCAGTGACCCTACCGTTTCTGAAAACACAACCGCTATTTCAACAGGACAATGCTTGTCCATATACTGCTGTATGCAATATCCAGACCTATAATCCCTGGTTGATAATGTATGGGATGCTGTTCGATGAATACTTACTTTAAATCGCACATATGTTTATCAATTGCAGTTCACTTTGCCAATGCGTTTGTTAGTATTTACAAATGTGATAGCAACTTTTTTGTTTCTTAAAATGTAAAAATAACAGTTATTAATTATTAATTAATGATATATTAATAAAAGTTATAAAGTGTTACCAAAAAATAAATGTTTAAAGCTCCACTAGGTAGGATTGAGCTGTTGTGCTTGTGGGCTCCCCCTACAGTTGTAGAGTGTAATAAATGTTTCAGGCGGATTAGTTTATCTTTCTTGTTTTCTGGCTTTCACAGACATATTCGGTCTCTTTCCAGCTTCTGCCAGAGTGTCTGTATGTTAGTTTGTAAAGAATGAACCAGTAGTCCTTGTAGAACTGTTAGAACTAAAGGTTGGAAAGCAGGTCGCAGTTCTTGCGAGCGTTGGTCGCGACCGCCTCGGAAAACTTACAGAGTCTGGTTTGAGCTCAGAGGAGCTCCGGCACAGACACGAGAGCACCGCTATTCCTCCTATTACACCTCAATGCAGCGCTGCAGTAAGTTTCAAGCTGTAATTTTACTTCTTTAAAAAGATAAAAAAAATCAAGGAAATCCTACCTAGTGCTGCTTTAAGTGTACTACTCATAAATAAGTAAGTGCAGAGATAAACTGTTAAAGCCTCCATATGACGGATCTGCGTTCAGTAACTACAGTATATCCACTATTTTATAGTATAAAGCGTAAAACTGTTACTGACCTTCAGTTCTGGAGCAGTAGTGTAGCAGACATGCTGTGCCAAATATCCTAAAAGCTCTGCGCTTCTCATTGTGTGTTTGATGAAAGTGTGTACTGTATTGGTACATATTGTGCTGTTCCTTGCTCTGGAAACTGGATACAACAAAAAAAACATTTAAACTATAGCTAAAATGTTTAAGGAACCCATCTTACACTCTGCACAAGGCGCATTGCGATGCTCATTGCTAACTTTAACTCTGCCAACAGTCACATTTTTTCACATATTTTCATGTCTTCCTCCTGCATTGTTTAAACAGCAGCAGAGCTTCTGAATATATCTACACTGATGGGCGTGGTGTTCTGGAAATGAGGTGTGTTCAGGTACATTTCTGGAGTTTTGCTTGTTTTTCTTGGTAACAGAAAAAAACACAGGAGCTCAACTGACTGAATACAACCTAGAGAGACGCCAACAGTCAGACGTTCATCGCTATCTTGGCAGCTATGCAGGTGAATCAAAGCAGCACATAGCAGTGAACAAACCCAACTTTTACATCAACAATAAACAGAATGAACCAGCAGGTCAGTATCTTCTGCTGAGAAGACTTTGTTGGACATGTCCAAGTAGCTGCGCCAATAAAATAGCAATCCACCAAAGTCAGAGCTCACCTGACTCTTAAAGGGAATGATGAGCAAGAGACACTCTGATTGATTAATTTCACATTACGTCCGACATTGACCACACCAATAATTAATTAAGATAATTAAGACATGACTAATTCAAGCCACGCAAGGTGTACTTTTCCTGTCGTTATGATAGCAAAGACACACTGCACCACATTGCACGTTTGTCTCGCTTATAGATTGATAAAATAGAGCCCCAGATATGTTTCAAGACCTTAAAACATAGTAATTTCTTCAGAGAAAATCTCAATCTCTCAGAAAAACGTCAACAATCTTAGCAGTGTTGCTTGCTACGCACACATGGACACACAGCAGTGCACAAACCCAACGTTTACGTCAATTTCCTCTGCTGAGGAGTGTTGGACATGTCTAGGTAGCTGCACGGTTAAAATAGCAATCCGCCAAAGTCAGAGCTCACCTGACTCTTAAAGGCAATGATGAGCAAGTGAGAAGCTGATTGGTTTTATTTTACGTTATGACCAAGATTAATTAAGATTATTAGTACTGCACACCTTTTGCGTGTTTTGAGTCGTCTCTCAAGGTGTACTTTTCCCGTCTTTACGATAGCAAAGACACACTGACGCACTTTAAATCAAGTTGCGCGGTGCACGGCTGAGGTCTCACCTGTAGATCTATAAAATAGGACTCTTTGTTTTAAATATATGGAAAAATACTATATATTTTACCTCATGCTTTTGAAATTTTGCGTTATTTTCTCCTGCACCATATGCTCTCGCCTACTATCAGAGATCTCTCTCTGCTGTTTGCAGTGTTTGCATGGTAACAGCCAGCTGTGACTGCTGAGCTTTTAATGGAACTCGCTGTGTGTGTTCCTCAACTGTGGAGCAGCGTCTCCACGATCTGTTAAAAGAACAGTTCTAAAGATCTCCCAAAGTTTAATTTGAGAAAGAACTTTAACTTCTTTTTTACGCTTCTGAAAAAATCTGTGAGGCCTTGACTCAAATCACTCCCTCTTCCCTATTTAGTGTGCTTTTAACAGTAGGTTGTAAAATAGCAGCAGCAGCTCAGCTAAAACAGTGCAGGATCTGTCTGACATAAAGAAACTCTCTGTACAGTCAGTTTTTTAATGATTGTTGATCTGTTTTTAAAGAACTGGGGTATGTAGGTAGTGGAGTACGATGTGATTTTTAAATGGTGCTGTTTTTAATAAGTGTAAGCTGAACAGGTGAACGAGTTCCAGTGTGGAGATTACTATTTTTTTTCTCAGTATAAACGCACTTAAAATACTTAAATTTTCCCAAACATTGCCTTATAATCCAGTGCTCCTTATGTATGAATTCTACCAGTCAGGTATTAAGGAGCAGTAAAGCCACTCTGCTGAAATACAGAGTTATAAGGGTGAGTTATCAGTGAAGTTTCTCCATCATTAAGGCTGGAGCAGCATTAGCACTAGCGGTGGTGAGTATATCGGACTGTATTCTGCACGGTTACAGTGTTACAAAAGGCTATGTGGGAGGAACCACTAGCTAATAGCCCCTGGCTTACTGGAACACTCAGGGTTCCTCAGTGTAGCGCTATCGGATTGTTTTTACTAGCGCTAAGTGCGGTTAACCTCGACTAGCACTGCTGCTACTAACTGTGCTAAAAAAACTGTAAATAATCTTAAGCGTTTATTTTTCAGGGGAAAAAAATGTGTAAAGTAACATCCAGTGGTCATTTGACTTTTTGTTATTATTTATTTATTTATTAATTTTTATATGCAGTTTTATTTAGCTATACAACACAGCAACGCTTACTGTTCAGGAGTTTAGAATGTAGACTTACTTTTTTTTTTATTTGTTTATTGAAAAGGTATCGTACAAATTACTACTTTACAAATTAAGACAATGTTGTTTTTTTAAAACTACATTTTTATATACATAAAACTACAATTTTATATATTTAGGTGCTTCCCCCAGTGGCGAGACCTGCTAGGGAAACATAGTGACACCCCTGTTCCTTACTATTGTCGCCTAAAATGTGCCTTATAATCCAGCGCGCCTTGTGTATGAAAATAGGCCAGAAAATAGACGTTCATTGATAGTGCGCCTTATAATACGGTGCACAGTATAGTTTGAAAAATACGGTTCACTTTTGGAGTGTTTCTGCTTTCTCAACTCGTAGCTGTTTTTAAAGACCTACCTCCTCCATAATGTGGATTAAAACCCCAGAGACAGTTTTTTTAATAACTAAAATCATTGGAGCCTAAATAACACACTGGACTGAGTACAAACAATGCACTTGTTAAGTAAATCAAATGAACTGTGTTGTCTCTAATTAGGTAGATATTTCTCTTTTTTGTTTGCAGAGTAACAAAAAATTAACACATGACAAGTGTGAGAAAGGAGAGAGAAAGAGAGAGAGAGAGAGAGAGAGAGAGAGAGAGAGAGAGAGAGAGAGAAAATGTCAGCCTAATCAGCATATAACTGAATAAATGAATGCAAGATTCATTTTTTTTCTCAAACACAAACAATGCTCTTTAAATATGGATGTTTTTTTCTCCCTTTCACAGTCCTTGCAAAGTCTAGGACTGTATCTGTCCAGATTTAAGATACTCAATAGTTATATTTTTAGTTATATATAGTTATATATTTATGCAGTAGTTAGGGCACATAAATTGCGAGCAAATATTAAGTGTTTTTTTTTATTTGCCTGTTGTTATGTGTTATGATCTTTACACTTCTAACAATATGAAATCTAAATTTGTTTAGATTAAAACAATGTCAAAAAATAATGTTTCCTTAAAGGAGAACTCCAGTGTAAAATGGACTTTTTGTTGAGGTAAAACAGGATAATGAGTACAAACCTTTTGCGAATAGCCCACTTCAGTCTAACCCCAGCATTCTGAAATACAGTGCTTTTAGCTGATGCTCCCAACAGGCTTACAATGCAAGTGATGGGGACATAGTGATACCTGTGCAAAGAAATCACCTTTTTATAGCATTAATAAGCTCAAAATATCACCACACTTCATTTGTAGAATTCTGAGGGCCCTGACATTTAAAACAAAGCTCTAAGAACTTTAAAAGTGCACAGATACTTTACTAAAAACACTGTTTATACACACAGCTAGCTCTATAGGTGCTGCCATCCTGAAATTAAATCACAGTAAGTCGACAGATGAGCACAAACGAATAGGTAGGATAGGGAAACAGACTGCAAAACTAATTATGTGGAATTATTGTGTAAATGTCAGTTAAATATCCATATAATATTCATACATTTCCATGAAATTTTACTTCTATACGTTCAAGAATGAAGAATACTTCTACTCAAATGAATCCAAGTCCATTTCACACTGGATTTCTCCTTAAATGTTGGTCTTTTTGATGTTGAAATCTTTGCCAATCTCTCATTTCCTGTGCTCAAACTGATATGACACGTCAGACTGACATGATTTACCAAAGAGATAATGACGTAATCAAATAGTAATCATATACACTAAAGGATTTCAACAGTACTTGTGCTTTTTACTGTAGTTATAATCAGATATAGGTTATAATTTAATTTTGCGAATCCCCTCTGCACTCTTTATACTCTGATTTTACCTAAAAAAACACTATAATTCCCGCTCCACCACAGCAGTTCTGCAGCTCTGTGGAATCTGATTGATCATGCGTTTAGCTGCATGTGTGAAGTGATTATGGGCCGGGTGCTGGGTCCGCTGGTGTTTGGAGAGCGCCCTTAAACTTATAATTCATGATTCTCTCGTCGATCCTTAATGAAATCCTCCCCCATTCAGAAGCGCGGCGGTGATACCAGCCGTTCGTAATTAAATCCCATTCTTTTCCACATTTGTTCCATTTCAGGGTTTTTATTAGCAGATGAAATATTGCTGTAGTGCCAATCAGAACTTCCCAAATTGGCAGTTTATCACCTACTGCATTATTAAAGCCGGGCTGATAACGGGAGCAGCTGAGCTCAGCTTGAGAGCAGCAGAGGGAATTGCAAGTGTCTTTATGTGCTTAACTGTGTGTGTGTGTGTTTGTGTTTGTGTGTATGTGTATGTGTGTGTGTGTGTGTGTGTGTGTGTGTGTGTGTGTGTGTGTGTGAGAGAGTGTGAGTGTGTGTGTGTGTGTGTGTAAAGGCTAAATTTATGTTAGATTTGAGTAGGAGGCCTCATAATACTATTGTTTTATTTTGCTGACCTCAGTATTGCCTATTGTGTTTCACTAATGCAAATGAGTTGCACCAGTCAAAAGTTTTGATTCAGTGTTTTTTCATAAAATAAACATTTTCTGTGTTAAAGATTAATACTAAAGTCAAATGTTTTATATTTTAGATTCTTCAAAGTAGCACCTCTTGCTTTGATTAAACAGTTTTCCACATTTTGGCTGGATTTTCTTAGTCAGTTTTATGAGGTGGAGTCACCTCATGGAATACAGGCTTTCAGTTAACAGCTGTGCTAAACTTGAACTTGCTGTCAAGAGTTAATTACTTGAACAGGGTTCATACGATCATAAAAACATGGAAAAGTCTTGGAATTTAAAAATTGCAATTTTCAGGACTAGAACATTTTTGGTAAAATAAAAATAGAAAGAAAGTTTTGGAAAAGTCAAGGAAATTTGGTCTACAAATCTTTGTTTCAGTTTATTTATGGAAAACAATCTTTTCTGCGCTAACAAATACGTCAGCTCAGAGTTAATTCAGTAATATAGCCCTAACTTCACATAAAGCTCTCAGGATCTGACACACATTTTATTATTGAAGATTGTGTGTCAACATTTTTATCACATTTATTTCAGACCTACTGTAATCAGTTTTGATTATAGTTTTAGTAGATTTTTTTTTTTCATATCATATGGTCTTGAAAATGTGCCTTAAAGGCATGGAAAAGTAAAAAAAAAAAAAAAAAAATCTTGAAATTTTATCAATTAAAAAGTGTATGACCCCTGCTTGAATTTCTTGTTTCTCTTAATGTGTTTGAGAGCATCAGTTAAAGTAAAGTAGTGAAGATGTAGAGTTACAGGTATACAGTGAATAGTGAATATTTGAGTAATGTTCTAATCCAGATTATCAACTAAATAAAGAAAAACAATAGTTTAAGAAATGATGGTCAGTCAATCTGAAATATTTAAAGAACTTTGAAAAAACATCAAAAATGTTAATAATGAGTAAACTGGCAATCATCAGGACTACCCCAGACAAGAAAGAGCAAGAGTTACCTACATGATTCCTTATGTCAGGGGTCGGCAATAGGCGACCCCTATTGCCGACCCCTATAATGAGCGATAATAAAAAATAATAATAATAAAATGCTTCTCTGGTGAGCTTTTGTTTACATCCCTCCCCTGTCTCTCTATCACGCTCGGCGTGACTTTATTTATTGCCCGTTCTCTTTTTCCTCCCGTTCTTGGGCTCCCTATCTCTTTATAAGGGCGTTTTTTTCCTGGCCGTGTCTCAATACACAAGGCAGGGCAGCGGTAGTGTATTGGACCGCAACCCTGAAGACACGGGTTTGATCCCGTTAGACGAGCGGTGTGTTTAGGTATCAACTGTTCTGCAATTGGGTTCAACAACCCTCTGGGCTGGAGAGCTTCTAGTCTGTAGCACTCCATCCCATTACACTTCACTTTCCAAAACAGTTTTTTTTTTTTTAACAATTTTTTGACCCGTTTTAATGTTGAAAGATCTAGTTAAAAAAAAAAAAAATCAGTATGAAACAACTTCTGCTTGCCTTAATTAGTGTAATCTACAAGTAATATGAAAGTGGTTCATCTCGCATATTTGCAACCAGCCTTTGCTTAAACTAAAACTAAATTCCAATGTTATGTAGAACTAATGTTTTTTTTTTTATGTTGGGCTTTCAAAAGAAACAAAGTAGTGAAACATTAACAAATGTATGAACATGTATTTTTTTATGAAAAATTTGTGAATAATCCTAATTGTAGCATTACCTCTTAGAGATAAGGAACACCTTTGCACTAAATATTGATAGAATAATTAGTAATGGAGTTAGTAATTAAATATTCACACTGTTTTTAGGAGTTTTTTACGACCCCTGCATTATGTGTTCTTTTTCATAGTCTGAATGACCTTAATAAAAACATAGAATGAGAAAGTGTGTTCGAACTCAGGCTGATACTGTATATTATCCAGAAAATATAGATATAATACAATTGTGATGGGTATAATTTGAGGTTCTGAATCGTTGAAAGACCTGATTATCTAAATCGTGTTGTGACATTTGCAACAATGAGCACAGAACGCAGAGACCCACAAAAACAGGAGGCTGGCAGTGAAAGCCCTCCGGAGGATACGGTGTGTTGGCAGAGTCGGGCAGAGAGAGAGTGAATGGAAAATCAGGAGAACAGAGAGACGTCAGGCCTGGAGGGAGACGCTGTGTGATGTGTTCGGGGACAGATTTGTCCCGAGCAGCAAGAGGCATCATATTTTATTATTCCCTTTTTTTTTTATTGTGTTTTTTGTTAAATAATAAGTATCTTTGCTATCTGTGACCTCACTTCTTCTCACCTTCTCTTTCCCAGTGCTGTAGTTTTCTATATTGTACTGACCATAGACTGTGTATAGCTGGACAGAGCATCGTCTTTTAAAAGTGAATCCACCACAGGTCGGGCGCCCCCTGCTGTTCGGTTTCAGAAAGCTGTGTAGCCCCACCCATCCCCATAGGTTTCAATGGCAAAACAGAACAACTTTCAATCACGTTTTTTTCTAATATACTGTAATTCTACCTCCATTATTTAAATGCAGCAGCTAGTGTAACATCTGCTTATATTGTTAAATTTTTATATCCCCACAGAATTCGTTTTTTTTAAACGTTATTCAGCTCTATATTCTAAAAGGTGTGGTTATTGGTGTGTAAAAGGGCGGTGTTACACCTATAGCCGGGGTGGGACCAATGACTCAATGGGTGGGACCATAGACTGTGTATAGCTCTGTGGAGGCAGCCCTCAGGGGCGGGGTTATTTAAATGAGTGGGCGGTCTCTGCACAGTCTTTCTCCCTCCTCTGGTCTCTACTGCGCTCTACAGACTCGGGTTTCAGGATCGCCAACATGGAGGAAGATTTTGGCTTCATTTTTATTAAATAAATCGGAACGGCGACACGGCGTCCATCTTTTTTGCAGTCTCTGGTTCTGACTGTGGTACTGAGCAGATAAGTGACTGTGCATGACGGTGCATGAAGGTGGCTACGTTGAAGAAGGATGTGTGTGATAGATGGGTGGATGTGCAGGTTTCAGCACCATGGAGAGGGCATTACTGAAACCCTTACCCTGCGTTCACACTGGAAAGCGACGACGCAACAGGTGACCATTCATTTCCTATAGCAGGGCTTGACTTGTCGCCGTGACGCGACAAAGCGGCAGAGCAACAAGCGACATAGTGTTTCTAGTGAAATTTTCTCAACTTTATGCAAATGAATTATGACGCGGAGAAGCGACATTCTAACCCGATTGGCTTCTAGAATTTCTTTGGACCTATCGTATACAAGGACCGAGGTCCTCAAGCTTCTGCTCTCTGAACGTTTGGTTACTTTTGAGTGTTCTCCATGTTCACCGTTCACCATGTCTTATTAAAATCAATTTATTTTTATTTATTTAACCATTTTAGTGATCTAAATTTAGTTAATAAATACATATTTAATACAAACACACATTTAATAAATATTTTTTAAGGCTGTTAAAACAATAAAATTTTTTATACCTCTTTTCTTGTCACTAGCGACCAACGCGGCACGACATGAGCGACTCATCATGTTCTAGAGTGAACGCAGAGTTTGTTTGCTGCTGTCATTCTTTTTACTTTCTCTCGCAGCATTTTGCATTGCCATAAATCTGATATGTATCAGATTTTACTAACACATACACTATAATACCAAAAGTATCTTGCACAGAGTCGCTGTCATTCCCAGGCTCTTCCGCTGTGTTATAATATCACTGACAGTTGGCTGTGGAATATTTAGAAGTGAGTAGTGAGGAAATTTCACGACTGGACTTGTTGCACAGGTGCTGCATCCTACAGTATCACGGTACCACAGTGCTGGAGTTCACTGAGCTCCTCCTGAGAGTGACCTATAGAAATGATTCAGGTGTGTTCAGGTAAATTACTGGCGTACACTCTCGCTTGTTACCCAAATGGACACGCAGCAGTGCACATACCCAACTTTTACATCAACAATAAACAGAATGAACGAGCGTGAATGAGCAGGTCAGTGTCCTCTGCTTTAAGAGAAGCATTGGACACGACCAGGTAGCTGCGCCGTTAAAATAGCAATCTGCCAAAGCCAGAGCTTACCTGGCTTTTAAAGGGAATGATGAGCAAGCTACACGCTGATTGGTTTATTCCTTTTTTTGCTCGTTTCGAGCCACACAGGGTGTACTTTTCCCATCGTTACGATAGCAAAGACACCCTGACGCCTTAAATCAAGCTGCACGCAGTGTGCAGTTAACGATCCACTTAAAATCACTAAAATAGAGCCCGTCAAAGTCAGGTTTAATACTGAGGTACAGCACTGAATCCTAATGCAGACATTAGAAGTCAGACATTATGATTTTCTGGACCTTGGCTTTAAGAAAATGTTCTCTAACCTTATTTAATTTTAATTAAGTCCAACAGTTGTACCATCATTCTTCCCCTATTTAAAAACAGTTTAAATAATTAATAGTTAGTATTAAATTTGAAATTGTCAAATCATTGGTATGACATTCCTGTTTTTGATTGGATGTATATAACTGTAATTCCAATCATCACTGTAGAGTCAGACCTGTAATTGCTTGCACACACACACACACACACACACACACACACACACTTACACTTTCAGAAGGTGCCACACTTCAGTGGCAGCTACAGGCCATGCAGGATACATTCACGTTAATTATGGCTCTTTGCCTGGGCTACAAAGAGGGCCCTGGGGAAATAAACCTTTTAATGCATCTTTGATGCGCATTTAATGAGAATTTACCACATTACGGATTTTTTCGGCGCCTCACGACTCTCTCTTTTATTGAGCTTCCTTCCTGTCATCCTCTCCCGCTGTGACCCTGTAATACGCGTCAGGTTTTACTCGCACCGCCTTACGCAACGCTTCCGCTGTTTTTTTTTTTTTCTGACAATGTGTTATTTTAGTCATGGCTTATTCTTGGTGCTCAGTGTCTTTCTTCCTAATCCCCGGGCTTTGTAGTTCTTATGTTATAATAAGCTCACCCAACAAAAAAAAATGGGCCGTGTGCGCGCTTTGTTTGCGAATGCTTTGTTGTGCTCGCGTCCCCCTGCCTCAAAAGCAGCGTCAATCCGGTCAAATAAGGATTTACACCATTAGCTGGAGGAGTGAGCGTCCTGTCTGTTTTTAGCTCACTCTTTCAGGGTCTGGGTGGAAGGACGATTCAGAGATTCACCTGCTGTTCTGGGCTGAGATGTGGGATTGTGCTGTAATGATCTGGCTGCAGTTAAAGTGTCCCTTTTCTATCTTGTCTGTTGAAGATTCACAGAAAGATTGGGCTTCCTGGAATTTGAACGTGTCCAATTTGGGCACATTTTGTCCATTTTTTTTCTCTTGACAGGATTCTTGATTTTCCTCTTGATTCCTGATATCCACACTTTTATAAAAGAGAAAAGTGTATTTACTGAAAGAAACACAGAATTATTGTAAATATATATGTATTTATTAAGTGATGTGACACATTTCCCTATTGTATCAACAATATACTGTTTTGAGCAAATCAAGAATGCAACCACTGCTTAAAGGACACTGACCCAATTGTATCCCAAGTGGATGCTATGGTGTTTCAAAGTGGTTTTTGTAGTTTTCTGGGGCGTTGATTCCGTATCCAAAGTGTTAATGTTGTTGCCAGGTGTTTGCTGCCATATCCCCAGTGGTTGCAATGGTATTGCCAGGTGGTTGCTATGGTTCTGCTAAGTGGTTGTTATGGTGTTGCCAGGTGGTTGATGCGGTATCTCAAGTGGTTTCTATGGTATTGACAGGTGGTTTCTATGGTCCTGCTAAGTGGTTTTTATGGTGTTGATTGGGTGTTGCTGCCGTATTCCAGGTGTTTGCTATGGTGTTGCTAGGTGGTTGTTGTGGTATCTCAAGTGGTTGCTGTGGTGTTGCAAAGTGGTTGGTATGGTGTTGCTAAGTGGTTATAATGGATTTGCCAGGTGGTTGCTGCCATATTACAAGTGGTTGCTATGGTATTGCCAGGTGTTTTCAATGGTGTTGCTCAGTGGTTGTTAATGTGTTGCCAGGTGATTGCTGTGGTTCTGCTAAGTTCTGTTTTGCTTTCGTATCTCAAGTTTTTGCTGTGGTGTTGCAAGGTTGTTGCTGTGATGTCGCTAAGTAGTTGCTGTGGCATTGCTAAGTGGTTATTATGGTGTTGCCAGGTGGTTGCTGCCATATACCAAAGTCAGTGCCGTTTTGTTTTCACGCAAAATCTTACAGCACTTCATGCCTCCCTCTGCTGACAACTTTTATGGAGATGTGGATTTCATTTTCCAGCAGGATTTGGCACACTGCCCACACTGCTAAAAATATCCAATAGGTCTTATATAATATTTTAATTTTCTAAGACACTGATTTTTGTGTTTTTATTGGCTGTTAGCCATAATCATCAACAATAAAATAAATAAAAACTTAAAATAGATCACTCTTTGTAATATAATAATATATATAATATGAGTTTCACATTTTGAACTGAATTATTAAAACAAGTAAGTAACGTTTCAATGATATTCTAATATTTTTGATATGCACAAGTAGAGTAAATACAACAAATACAGGAAAACAAATAAATAAATAAACATGCATGTAACTTGAGTGTATGGATTTTCTGATGGTTATTTTTCAGGTTATGTATTTTCCAGCTCGTGGGCTTGTGGGCCTGCAGCTGTTTGAGCTGTATCTGATTGCATGTGACATTTCCCCTCTCTCTGTTTTCTTCTCTGCCAGGCCCCGGGGAAGCCAGCTATCGAGGTTTCTCACTTTCTGGAGTGGATGAGTTTGGAGCCGCAGTCGGTGGTGTGGTTGCCTGTCCTGCACCGCGTGACGGCGGCCGAATCTGCCAAGCACCAGGCGCGCTGCTACATCTGTAAACAATGCCCCATCAAGGGCTTCAGGTGGGCATCCTTCCACAAAGCCCTGTTTCACACGACGTGATTCTCAACAAACTTTACACACTCGTTTGTGAGAGTCTTGCCAGGTTTTCCTTTTGGCACAGGCTTATCTGGGGCACATCTTGCTTCCTCTTGCTGTGCTCTGCTGTAACAACTGCAGGGCATGATGTGCTCATCGTAGATAACAGAAAAGATAAGAGCGATAACAGAATTCTGTGTTATTTTCAGTTCTGCTTGAAAAGTCACACTCTGTGTTAACTGTCTCACTGTTCTGTTGGTGTACTGCAGGTACCGAAGTCTGAAACAGTTTAACGTAGACATCTGCCAGATGTGTTTCCTGACCGGACGAACAACCAAAGGCAAAAGGCTACACTACCCCATAATGGAGTACTACACCCCGGTACGTCATTATCCTTAACCTAGGCCTTTAACTTATCATGCATTAAATAAACATTACCTCAATTTTATTTAATAATGGATAAATCAACAAATATTTATACTTCTTTTCTATTGAGCTAAACTGCTGATAAACAGTTTAATCTGATATATTACCCAGATAATATACTGCTATGAATACACACACACACACTGTCTCTGCTGCTCCATGCTGTTTACACACTAAGTGCGGTATGTGCTGCATTTACTGCTTGTAGCTGCGCAACTCTGTTCACTACACAGTGATCTGCACAGCACGTCACATTAAAAACACTGTGTTTAAAAGCACAGCAGCATATTAAATCTACCAGTTAAGTAACTAAAATTCATAGTATCAGATGTTTCCATTAAAGTGCTCTTAAAGGGACAGTGTACACATTACTGAATACTGACCGTTACATACTGCATTTCGCCCAGACCATTTAAATGGTCATTCCCCCATTGTGAGCATGTGTACAATAGGAAACAATTCCTGAGATTTGTAAATGTTATTCTCAGCAAATTAAGTTCTAATTCGGAAATCCTTACAACGAAGCTGAGATGTTAAAGTAACATAAAATAACAATAAAGTAAAACAAATTAGTTTCCTTTATCCAATTTATCATTCCTTCTTTATTCCATCTCCCCTCAAACATACAAGAATATACAAGTATTTTATAAACACCACTAATATAAATAGAATTGCATTTTACATTTCTCTGCATTCATTCTTTTATTTAACTTTAACTATCCACTATAAAAACGTACGTCTTAAGTAGAACAAGTGTGATTAAATGCATAACATTCTTTTAAACGATTGACACCACTACTTTATTTATATGTTTGTTCACATATATAACATTGAACAGTGTTTTACCCAGTTATGCTAAATGACCAGTGCACCAATGACCAATGTGTGAACTGCAGTAGGTAAAGGAAACATATCTGTTGTCCTTAAAAAGGTATTATTGTTTCGTTATGCTATTCTATTTTATCATTATATCAGTGGAATTTAATGCTCTTAAAATGACAATAATATTGCTTATCGCAATAATTTCTGGGACGATATATTGTCCACAAAAAAGTCTTATCGTGATAAGCCCTACATGAGTCTGTAGACACAAACATACAAACATTGCAGAATGGATCCATTTGCTTAATAATTTACTTATGATCTTACAGGATATCACTGTGGTACTCTAATTTTGTGATTGAAATTCTCTCAGTAGAACTTAGTACATGTTTTATAGTCTTGGAACGAATCTGAGGCTCTATTGTGCCAATCTTTAAGCATGCTGCCAGCTGTGCAATTTGCAGTTTCATTTAGGACATGTCAGTGTGCCTTTGCTATCGTGACAATAGGAAAAGTCTACCTTGTGTGTTTTGAAACACGCAAAATACATGTTATCAATTATCTTAAGTAAGAGAATGGATGTGTTTTGGGCGTAACGTGAAATAAACTAATCAGAGTGTCTCTTGCTCATCATTCCCTTTAAGAGCCAGGTGAGCTTTGACTTTGGCGGATTGCTATTGTCAAAGTCAAAGTCAAGTCAAAGTGGTTTTTGTCATTTCAGCTATATACAGAGTACACAGTGAAACGAAACAACGTTCCTCCAGGGACCATGGTGCACATAAACACAGTGTAGACAGAACAATAGTGCAACAGTACAAAAGTGCAGACAGACAATACAACACAATACAGACAAAGAATAATAAATAACAAGACAATGTGCAAATTTTGCAGTGTGCAAAAAAGACCAGGTGAGGTAGTAATTACTCTATTACACAGTGTGCAATAGAGTCCAGTGAGGTAGTAGGGTTTTTAGTGCTTTCCATTTTCTGGGGTAAGTGGGGTAAGAGTGTGTGTGCATGTACAGAAAAACCATCAGTTCAGTCTCTGCAGTTAAGGAGTCTGATGGCTTGGGGGTAGAAGCTGTTGCAGAATCTGGTCGTGCTGGACCGGATGCTGCGGTACCTTCTTCCCGAAGGCAGGAGGGAGAACAGTTCGTGTGAGGGATGAGTGGGGTCATTCACAATGCTGGTTGCTTTGCAGATGCTGCGGGTGGTGTAAATGTCCGTGATGGAGGGGAGAGAGACGCCGATGATCCTCTCAGCTGTCCTCACAATACGCTGGAGGGTCTTGCGGTCAGAGACGGTGCAGGTCCCAAACCAGGCAGTGATGCAGCTGCTCAGGATGCTCTCAATGGTCCCTCTATAGAAGAGTGTGAGGATGGGTGGAGGGAGACGGGCCTTTCTCAGCTTCCGGAGGAAGTAGAGACGCTGCTGGGCTTTCTTGGCTGTAGAGCTGGTGTTCAGGGTCCAGGTGAGGTTATCTGCTAAGTGGACACCAAGGAACTTGGTGCTCTTAACAATCTCCACAGAGGACCCGTCGATGTTGAGTGGAGAGTGGGTGTGTTGTGCTCTCCTGAAGTCAACAACCATTTCCTTTGTCTTGTCCACATTCAGGTGAAGGTTGTTGACTGTACACCAGTCTGTCAGCCGCTGCACCTCCTCTCTGTATGCTGACTCGTCGCCTTTGGTGATGAGACCCAGCACGGTTGTATCATCGGCGAACTTGATAAAGCTGTTAGAACTGTGTTTTGCAGCACAGTCGTGAGTCAGCAGGGTGAACAGCAGAGGACTCAGGACACTGCCCTGGGGGGCCCCCGTGTTCAGTGTGATGGTGCTGGAGGTGCTGCCCCCGAACCGGACTGACTGGGGTCTCCCCGTCAGAAAGTCCAGGATCCAGTTGCAGAGGGGGGTGTTGAGGCCGAGCGAGCTTAGCTTCCTGGTGTGGTTCTGTGGGATGATGGTGTTGAATGCTGAACTGAAGTCTATAAACAGCATTCTGACGTAAGTGTCCTTCTTCTCCAGGTGGGTGAGGGAGAGATGAAGGGTGGTGGTGATGGCATCGTCCGTGGAGCGATTGGGACGATATGCAAACTGCAGGGGGTCCAGTGAAGAGGGCAGTTGTGTCTTGATGTTCCTCATGACTAGCCTCTCGAAGCACTTCATGATGATGGGTGTAAGTGCAACGGGACGGTAGTCATTGCGGCAGGACACTGTGGACTTCTTCGGCACGGGGACGATGGTGGTGGACTTGAGGCACGTTGGGACAGTGGCGCTGCACAGGGAGATGTTGAAGATGTCCGTGAGAACATCTGTCAGCTGGTCTGCGCACTCCCTGAGCACTCTGCCGGGGATGTTGTCTGGTCCTGCAGCTTTTTGTGGGTTGACTCTGCGCAGAGTGTTCCTCACATCCACTGCAGTCAGGCACAACACCTGCTCGTCCGGCTTGGGCATGGTCTTTCTCGCCGTCGTGTTGTTTTGTGCCTCAAACCGTGCATAAAAGTTGTTTAGGGCATCAGGGAGGGAGGCATCACGTTCACAGGACGGTGGCATTGTCCTGTAGTTGGTGATTGCCTGGATGCTCTGCCACATGCGCCGTGCGTCACCCGTGTCCTTGAAGTGGCTGTGGATTCTCTAGGCGTGTGCGCGCTTTGCCACTCTGATAGCTCTTGACAGGTCGGCTCTCGCTTTCCTCAGGGCCACCTTGTCACCCACTCTGAAGGCGGAGTCGTGGGTCCTCAGCAGCGCACGTACCTCAGCAGTCATCCAAGGCTTCTGGTTTGGGCGTGTGGTGATGGTCTTGGAGACAGTGACATCATCAATACACTTGCTGATGTAGCCAGTGACTGATGCTGCATACTCCTCCAAATCAACAGAATCGCCTTCAGTAGCAGCCTCCCTAAACATGTCCCATGCAGTGCACTCAAAACAGTCCTGAAGGGCAGAGATGGAGCCTGCCGGCCAGGTTTTCACCTGCTTCTGAACTGGTCTGGAGCGTCTGATGAGTGGTGTGTATGTTGGAGTCAGCCAAACACACATGTGATCCGAGAAAGCGAGGTGGGGGCGGGGCTCCGCCCGGTACGCGCTGGGGATGTTTGTGTAAACAAGATCCAACGCGCTCGCTCCTCTCGTTGCAAAGTTCACATGTTGGTGGAATTTAGGGAGCACTGACTTGAGATTTGCGTGGTTGAAATCTCCGGCGATAATAAACAGTCCGTCTGGGTGTTTGTTCTGCAGATCGCTGATAGTCCGATAGAGTTCACACAGAGCCTCTTTAGCATTAGCACCAGTGCTAGTGCTGGGTGGAATGTACACAGCAGCTATTAGCACGGCGGAGAACTCCCGTACTAAATAAAAAGGTCTGCACTTGATTATCAGGAACTCCACCAACGGAGAGCAGTGTTTGGCGACAGTCACAGCGTTGTTACACCATTCCGTGTTGATGTAAACACACACGCCTCCACCGCGGGTCTTCCCGGATAGAGCCACGCTTCTATCGGCTCTGAACGCGGTTAGCCCGGTTAACACGGTGCAGCTACCTGGACGTGTCCAACAAACTCTTCTCAGCAGAGGAAACTGAGCTGCTCGTTCACACTGTGAAGGAGCTCCAGCAGCTTGTTTACTGGAACAGTATTCTGTTTATTGTTGATGTAAAAATAGCCAACCTGCATAGCTGCCAAGATAGTTATAAACGTCTGACTGTTGCCATCCGTCTTTGTTGTATTCAGTCAGTGGAGCTCCTGTGTTTTCTATTGCCAAGATAGAGATAGCAATATACCAGAAATGTACCTGAACACCTCACTTTTAGACCACCACGCCCATCATTGTAGATATATTCAGAAGCACTGCTGCTATTTAAAATAAGCAGGTGGAAAACGTGAAAATAAAGACTGTTCACAGGGTGTAAGATAGCAGTGAGCATCGCTAAAACTAAAGCGCTCTAAGACTAAAACTAAATCAAGATTAACACTAATTCTGACTGATCTGAAATACGTTTTCCTTCAAGAGACAAACTCAGGAAAACGTAGACGACTTGTCGCCTGCTAGTGTGAGCCCACGGTAAGAGGGACTGCCTAGGTCTGCAGCTGCTGCTCGGCTGGAGATGAACTGATGAGCTTAGAGGCACACAATTATTCTGTAGATAAAGAGAGAGAGAGAGAAATGGAGAGAGAGAACGAGAGAGATAGGCCTGCAGGAGAATACTGCATCTAAAGGTTACTGAAGATGAACTATGGATTTTTGTTTTTCTGCTTCCTTTTCATTTGTTCGCTCCATTTTCCTCTAATTCACCCTTCTCCTCACCCCCCTCCCTATCTTCCCTTTATCTCTCTTTCTCTCGTCCTCTTCCACTCTCATCTCTCCTTTCATCGCCTCTGTAATGACCATGCAGACCACCTCGGGGGAGAAGATGCGGGACTTTGCAAAGACTCTTAAGAACAAGTTCCGATCAAAGCAGTACTTCAGCAAACATCCTCAGAGAGGCTACTTGCCGGTGCAGACGGTCCTGGAAGCCGAGAGCGGCGAGACGTGAGTGTGTGTCGCACTATTACGCCGGTACTGGTGAAACGCAGTGTGTCCCCGTTAGCGAGGGGCTGCTCATTTACCTCTCCTGATGATGAGTGAGTGATTGTGGACTGAGTAAGTAGCGAGTGTGTGTTTTATAAAAAACAAGCTCTTGGTTAATGAGCAGAGCTAATAAAATCACAAATTTAACATACATTTACTTTAGCAGAGCTAATTTAATCATAAATTTACTTCAGCATAGCTATTAAAGTCACATATTTACCTCAGCAGAGCCGATTTAATCATAAAAATGTACTTCAGCATAGCTAGTAAAGAAACAAATTTACCTCAACAGTGCAAATTTAATCATAATTTACTTTAGCATAGCTATCTTGGTTAATGAGCAGAGCTAACAGTCACAAATTTAACATATATTTACCTCAACAGAGCTAATTTATTAAGACATTTACTTCAGCATAGCTATAAAAGTCACATATTTACCTCAGCAGAGCCAATTTAATCATAAAAAATTACTTCAGCATAGCTAGTAAAGACACATATTTACCTCAACAGTGCTAATTTAATCATAATTTACTTTAGCATAGCTATCTTGGTTAATGAGCAGAGCTAGTAGTCACAAATGTAACATATATTTACCTCAACAGAGCTAATTTATTAAGACATTTACTTCAGCATAGCTATTAAAGTCACATATTTACCTCAACAAAGCCAATTTAATCATACAAATTTAGTTCAGCATAGCTAGTACAAAGACACAAATTTACCTCAACAGTGCTAATTTAATTATAATTTACTTTAGCATAGCTATCTTGGTTAATGAGCAGAGCTAGTAGTCACAAATGTAACATATATTTACCTCAACAGAGCTAATTTAATAATAAAGTTACTTCAGCATAGCTAGTAACGTCACATATTTACATCAGCTCAGCAGAGCTAATTTAATCATAAATTTACCTTGGATTTAAGCATAAGCAAAGTGAGGGAAGACTGGTCTGAATGTGCTGGGGGTAGTGGTTTCACTGTGAACACACACTCACACTCGCACAAATCTAATGAGCACCTGGAGAGAGACAAAATACAGAATAACCATTCATTCATATTCCTGTTTTGTGATCACTGAACATTTTGAACCTCAGCAGAGCTATTTTAATCATAAATTTACTTCAGCATAGCTATTAAAGTGACAAATTTACCTCAGCAGAGCTAGTTTAATCATGAATTTACCTTAGCAGTGCTATATTAATCATATCAAATCATATATTTACTTCAGCAGAGCGTTTTTAAGCATAAATTGACACTACAGTATAATTTAACACGGCAGTATGACTTAAAATAAAACAGTGAGTTTTTGGAATGGATTATTCATATTCACCCTAAATTCAGGGTTTCAATTAACAGCTGTACTAAACTCATCAAGAGTTAATTACTTGAATTTCTTGTCTCTTAATAAAGTGTTTGAGAGCATCAGTTAAAGTAAAGTAGTGAAGAGGTAGAGTTACAGGTATACAGTGAATAGTGAATATTTGAGTAATGTTCTAATCCAGATTATAACTACTCAACTAAGTAATGATGAGTTATGATGAAAAAGGCACTCATCAGGATTCCCCCAGGAAAGGAAAGTTCATATATAATAATATTAATGTGTGTTGTGTATTGTATATATATATATGTATTTATATATATGTGTGTTTGTGTTCTGCAGGCCTTGTTCTTCTCCCAGGCTGCCGCATGCGGATACACACAGTCGGATTGAGCATTTTGCCAGCAGGTAAGAATTATGTCACGTGGAAACGCCGTCCACGCCTCACTACTGCACTCAGCACTTGTCCCGCTTTCACTCCTGCGTCCTGCTCTCACGTCCCGCTCTCACTCCAGCGTCCCGCTCTCACTCCTGCGTCCTGCTCTCACGTCCCGCTCTCACTCCTGCGTCCCGCTCTCACCCCTGCATCCCGCTCTCACCCCTGCATCCCGCTCTCACGTCTCGCTCTCACCCCTGCGTCCCGCTCTCACTCCTGCATCCCGCTCTCATGTCCCCCTCTCACTCCTGCGTCCCCCTCTCACTCCTGCGTCCCCCTCTCACTCCTGCGTCCCGCTCTCACCTCTGCGTCCTGCTCTCACTCCTGCGTCCTCTCTCACGTCCCCCTCTCACCCCTGCATCCCGCTCTCACTCCTGCGTCCCGCCTTTCACTCCTGCGTCCCGCTCTCGCGTCCCCCTCTCACCCTTGCGTCCCGCTCTCACCCCTGCGTCCCGCTCTCACTCCTGCGTCCTCTCTCACGTCCCCCTCTCACCCCTGCATCCCGCTCTCAGTCCTGCGTCCCGCCTTTCACTCCTGCGTCCCGCTCTCGCGTCCCCCTCTCACCCTTGCGTCCCGCTCTCACTTCTGCGTCACGCTCTCACTCCTGCGTCCTCTCTCACGTCCCCCTCTCACCCCTGCATCCCGCTCTCACTCCTGCGTCCCGCCTTTTACTCCTGCGTCCTGCTCTCATGTCCCCCTCTCACCCCTGCGTCCCGCTCTCACCCCTGCGTCCCGCTCTCACTCCTGCGTCCCGCTCTCACGTCCCCCTCTCACCCATGCGTACCGCTCTCACGTACCCCTCTCACCCATGCGTACCGCTCTCACGTCCCCCTCTCACTCTTGCGTCCCGCTCTCACTCCTGCGTCCCACGTCCCGCTCTCACTTCAGCGTCCCGCTCTCACTCCTGCGTCTCGCTTTTACTCCTGCGTCTCGCTTTTACTCCTGCGTCCCGCTCTCACTCTTGCGTCCCGCTCTCACTCCTGCGTCCCACGTCCCGCTCTCACTTCAGCGTCCCGCTCTCACTCCTGCGTCTCGCTTTTACTCCCGCGTCCCTCGTCCCGCTCTCACTCCCGCATCCCGCTCTCACTTCTGCGTCCCCCTCTGATTAGGTTATTGATCCACTCTGCATGGACACACTACTAAAACCAGCAAAACCAATTACTCTACACAATCACTACACAACAACAGAGAGAGAGAGTGAGAGAGAGCGACAGAGAGCGCTAGAAAGAAAGCTAGAGAGAGAGCAAAAGAGAGAAAGTGGCAAAGAGCACGAGAGGGAGGGAGAGAGAGAGCTGGGGGAGAGAAAGCTAGAGAAAGAGAGAGCATGAGAGCAAAAGAGAGAAATTGCGATAGATAGCAACAGAGAGAGAGTGAAAAACAAAATAAGAGGAAAAAAAAGCAAGAGAGGGACGACAATAGAGAAAGAAAAAGAAAGAGGCGGAGAGTGAGAGAGAGTGCGAGAGAAAGAGAGCGGGAAAACGATGAAGAGTGTAAAAGAGAAAGCGAGAGAAAGACAGCAAAAGAGAAAGAGAAGGAGGGTTAGAGAGAGAAAGTGAGAGAGGGAGGAAGGGAAAGAGAGAGAGCAGAAGACAGAAATCCAGAGAGATAGAGGCAGAAAACTCAAGAGAGAGAGAAAGCCAGGGAGACTGAAAGAGAAAGCGAGAGAAAGAAAGACAGAGAATAGGAGCGGGAGAGAGAGAAAGCGAGTGAGAAAAAGAAAGAGAAGGAGGGAGAAAGAGAAAGAGGGGAAGAGGGAGAGAAAGCTAGAGAGATAGATTGAGAAAAGGAAAAAGAGAGCGCGTGAGAGAGAGGCGCGACGGGGTGGACGAGGTCAGCTGCTTTCCAGTATCCAGAATGAGAGCAGTGTGCAGCGAGTCTCAGGGCATTACAGAGCCGCCAACTCAGATTAGTGTCTGCGCTGTCATCACTGCACAGCTTAACTCCCATAAAACTCCTGCTCCCTGTTATATACACCGCGTTATATACACACTGCCTTATATACACCGCGTTATATATACTGCGTTATATATACACTGTTATATACACGCTGCGTTATATACACTGCATTTTATATACTGCGTTATGTATACACTGTGTTATAAACACTTATATACACACTGCGTTATATACACACTGTTATATACACACTGTTATATACACTGCGTTTTATTAACTGCGTTATGTATACACTGTGTGATAGACACTGTTATACACACTGCGTTAAATACACACTGCCTTAGATACACACTGTGTTTTATATACTGTGTTATGTATATACTGCGTTATGTATACACTGTGTTATAAACACTTATATACACACTGCGTTATATACATACTGTTATATACACACTGTTATATACACTGCGTTTTATTAACTGCATTATGTATACACTGTGTGATAGACACTGTTATACACACTGCGTTAAATACACACTGCGTTAGATGCAAACTGTGTTTTATATACTGTGTTATGTATACACTGTTATATACACACTGAGTTATATACACACTGTTATATACACAGTTATATACACACTGCGTTGTATACACTGCGTTTTATATACTGCGTTTTATATACACTGTTATAGACACTATTATATACACACTGTTAAATACACTGTGTTTTATGTACTGCGTTATGTATACACTGTGTTATAGACACTGTTATATACACACTGCATTATGTACACACTGTTATATACACACTGCGTTATATACTGCATTATATATACTGCATTATGTATACACTGTGTTAGACACTGTTATATACATGCTGCATTATGTACACACTGTTATATACACACTGTGTTATACACTGCATCATATATACTGTGTTATGTATACACTATGTTATAGACACTGTTATATACACACTGCGTTATGTACACTGCAATATATATTTACACTGTTATATATGCACTGTGTCATGTACACTGCATTATATATACACTGCGATATATACACACTTGCTATATACACACTGCTATATACACACTGCGTTACATACACTGCGTTATATACACTGCGTTTTATATACTGCATTATGCATACACTGTGTTATAGACACTGTTACATACACACTGCATTATGTACACACTGTTATATACACACTGCATTATATACTGCATTAAATGTATACTGCGTTATGTATACACTGTTATAGACACTGTTATATACACACTGCATTATATATACACTGCGATATATAGACACTCATTATACACACTGCGGTAAATACACTGCGTTATATAATATATTAGTATCTATCTATCTATCTATCTATCTAAAAAAAAAAAACTAGAATTTCCCCTCGGGGATCAATAAAGTATCTATCTATCTTTCTATGTATCTATATATATATATATATATATATATATATATATATATGTGTATATATATATACACACACACTGCATATACACTGCGTTATATACACTGCAATATATTTAACTGTTTTTAAATAGTAGGTATTAAATAGGTGTATTCCCGGTGCGCACACGTCACTGGGGCTGGAGAAATGTTAAATACCCAGAACTGGAAAATATTTCCAAACAGAAGCTCAAGTTTAAGCAATCCATATTACAGTAATAACTACTCAAGTAAGTAAAGAAAAAACATTTCAAGATTTTTGAAGGTATCCTTAAGTGCAGTCTCAAAACCATCAGAAACATTCTGACTGTATTTTACAGGTGTTTTTTTTTTACAGTGTAGACTCATAAACACACTCAGGAATATAAATAATTAAAGTAGGGTTTCCTTCTGTTTGACTGAAAGAATCACGTTTGTTTGTTTCTGCTTCGTCCCCGTTGCCCTCTGCCAGCCATGTCAGCAAACACTGAGATTCAGTTTCCACCATCTGATCTGTTTTCCCTCATTCCTTCCTTCTCCCCTTCTTTCTCTCCATCTCTTTCTCTCTTTCTCTCCATCTGTCTGTGTCTCTCCCGGCTGTCACATGCTCCATTCCTCCCCCTGCATCTCAATTTTTCACTTCATTTCTCCTTTTCTCTACCAATATCCATCACCCTCTTCTCTTTCCCTCTGTTCAATTCATTTTCTCACTTTCCTGCTGTTGTCCATCGCTCTGCTCTCTCTTCTTCCTCTTCTTCTTCTTCTTCTTCTTCTTCTTCTTCTTCTTCTTTTTCTTCTTTTCCTCTGGCCCTCTGTACCACACTCATCTCTTCCCAAAATATGTCTTCTTTCTCTCTCTCTCTGTTGTTTAATTGAAATATTTGAGTATTGTGTCTCCATGTGAAGCTCTGTCTGTCTGTGCCGGCCGCTTCGGCACAATTAAACTCAACGTGTCGGAGTGTAAAAAAGTGCTGAGGGTTATTTTGTGTTGAAGCTGCTTTATGACGGTCGTTTCTGCAATGATTGCAGCCTCTTAAAATGAAAGACAAGCATGGCGTGGGTGACTTGGGTGACTTATAGGGCTGTGAATCTTTGGGAATCTCACACTTGGATTCAGAATCGATTCTTGGGTCACGATTCGATTTTTTTCATGTTCTTTCAAATAGTTTGGATTTATTTTCCTTCATCCTCCATACTTTACAACAAACACCGTAACACCACACTACACGCCTCTCTGTAACCTAAGAGGGAGAGGCAGTAAGAGCAAAAACATTACCTTTCCTGTTGCTGCTGTCTCGCGACACTCACCTACTGTCCCATGGAGCTCACCTACTGTCGCGCCGAGCTTTTTAACTGTCTCGCGAGCTTTTTAACTGTACCGCGGAACTTAGGTACTGTCGCTTGGAGCTTTTTAACTGTCTCACGGAACTCAGCTTCTGTCTCGCTGAGCTTTTTAACTGTCTCGCGGAACTCAGCTTCTGTCTCGCGGAGCTTTTTAACTGTCTCGCGGAGCTTTTTAACTGTCTCGCGGAGCTTTTTAACTGTCTCGAGGAGCTTTTTAACTGTCTCGAGGAGCTTTTTAACTGTCTCGCGGAGGTTAACTACTGTTCTGCGGAGCTCTTTAACAGCAGGACAGTAGGTGAGCTCCGCAAGACTGTAAGACGTCCTCGCGACAGTTAAAGAGCTCCGCAGGAGAGTAGGTGAGCTCTGCGAGACTGTATGAGCTCCATGCGACAGTAGCTGCACCCGCCAAAAAAAAAAAAAATTTTTGAAAATGAGAATCAATTCTAAATCGTTCAATGTTAGAAACTTGATTCGAGCTTGAATCGATTTTTTCCTGCACCCCTAGTGACTTGGGCCCAATTCAGTTTCACCCCTTGGCTTTACCAGTTAGCCCTACCCCTATGTTGTTGTGTGTGCACGTCTAGGGGTAGGAAGTGCTAATTCTAGTTAGGCTGGAGGGTTAGAGGGAAGTTGATGGGCTACGTGGCCCTTCAAACAGAGAACTACACTCGAGGGCTATAAGAATCATTGGCAAGATTGCGACACAAATGACCAAAGAAAACTACAAATTGGAGTTTTTTCCTTGTTATAAATGACTATACTATGTAACTATATAACCATAATTTAATAGTAGTGTAGTAGCTGACTGAGGCACAGCTACGATGATCGGGAAATTGCTGGTTTGAAAAAAAAAAAGCTATAAAGCTAATTTCAGCTCCCCCTCACAACGGATTTAAGAAACGTGCAATAATAAATAGTTGCTGCACCACCTGCCCCCTTTCTTGAGATATATGATAAAGCTAAAGTTAACTAGTTCATTAGCAGCAGTTAGGTTGCTGAATTTTAGCGCTCCTACAGCTGTATATGTATCCGGAGCTTGAAGGGTTTCCCAATTTTTAGCTTAAGAATTTTATTCCTTCATCTTGTACCTCTGTTCCAAAGGAAAGTAGTGTTACTTGAAAACAAGTGAAAGCAGGGTGCAAATTAGAAATGGGATTGAGCCCGAGACATGGACGTTTAGATTTAGATTTATGACAGTTTATAACCGATACAGCAGTAATATTACAAAGACAGATACATTTTTGTTTTCTTTATAATTTTAGGCAGTTTTTTTTATTGCAATCTAGAAGCTCTGTTATAAAACAGATCATTTGTGTTTTCCATTTGCACATAATCTTTCCAGAAAATCACGTAACAGATTTATAATAAACACTGTAGTCTTGTAAATTCACAAAAAAATGTTTTCTTTTTTTCATTTCTGGGATTAGCTGGACTTAACTTAAGTATAAAAATTAAACTTAGTCTTTGTACAGGAAGTCGTTTTAGCACAAAAACAATGTCCTCATATGGCGACAGTAGTTTATTTTAACATTTAATATAAAAAGTATAAGTATCTTTGCCATTTGAGATCAGAAGGATCCACTTAGTCCAAAAACAAAATTTTAGCTTTCTACAGTAAATAAATAAACTTGTTACAAACATAAAATTGGATGATGATTTTTACCTGCCCATGTTTTTGACTGGACTGGCTGTAGAAAATTCGACTGGGATTCCCGCCTTCTTGTTGTCTCTCTTCTTTAGTTGACTGTAATGTTGTCATATGGTACAGTCAGTGTCTCCATATGAGGATAAAGGTGCTGGTCAATGTTTTTTTTTTTTTTAACTCATTAAGTATCAAGGTGAAGAAAATATGTAATGTCCACATATGAGGACACAGGGTTTCAAGAAGCAGATGTACAATATTATAAACACCTTAATTTAAAAAGGGGAAAAGCTGGTATTTCATTGATATTGATACTATGATACTATAGGCAGACCTTAAAGTTACAGTATTGGTTTCAGTACATAAAACAGTGGTATCGTGTTATTTGTACTTTCTACACATCTGTGAATTCAGATCCTTCTAGCAGAGTGATATTTGTTATTTGATTTTTTTTTTTTCCCTGTGCATACTTTCAGCAGACTTCGGTATGATCTGAGTGCTGCTAAATAGAATAAGACAGGTCTTTTATGGCCGGGGGAAGAACGGCGGAGCTGAAGGATCTGTCTCCATTCAGCATCTAAATGTAAAACTCCTTTTAATTCAGTTTTATCTCACGACTCCCCGTCCCACGTACGGCGTTATGGAGAAAAGCACGCTAAACGAGATATTGCATTACTTTATTTATTCTCTTTATCATTGTCACCATTTCCTTTGAGCTTGAATAAAAAACTAAATCGACATCAGAAGGTCGAGAGTCGAGAGAGTATGGCTCTGATTTCCGAATGTATGGGAAATGCATCTTTCCGTGGGGGCGGGAAGGAGGGATAGAACAATGGAAGGAGATATTTTAGCGCTGTAACAGTCTAACGGCTGGGTGTACGTGTTAATGGGGAGTAATGGAGGAGGCCCAGCGGGGAAGGGCTAGCGGGCGGCGCTTGGAGCCAACACTAAAGGAGAACATTCGCCTGAGCGTCATAGAGAGTGAAGGGCCTGTGTAAAGGGAAGCTTTTTCATCATCAAAAAAGCACATCAGAGAAAGAGAGAGAGAGAGAGGGAGGGAGGGAGAGAGAAAGAGAGAGAGAGATCTCAGTGAGGAAGGGTTTTATAAGGCCCAAATTCTCCAAAGTTCTTTGGAGCATCTTGTACGTCACATAAATTCTGATATAAACCAAACCCCTCCCACTCCTATAATGCATGCATCAAATACAAGGCCATACATTAGCTGCTTTAATTATTTAATTACGTATTTTAGTACCAGTGAAAGGTTTGGTCACACCTATGAAGGAAAAACATATGTAACTGTTTAGTAAGCAAATAACTGTTAAACAAACCAGATAGGTTTATATTTTCTTGCTTAGATTTGCTTAGTTCAAAGATTTTCAAGCTTTGAACATCTTGACTGGATTTTTTCAGTCAGCTTTATGAGGTAGAGTCACCTGGAGTTCAGACTTTCAGTTAACAGCTGTGCTGAACTCATCAAGAGTTAATTACTTGGATCTCTCGCCTCTTAATGTGTTTGAGAGCATCAGTTAAAGTAAAGTAGTGAAGAGGTATTTTATGGCAATAACTACTTAACTAGATAAAGAAAAAAATGACTGGGTGCTTTCACACCTGAAACTCTGGACCGTGGTCCGAACCGAGGTTCATGTGCTGCTACATTGTGTATATTTGGTCTGCTTATTTTTGTTTTCACACTGCAGTTTAGGGAGCGCACCAAATACCTTTGTGTAATTCTCCTACATCCTTTCATCATCACTTACGTATCGATGCGTTTTCCTTAACCTGACGCTGATTGGTTTTAGAAGGACATGTGTCTGACGTTGGCGTGTTGATAATTCAGCGGGTGGTTCATTCGGTGGAAAGCCTTAATGAATAGATTCATTTCGTCTCCATAGTAGTGCTGCCATAGTGGTTTTTATACCAGCAGCAGGAACTTCAGTACAGTACTCTAGGTTAGTTCAAATTCACCAAACGAACGTGTTCGTCCTGAAGCAGCTGTATCCACGGCTCATTTTTCCTGCTTTTCCGGTTATTTTGAGAGGGTACTGTTTGCAGCCTGCAGGAAGGCGGAGTTGGACAACCAGTGCGTCCAGCTCCGCCCACTTTGTTAGCGTCATGCCATCCAGTCCCGCCCACTTTGTCAGCATCATATCTTAGCTCCGCCTCTGAATGGAAGTAAACAATGTACAGGGCAGGTAGCGGACTTTAAATATAATGTGCCGCGTCGCCTGGATTAAATACTGTGTTACACTACAAGCTTGCAAGACTGAAAAGGTGTGGCATGGACAAAGTGGGTGGTACTGGACGCACTGGACGTCCAACTCCGCCTTCCCGCAGGCTGCAGCCAGTAGTAGTCGATTATTTTTCTTCTTCTGCTGCCGTTGTTGAGGAACGCCTGCTCAGCTTCCTGTAACTGGTCCGAAAGTCGAACCATCCAGAAAAGTGCTTTCACACTGCAGGAGAACCGGACCATGGTTCAGAAGATCCGGACCGAGACCACCTCTTTTGTTTGGACCAAAATCTGGTCCTTTGGTCCGGACCTTGGTTCGCAGCCCCTTTCACTCCTGCTACTTTAGTTCAGACCAAACTGAAAAGTCCGAAAAGTCCGGACCAAACGAGGCGGGTGTGAAAGCACCCTTAGAAGTGAAGGTCAGTCTATTTAAAACATTTCAAGAACTTTGAAGGTATCCTCACATGCAGTCACCGCAAAAGATCATCAAAAATATTGTGATTGTGATGAAACTGGCACTCATTAGGATCACCCCAGGAAATGAAGGGTGAGAGTTTCCTCTGTTGTACAGGAGTTCATCAGAGTTCCCAGCTTCAGAAACCACAAGTTAACAAACAGCTCCCCAGATAAGAGTATTCTGGTTTGTTTAACACTGTTTTTAAGTTACTACATGATTCCTTGTGTGTTCCTTCATAGTCTGAATCACTTCACTATTCAATATACTATGTTGGAAAAAAATATTGAATGAGAAACTGTTTCCAAACAGTTGATTAGTATGAGATACAACCCAGTCTCAGTTTCTTAAATCCATTTATTTCATAAAAAATATATAAATAAAGTCATTTATAACTTATGCTGGTGATCTTCGGGCCCTCAGGCAGCACTGCATTAAAAAACAGGCTCTAATGATTCTGTACTGGAAATCACTGCATGAATCGTTGCTGTCTATAGACACAGTTTATTGTGCTGTAATACTCTAATGCAGGTTAAAGCTGGAAAAGGCAGAGAAGAAGCCATACATCAACATCATCCAGAAACACTACCTTCTCTGTGGGCCATAATTTTAAACAAATTTTACATTTTTAAAGAGCTTTGGCCCAGATATGACAGTGAACTTTAGATTTTTAGATTGTGTGAGTTACTTGGGCAGACATGTTAATGCGGTCATGTTTAACGCACATGATTATTCTCTAAACTTTAATATTTTATTTAAGTTAGTGGTGTGATTTAGCTAGAAAGCATGTAGAGCTATATATTTACAAATGGAGAAAGCATGAAACAGTGCGGAACATTCCTCAGGAGTGACTACTAATTTTGGACTACCAAAATTTCTCAAAAAGGGCATGGACAACTAATCCAGGAGGTCACAAAAGACCTAGAACAAACATCTATGGTTTAAATACAGTAGGACAGTCAGGTAAAGGAGTTGTGTATGTGCATGCTGCGTGTAAAACTTTGCTTCTACCCCTATATATCTACAGAAATATGAGCGAATTAGGAAAAGCCTCCAGACTGACATAAGTTAGGATTCATGGCCACGCCCACCACGGCTTGCGAGTCGTGCAGGAAGCATCGCAGTGCTGTTAGCCAATCAGAGCCAAGTAGGTTGGAGTCTGGAGTTGCATTAACATTATCTGCATTAACCGCTATTTCCCTGTTTAGAGGTGAGTATTATTGGCCTGTAGCCTGCTGCTAACCTTGGCTATCACTGCTGGAGCAGCATTAGCATTAGCTGCTAACCGCGCTAGCCTTTTCTTTGGTTAGAGTTAAGTATATCGGCCTGCGTGTTTACTGTGTTAAAACAAGCTACTTGGGACGACCGCTAGCTAATATTGTCCTGGTTTACCGGAACACTCAATGTTCCTCAGTGTAGCGCTGTTGACTGACATTAGCCACTAACCGCTAACAGTTAGCTGCTAATGCTAATGCTCCCCCGCCTTAGTGCTGGAGAAATTCGGCTCACCCAAATAAACAGATTTTAGGAGAGTAATCTGTGTAGATTAACATCCACTCGTTTGACTTTAAAAGAATGTCTTGATTTCATTACAGTTTTGTTTATGTAGCTTAGCTACCCTGCTGAATAAGAAGTTCCTTATAGTGTATTTTAAAATGTGCCTTATAATCCAGTGCGACTTATGTATTAAAATAGACCAAAAAATAGACGTTTATTGATTGTGCACCTTTTAGAACGATGGATTTTGAAATTTGGATTAAACCTTATAAGTACACCTCCCTTCTCTTCGGAGTCTTCTCTCCCTCTGCCTCACTCTCTCTCTCTCTCTCTCTCTCTCACTCTCACACACACGTCTGTTTACTGAGTGTTTCTGATCTCTTGTCTCCGGCCGCAGGGATTTGTAAACTCAGTTTTGGGTTTCCTTGACTCGACTGTCCCCTCAGTCACTTAGCCCCGGGGTGTGACTGGATGCGGCTGATAGATGCCAGAGCTGATGAAATTAAGCACTGTCGCTGCAGCATTAAAGGTTAAAGGACAGCCAGCACCACACTCACTGTCTGCCTGAGAGGAGGACCTGGATGATGCAACACTGACTTTCTGACAGGCTTTCCATCATTTCCATTCCAGCACATCTCCACAGCTCTCCACAGCTGCAGAAGAATGGAGAACAGAACGCACTTTATAGATACAGCGCTGTGAAAAAGCATTTGGCCCCTATAGATTTATTTTGTTTTTGCATTTTCTATTATCATACTTACATTTTTCATAGTATCAAAGACATTTTAATATCAGACAAAGAAAAATATAAAGTAAATATAAAAAGCAGTTTTTAAACCGATGATTTCATTTATTAATGTATTTAAACCTACCTAAATGTAACTACTTGGTTTTGCCACTTCTGATGTCATTAACTGCAACTAAGCTTTACCGATAACTGGTAATGAGTCTTTTACTTTTTGAGTCTTTTCAGTCTGTGGAGGAATTTTGTTCCACTCTTCTTTATAGAATTGTTTTAATTCAGACACATTGGAGGATTTTCATGCATAAACTGCCTGTTTAAAATCATCCACAGCATCTCAATCAGACTTTAACTAGGCCACACCAAAACTTTGGTTTAGGTTTTTTTTTTTTAGTCCTTTTTTTTTTTTTTTTTTAAAGCCATTCTGAGGTGGACTTGTGTGCTTCAGGTCATTGTCCTGCTACAGAACCCAAGTAAGCCTGAGCTTAAGGTCACAAACTGATGGCCGTATTTTCTTTTTTCAGGACTTCAAACAGCATATCATCACACTACCACCACCACCATGTTTTACGTCAAGTTTGATGTTCTTTTTATGAAATTACATGTTTTACAAAGTTCCACTTTTGTCTCGTCAGTCAAAAGAATATTTTCCCAAAATGCTGGGGATCATTCGTTTTGTTCAACAGGTTTTTTTGTCTTTGGTTTGTTCTGGGTTCTTTTGTGACCTCCTGGATGAGTTGTCCATGCCCTTTTTAGAATAATTCCGGTCGACTGTCCACTTCTGGGAAGGTTTACCAGTGTTCCATGTTTTCTCCATTAGTGACTTATAGCTCTCACTGTGATTTGCTGGAGTCCCAAAGGCTTAGTAATGATAATGATAATGTGTTGTATTTTGAGATCTTTTATCTGCTTCATGTTATCAGACAGGTTCTATATAAACTATTTCTTGGTTCTGCAGGTCTGGCATTAATCAGGCTTGGTTGTGGTTAGTAGTGAAATTGAAATTTCCAAAAGAATGTGATTCAGCTCTGGAAAAAAATAAGTGACCACTTAAAAATTAGTTTCTTTGATTTTAGCTAATTTAAATCCCCTGCAACATAATCAAGAGGAAGATGGATGATCACAAGCCATCAAACCAAACTGAACTGCTTAAAGTTTTGCACCAGGAGTAAAGCAGCATAAAGTTATCCAAAAACAGTGTGTAAGACTGGTGGAGGAGAACATGATGCCGAGATGCATGAAAACTGTGATTAAAAAACACCAGGGTTATTCAACCAAATATTGATTTCTGAACTCTTAAAACATTATGAATATGAACTTGTTTTTTTTTTTTTTTTTTTGCATTATTTGAGGTCTGAAAGCTCTGCATCTTTTTTCTGCAAATAAATGCTCTTAATGACAATATTTTTATTTAGAATTTGGGAGAAATGTTGTCTGCAGTTTATAGAATAAAACAACAATGTTCATTTTACTCAAACATAAACCTATAAATAGCAAAATCAGAGAAACTGATTCAGAAACTGAATTGGTATCTTCATGTTTTTTTTCAGAGCTGTATATAGTAGTGGGACAGCTCTATGTTACTTAATATTGATCCTAGTAGTGTTACCACTATGATAGATGTTGGTGGATGGATGCAGCATTTTTTAAATAGAGTTTAATACTGTGAACGTGGTATCATCACATTTATAATTGATCATTATTAACCCAGTAATTCCATATTAGTGTCGAGTTCTATCTATTATATACAGTGATCTCCTGCAGCGCTCTCTGCTGCTGCTATAGGCTAACGACGCAGAGCACTTAGCACGTTTTATTAGCGTCTCTGTGGGAGTCTGCTCTGCCGCCGGTTCACAGAGTGTCCTGTCGACACTCTCAGGCTCTCGCTCTGCTAATGGTGATGCTCTCCGCGGTGCTGAACGACCTGCCGGTTAACCCTTCAGTGCCGGCTGTGGGATCAGGAGTGCATTAGTGTATCTGCTCATGCTGGAGACATGAAGCTCCATCTATTGATTTCCTGAAATCACACTTCTCTGACTGCTGAAGAGCATCTGTGAGGGCAGCACCAGTGATGGTGGTCTGTCAGATGTGGAGGGGTAACAAAGCTTGGTTGGTAATAAGTAATATGTGGTAAAATCATGTTATTCATTGTTGCCTCTGTAGATAAAATACGGCTCTATAATACAGCACTTTTAGCTGATGCTCCCAACAGGCTTACAATACTAATGATAGGGGCATAGCATTGACCATGCAAAGAAATAGCAATTTTTTATACCATTAACCTGATGAGAGCCAGTTTCATCATAACGTTTTTGATGGTCCTTCTTTTTTTACTTAGTAATATGGACTAGAACATTATTTAAATATTCACTATTCACTGTATACCTGTAACTCTACCTCTTCACTACTTTACTTTAACTGATGCTCTAAAACACTTTATTAGGAGACAAGAAATTCAAGTAATTAACTCTTGATGAGTTCAGCACAGCTGTTAACTGAAAGCCTGAATTCCAGGTGAGTTTACATCATAAAACTGACTGGAAAAAATCCAGCAAAGATGTGCAAAACTATATAAAAAAAAATATGCGCCCACGCATGTGAGTTATTGCAGAATGAACTTTTTAGAATTAAGGACATTTTGGCCAGTAAAACAACAACTATGGACAATAATACTGATTTCCAATCATTATCATTCATGCTGCTATAGCAATTTGCACTTGGACTTGGACTCAGTTGCTGTTACTTCCCTACTCCTATATTTTTGTGCATATATCTATCGTTTGTTTCACCTCATGTACCAC
Organism: Astyanax mexicanus; assembly: GCF_023375975.1. Lineage (NCBI taxonomy): Eukaryota > Metazoa > Chordata > Actinopteri > Characiformes > Acestrorhamphidae > Astyanax > Astyanax mexicanus. The sequence goes on from NC_064417.1 coordinate 51,613,015, forward strand.
ATGTGATTTAAAATGACAATAAAATCTCCCTAAATCCTTGAATCATTAAACTGTCATCTAAGCAAGAAAATCTAAAACATATTCTGTTTAACACTTTTTTTGTATACTAGATAATTTCATATGTTTTTCTGCTATATAGTTTGCGTATAGACTTTAGTATTAATCTACAGTACAGAACATTTCTGAGCTCTGTGTGTGTCACTGTAGCTGGTTGATGTTATAAATGGTGATAAACTGAGAGTTGGGTTGGATACACTTCTCTATGGAGATGCCAGTTGTTGGTATTGTGTATATTCTGTATGCTGTATTTTACATGTGTATTATATAATGCATAACCCACCCCCCCAACACACACACACACACACACACACACACACTTCACTTTTCACACTGAGGCCTACTGTTTACTGCTGTGTCTTATTCTGTAGTCTAACACCCCCGTATTGACTATTGTGTGACTGACCTATATACAGAAATGTGTGTACGCTGCCATAATTTCCACCTCTCTCCTATTGTCTCTGCTTCTTATTCTGTCTCTTTTCTCTCTCTCTCTCTCTCTCTCTCTCTCTCTCTCTCTCTCTCTCTCCCTCTCCCTTTCTTTCTCTCTGCTCTGTCAGGCTGGCAGAAATGGAAAGCCAGAGTTGCTCCTTCTTCACTGACAGCCTCTCTCCTGATGAAAGTCTGTGAGTATGCAGCCTGTGCCACCCCCACACACTGAGATCTTTCATGACTGCCTGGGTCCTGTGTGTGCGAGAGTGTGTGTGTGCGAGAGTGTGTGAGTGTGTTGAGCTCACGTGTGTGTATACAGCAGTGTGTTTGTTTAAGGGGCAACCGGGCATTGCCACAAAAATTCTGAAAGATAATGAAAATGACCCGTGGCAACACGCCGCAGTCCCCTCCCTCCGTCATATAAAGTCTTTGTGATTAAGGCGAGTCATCCCGGGAATAAATAGAACAGGCTGTGCCCGTGACTCTCGCGCACTCTCGTGCACACTCGCGGAGGGTGGGGGTGAGCCGGGGCAGCATTGAAATGCCATGAAACACAGCGTTTGTGGGGATGTGTGCCGCTACAGGCCAACTGCAAGGGTGAGGGTGAGGGTGAGGGTGAGGGTGAGGGTGAGGGTGAGGTGGCTGCCTCGCGAGCATACATAAGTGAAATAAGGTCGAGCCCTCGCTAGGAAATAAAGGATTGCCCATAAAAGAGGTCAGCCTTTCTATCCGAGAGAGAGAGGGGGGGGGGGGCAGCTGATACTTTAATAAACTTCATCAAAATCCTTATATTTTAAACTAAACTAAAACTACACTCTAATCTAACTATTACTGAAAAGAAAACTCTTGTATGAATTGATTTGAAGTCTATACATGTAAAAATATGTGTGACGTAAATAAATAAAAAAAACAGGCCCTGGATAAATTTTGATGAAAGATGATGAATTCCATAAAGATTTATACGTTCTGGAAGTGTTTACATCTCAAATGATGACATTTTTGAGCATCTCAATGTCTTCTGGTATAAAGAAAATAATAGCTTGTCTCCTAGCATAACTTTGTTATAACAAGTGGAAAGAAACTGACAAAAAAAACAGAGGAAAAACACACCAAAATAAGCTGGGGTTCAAAGTTAGACACTTACAGTTCTATATTACCCATGGTGAGTTAAATTACTGCAGAGAGCAGCTGAGAGGAGTTTAAACAGGCTTCACTCCTTCATTAACATTACTAACATTAGCTAGCCTTAAGCTAAACAATTAGTTAAGTGTTAGAGAGGTACTGTACTCTGTCCACTTCCTTAAATTAAATGTGATATGTTATAACAGAGTTATAACAGACTTTATTCTTAGACAGTCATTTCAGGGAGGTATCTCCTTGAAAAAAGGTACAAAATACATACATGTATCTGAGAATCTCCTTAAAATAACATCCAGCATGTGAGAATGTTTCCTGTAATATACTTTTAATATTTTTAGTTTAATATAGGTACGTCAAGCTTTCAAAATCTACTGCAAATTATAATGCCTTGAGGCCTAAATGTTTAGCTCTCCTCACCAGTAGGAAGTACAAATAAAGGGCCTGACAAAAAATAATTGTGACTAATCAACTAATCGAACAAATAATCGTCAGATTAGTCGACTAAATACTAAAATTGTCAATAGTTGCAGGCCTAGTTAGCATTGTTAGCATTATCTCTGGTTAGAATTTGTTAGTATTATCTCTGGTTAGCATTCTTAGCATTATCTCTGGTTAGCATTCTTAGCATTATCTCTGGTTAGCATTGTTAGCAATGCCAGATGATAACTCTGTCCACATTCTAATGGAACAATAGAAATAAGCCCACTCCACAGCCAGAAGTTATAATATATAAGACAGCCTTACTAGATTCTGATCTTGTTGTTGTTGGTGAGACTTTCCCAACTTTTCAGAGCAGGAAATCCGACTTCCACTTGAAACGTCGAAAGTCCGACGTCTTTTCTGAGTTCAAACAGAATGCAGCATGAGCACAGAGCTTCTGTGCGGAAACACAACCTATCCACTGAAGTTTCGCTGCTGAAATTCTGACGTTACGTACACATTAATCTTTCTGATGTTCCTACCACTGCTAAAGCTCTGGGACATGAGGATTTCACTGCAAAACTGCTTTTATTGCAGAATTTCAGGTCCACGCTTGGCCTGAATAACTGCATTAATGCGTTGCAGAATGCACTCCACCAGTTTTTGATAAAGCGAAAGCAGGACAGCCGCCCACTTCCCTTTTATTAATGCAGCAGTGATCATCTTAGTGCATGTCGTTCCCAGTAAGCGTTTTTGGCCAACCTGCTCTTCTCTCAGCGGCGGGCTTCCATTTCCTCCTGGCGCTGCATCCAGTCGATTTTATAATTGTCCGTTACACATTTGACCTAAATGGCACCTTCTACTCATCCGCTTTCTCTGGCTCTGACTGTTACGTCATGCCATTTTCCACTGTCTCAATGTGGAATATGTCCCGATTCTTGTTTTATTATTGTTATTATTACCAAATGAACCCTTTCTGGCATGTTTTAGTGAGTAAATAAATCAAAATATCTTTAAATGGTCAAATGCATGTTGGCATATTTAACCTATGATGTTATTTCAATTGCAAAAATGTAAAAGTGATATTTTCCTTAATAATTGCCACATGGCTATGGTTCCTGAAAGGACTGCTACACTCCAGATGAACTGTCAAACCCATTTCTACCCCTGATTTTATTTTGGATAGTGTACCTCCTGGTGAGAGATCTTGTCTGCAAGACATGCCTCTACGATGCCTCAGACTTAAAGAGGGGGCGCATAAAATTTTACTAAAAGTAAAAGGCTGGTTGTTTCAGTGAATTTCCCACCATCTACTCCATTAATCAGTCAGCCACTGTCGCCTTTATTTGCAGTGATGTCTTAAACAAGAAACCTGAACTAATACAGACTGGAACTGTCATCTTTAGCAAAAAAATACAGTTATTGAGTTCTGTTGGGGAATCTACAACTGTTGGGTTTGAGTATGGAAACCTTTTGGTGAGAACAGAACACTACCCCAACAAACTGCTGGTGAGATAAATAATCTGGGGACCATCTCGAACGACAATCTGTCACTCCTAGTAGTAATACGAGGGACACTAACAGCTCAGTGATATGTGCAGAATGTCCTGCAGCTTCCAGGTGGCATTTTTCAGCAGGATAATGCTCGCCCACACACTGCAAGGGTTTCCCAGTTATGTCTTCACCAGATTGCAGCACTTCCTTGGCCTTCGAATTGCCAGATTTATCGTCAGTCGAGCATTTAGCTGCAGCATCTGTTGGTAAAGTGCTGCAGGATGCCATACGGAACCTGTATGCTTTTAAACCCAACCATCTCAATCCCATCCTGTACAGTACATACTACAAAGAGCCTCTTTTCAGCTGTACCAATTAGCAGTTTTCCCCAATATTAACCTATCCGTTAACTCTAATCAGACATGTATTTGAGTAAAATTATTTAAAGTACTTTATCAAAAAAAGTGACTTGAGTAGAAGTTAAAATGTTCTTTAAGCACTTTGCACTTAAGTGGAAGTACTAAATTATTCAGCATTTTTGTTGTTTAGTATTGCGAGTAATTTATTTTAAAATGTAGTACTAAAGTACAGAAAGTAAAAGTACAGTACTGTGTTATTAGTGTAATTATTACAGAAAGCAGAGGAAAGTTAGCAGTGCTAAAGGCAGAACGGGAGCAGCGACGTCATCTTATAAGATCAGCTTTATCTCTTGATTCTCCTTAATAATGAGCAGCATCATCAAACCAGGGGACAGTGCAGAACATCTACCGCTCTGACTTTAGTGATAATGTGGGTTTGAAATGATTTCTAACATTTTTATGATTATAACGAGTAACGATGCAATAAATATATCAGAGTAAAAGTATTAAACTCGTTCAAAAATATGTAGTGAAGTAAAAGTGGAAGTAGGAAAAAATAAATAATATTCCAGTAGAGTACAGATACAGCATTTGAGTACTTAAGTACAGAAGTGAAGTAAAAATAATACTCCAGTAGATACAGATACAGCATTTTAGTACTTAAGTACAGTACAGAAGTAAAAATAATACTTCAGTTGATACCGATACAGCATTTTAGTACTTAAGTACAGTAGTGAAGTAAAAATAATACTCCAGTAGATACAGATACAGCATTTTAGTACCTAAGTACAGTAGTGAAGTAAAAATAATACTCCAGTAAAGACATATACAGTATTTTAATACTTAAGTACAATAGTGAAGTAAAAATAATACTCCAGTAGATACAGATACAGCATTTTAATACTTAAGTACAGTAGTGAAGTAAAAATAATACTCCAGTAAAGACATATACAGTATTTTAATACTTAAGTACAGTACTGAAATAAAAATAGTACTCCAGTAGATACAGATACAGCATTTTAGTACTTAAGTACAGTAGTGAAGTAAAAATAATACTCCAGTAGATACAGATACAGCATTTTAGTACTTAAGTACAGTAGTGTATTAAAAATAATACTCCGGCAGAGTACACATACATTATTTTAGTACTTAAGTACAGTATTGAAGTAAAAATAATACTCCAGTAGATACAGATACGGTATTTAAGTACTTAAGTACAGTAGTGATATAAAAAATAATACTCTGGTAGATACAGATACGGTATTTAAGTACTTAAGTACAGTAGTGAAGTAAAAATAATACTCCAGTAGATATAGATACGGTATTTAAGTACTTAAGTACAGTAGTTAAGTAAAAATAATACTCCAGTAAAGTATAGATACAGCATTTTAGAACTTAAGTATAGTAGTGAAGTAGTTTCTTTCTTACTATACATCTCTGATTCTAATATTGGAATCGATTACATATACTGTATCATAATTAGTCACATGTTTAAAGCCTCACACTGAGTGCACATCCACAGAAAATAAGTGTGCAATATGTCCATTGTTTAATTGTAAAGGGTAACTGTGTTGGTTGACTTTAATTCCGAGTGGAGTCTTGCCCGCGTTGTGGGTTAATGTGATGCTGTGCTGACCTTGTCTCTCACTAGCTTAGTTGGCTTCTGTGTGTGTGTTTGTGTGTGTGCTCCTGCTCTGTTTACACAAGCATGCTGTTACAGCTCAGTGTCTGTGCGGTGTGTGAATGCGTCGCCCTGCTCTGTATTCAAGCTTCAGCTCGGCTTTGCTCAGTTAAACCTGTGGATCTGTGCCTGAGCTCTGCTTTCTCAGCGCAGAACTACAGTAGCGGCTATACGACGCAGCTGCGTGTGTGTGTGTGTGTGTGTGTGTGTGTGTATTAGGGTTGCAGCGATAACTGGTTTTACGGTATGCCACGTTACGAAAATGCACGGTTATTTTTTGCTGATTACTTTTGGTATTACCGCCACATTTAAACACACAGTAGAGAAACACACTTAAACACACACAGTGGAGTAACCAATAGCATAGCTAACAGCAAGAGTTGCTGTGCTACCCAGTACAGTGCCCTCAGCCTGTCACCAACCATCAGTGAGTAATCCAGCTTTGGAAAAACTTTTTTTTAAAAGTTAGCATTGCAACTGACAAGCTCCAAGCCTGCTGAGGCTTCAACACTGCGAAGGCCAGCTCCTGTGTCTGTTAGCATTGTGTCTAGCCTGCTATTTTAGGCTTAATAAAGCTGCATGACCTACAGACATAATACACTGTACCATAGAAAACTCCAGTGCCCCTGGCCTGTCAGTAAGTATTAGCGAGTAATCCAGCTTAGAAAAACAGTTATATATATATATGTATATATATATATATACATATATATATATGCTTTATTATTATTATTATTATTATTTATTTTATTTTTTTAGTGTTCGAACTACCAAGACCAAATTCGGCAAGGTCCTAAAACTCGCAGTTTCACAGTTTCTTACATCAAAGCAACCACAGAGCAGCACCTGAGCAACTACCTAGCAACCACCAAGGATATTATTGCAACACCTTAGCAGCCACTTAGCAACCCCTTATGGATAATATAGCAACACCTTAGCAACCACCTAGCAACCACTGAGCAACCACCAAGGATACTGTAGTAAGACCTTAGCAACCACATAGCAACCCCACCAAGGATACAAAGACCAAATTTGGCAAGGTTCTAAATCTCGTAGTTTCACAGTTTCTAACATCATAGCAACCGCAGAGCAGCACCTGAGCAACTACCTAGCAACCCCAAGGACATTGTTGCAACACCTTAGCAGCCACTTAGCAACCCCTTATAGATAAAATAGCAACACCCTAGCAACCACTGAGCAACCACCAAGGATACTGTAGTAAGACCTTAGCAACCACATAGCAACCCTACCATGGATACAAAGACCAAATTTGGCAAGGTCCTAAAACTCATAGTTTTACAGTTTCTAACATCATAGCAACACCTAAGCAACTACGTAGCAACCACCAAGGATATTGTTGCCACACCTTAGCAGTCACTTAGCAACCCCTTATGGATAATATAGCAACACCCTAGCAACCACTTAGCAACCACTGAGTGACCATCAAGGATACTGTAGTAAGACCTTAGCAGCCACGTAGCAACCCCCCCATGGATACAAAGACCAAATTTGGCAAGGTCCTAAAACTCATAGTTTCTAACATCATAGCAACCACCTAGCAACACTTGAGCAACCACGATCAGCCACCAAGCATACTGTAGCAAGACCTTAGCAACCTTTTTGCAACGCTCATGGATAATATAGCAACACCCTAGCAACCACCTAGCAACCGCTGAGAAACCACCAAGGATACTGTAGTAAGACCTTATCAACAACATAGCACCCCCCCCCACACACACACAGTTTCTAACATCATAGCAACCACCTATCAACACCTCAGCAACTACCTAGCAACCACCAAGGATACTGTTGCAAGACCTTGGCAACCACCTAGCAACACCTTAGCAACCATCTTGCAACCACTTAGAGCATTGTACCATGACCGTAGCATCCGGTGGGAATGCACTTTTCAGGTTACTACTATTATTATTGTGATCCTGTAAATTTTAAAAGGGGAAATATTGTCCTTTAATGAAACCGTGGTGTTTCTGATGTGGTTTATTATACTGTGAGGATCTCACGCCGCTGCAGCCCTCGTGTACCTGTGTGTTATATTCAGATATTCAGAGGCTCACTCCGCTCAGTGTGAAGCCTCCAGACGTCTGTTTGCATTTCCTCATTGGGTCTGGTCCAGATGCTGCCGATAGCTTTGATCTGGCTCACAGTTTTGTCATTAAAGCGCTTGCGTCAAACAGCATCAAAGCTGCAGGTATGCCCCCTGCTGCGCTGCTGCGCTGCTGCGTGAGGTACGAGGTGTGGAGGCAGGAGGATGCTCAGACAGAGCTGCAGATTTTTAAGCTGTAATTTTCCTCATCAGCAGCAGCAGCAGCACAGAGTTTCAGCCGGATCAAAGCACTGCGCATGCAGAGCTGACGTGTGCTCATGCTAACCTGTGCTCATGCTAACCTGTGCTCATGCTAACCTGTGCTCATGCTAACCTGTGCTCATGCTACTCCATGCATTTCTGTGTGTGTGTTAGTGATGTGTGTGTTCTTGTGTTTGATTGAATGTAAAGTTTTGTGTATGTGTGTGTTCTTGTGTATGATGGAGTGTAAGTGTGTGTGTGTGTGTTAGGGGTTTGTGTGTTCTTGTGTTTGATTGAAGGTAAAGTTTGTGTGTGTGTTCTTGTGTATCACTATAATTTCTGCAATTTTGACGATAATGCTAATAAACAATATTTTACCCTATTAAATGCTTATATTGTACTAGCCTGCTTAAAGGATATAATTATTATTTGCTTAACAAACATATTAATTGAAAGGCATTTTTTTTTTATTTACGTTACACAAAAAACATTAAAATCATATTAAACAGTGCACGTACTGTGTGTACGTATTTAAATGCAAATTAAAGAATCAGTGTTAAATCAGCAAATTAAAATTATATAATTATTATATATAATATATATATATAATAAATAAATATATATATATATATATATATATATATATATATATATATATATATATATATATATATTAGTGGTGTGAGTCAGTAAACCAATAACTGTATTAATCACCTTCCCTGGATTTGTTGGATGGATTTTATATCTCATAAGTCTTTAAAAACTTGGTATATTGTCCAGCCCTAATTAGCATACTCGATAATGTAAGCTCACACATCGTTAAAGAAACAATTAGGATGTTATCATTGGCGAGATTTATTTTACAAAAACATTAAATCATCAGGGTAATTTTAGGGTAATGTTTAATGAATTAGTGGTGAAACAAATAACTATTAATCACCTTGATATTCTGTGATTATTCATGATTAAAATCATGATTAAATTTATTTTAATGCTGGTATTTTCCTCAATTTGTTGAAGTGATCTTATATATCGTATGAAAATATATCGATAAGTCTTAAAAACTTGATATATTGTTCAGCCCTAATTTGCATACTTCATCATGTAAGCTCATACAACGTTAAAACAGCAATTAGGATGTTATTATGGGCTCTGTGTGTGTGTGTGTGTTCTTGTGTATGATTGGCTGTAAGAGGGTGTGTCTGTGTGTTTCCTACTCAAGACTGTGTATGTGTGTACTACCTGTCCATGACTTTGTGTGTAACTCTTGTATGTGCAGAGTAAAGGTTGTGTACAGTGCTGATGGAACAGAACGTTTTGTGAACATTAATTATATACTTTTATATACAGTGTCAAGAATATGTATGTGAACATTAAGTCATTAAGGGGAGGACAAATCTGAGCCATATTGGTGTCAATTGGTGTATATTCCTGTAATATTACGCCACAACCTCGGTCCACATGCTTCTCTCACTTTTAGTGCTGGGTCTGTATCTCTCAGCTTGTCCAGAAATGTGTGTCCTTTACACTCCAAGAGCAAGCGATACTAATTCTTCCTCAATGTTACTTTAAGTGTTGTCTAGGTTTATTTAAATGTATGTGGCTATGTTTTGTTAGAGGAAATACAGACTATACTGTAGTATATACAGCTCTGGACAATTTTACCAAATTGAAAACCTCAATAATCAAGAGGAAGATGGATGATCAAAAGCCATCAAACCACCAAACTGAACTGCTTGATTTTTTGCACCAGGAGTAAAGCAGCATAAAGTTATCCAAAAGCAGTGTGTAAGACTGGTGGAGGAGAACATGCATGAAAACTGTGATTAAAAAACAGGGTTATTCCACCAAATATTGATTTCTGAACTCTTAAAACTGTATGAATATAAACTTGTTTTCTTTGCATTATTTGTCAATTTTAGTTCATTTAGATGGCTTTCTTGGTTATGGTTAGCACTTACAGACGTATTTGTTGATGGAAAAAAATGGATATATATTTGTTAAAAATATTTGTTAGAAAACCTTTAGAAAATGTAATATGTGTTCTTAAGAACCTGTAATTGAATGGTAAAAGTTTTTATCCTATTATTTATGCACTATAGTTGTCGGAAAAGAAGATAATGTTAAATATTGTTGATGCTAAGGGGCTCACATTCTCATTAAAAGTAAAAGTTTACCTATTTTTCCTGGCAGAGATATTTGATTATTTGAGATTGCATCATTTTTTCTCTGTACAAAATATAAAAAGCTAAATATTTGTGGTATTTGATTCATTTGCTTATCTGTATTTTGTAAGCATAGTTCCTAATTCCTAAATGTATATAGAAATTTGTGTTCACAAACTTTCTAGCAGCACTGTATATATGCTTTATTGGGCATACATGCATATGTATGCCTGTACGCACTGTAATGAGGTCTGGGATTTTGGATAGAAGTAGAATTCTGCCTATAGAGTCCAATTAGAGCCAACTTTAACTCCAACACAGTTCTGAACTTGAACTGTAGTGGGTTTATAGCTTGGGTTTGGGTTCAGTACTCAACTCATCCCAAACCCAACGCTTTCATGTTGGCCGAAGCCCAGCTCCTACAGCTGGGTCCCTCAGGTTCAGAATAATGGGTTACGCTCTGAAGCGCGTGTGGCTGTGCTGCTGTTGGCTGGCGCATGCTTCCCTCTGGCTGCACCGGGCGCATGCGGGCGCGGCGTGCCCTGTGGAGCGGGGGTGTGTATGCGCTGTGGCTGTGGCTCTGGCGGCTCAGTGTGCATTGTCTCCTATGCGGCGGGACTCAGGGATGAAGATCAGTACCTCCTGCGTCACTCCAGCCCCGCCCTGGAACAGGACTCTCCGCCCGGGCCACACCTCCTCGCCCACCTCGACTGCCACAACAAGGAGGAGCTGCAGCAAACGCTGGCGCGGCTGGAGAACGAGAACAGGTGAGGGTGCACATCATGTTAATTTTGTTTATTAGGCTTTAATAGTCACCTTTCCATCCTAATGTTTTGGAAATGTATGCACAATGAAATATGTTTTTCTACTCACTAAAGTAATGCAAAAAAATGTGCAGCTTGATTTAGGCCGTCAGTGTGTCTTTGCTGTCATAACGACAGGAAAAGTACACCTTGCACATCTCAAAACATACAAAAGGCAGGTACTAATTCTCTTAATTTGTCATGGGTGTCACTTGTCTTTAATTCCCTTGAAGAGTCAGGTGCGCTCTGACTTTGCACTGTGACGGATTGCTATTTCAACGGCGCTTTTCAGCAGAAGAAACTGACCTTCTCATACATTCTGTTTAGTGTTGATGTAAAAGCTCTGGGAAGTGTCTGTGTGTGTATATAATGACCAGGGGTTTGTGCATTGGGTGTGCGCCAAGATAGCAATGAACATATGTCTACGTTGTATTCAGGCAGTGGTGCACCTGTGTTTTCTACTGATAGCAAGAGAGCAATATGCCAAAAATTTACCGGAACACACCTCATATCCAAATAAACCAATAAACCAATCAGCGTGTCACTTGCCTATAATTCCCTTTAAGAGTCAGGTGTGCTTTGACTTTGGCGGATTGCTATTTTAATGCTGCAGCTACCTGGACGTGTCCAACGCTTTTCAGCAGAGGAAACTGACCAAAGGAGCTAGCACCTGTGTTTTCCATTACCAAGATAGCAATACTCCAAAAATTTACCTGAATGTGGAATTGAGAGTATAAGGTGTATATGGTAGCAGGGTTTCATGTAAATAATCGTTTTGACAAGATGGGGCTGGCGATTTACTGGTTCTTGGTTCCACAGGGTTTGAGGTGTAGTGTTGTGTGCTTCTTTGTAGTGTAGTTACATATATAACCAACAGATGGCGCTTCGTGGTCTCATCGTGATGTCGGGGTGCCATTTGTTGTCAATTATAAACATTTGCGTCATTTAAATAGCAACAGTGCTTGTGAATATATCTACGCAGGTTTGGCATGGTGGCCTGGAAATGAGGTGTGTTCCGCTAAATTTCTGGCATATTACTATCTTGGCAACGGAAAACACAGGTGCACCACTGACTGAATACAACCTAGACAGATGTCAACAGCCAGACGTTCATTGCTATCTTGGCGCACACCCAATGCACATAGACCCCCGCTCATTACACACACATAGATGTGCAGCAGTGCATAAACCCAACTTTTACATAATCGATAAACAGCATGAACGAGCAGGACACATCCAGGTAGCTGCACCGTTAAAATAGCAATCCGCCAAAGTCAGAGATCACCTGGCTCTTAAAGGGTTAGCTAGGGCAAGCTAATTGGTTTATGTCATGTAACACACAAAACACACCCATGATTAATTAAGAAAATTAGGCATGACTTTAACTTTTCCCGTCATTATGATAGCAAAGACACACTGACATGCCCTAAATCAAGCTGCCCGGTGCATGGTTGACAACTTGCATATAGATCACTAAAATAGGGCCCTGAGAGTTGAGAGGTGCATCTACCAAAAATTTGAAATACCATCAAAAAGTAAAAAAAATATATATATTAAAATATGTAAAACTATCTGAGTTACTGAGTTTTGGGTTTTTTATTAGCTGTAAGCCATAATCATCATCAACTTAAATATAATTAAAAAAAACTCTCTCTCTGTTTAATTAATCTCTAAAATATAAGTTTTACTTTGCACCAGTGAATCTATTATAACTTTTAAGCAACAGAAACATTAAATATTTTTATTTGTTTTATAAATGTTTAACATTAGTGAAGAGGTGAGAAAGAGGAAGCAGACAATAGCATACTATTATTTATAATTTAAAACAGAAAACATACAAATTTCAAGATACAAATATTACTAAAGGACCATGAAAAAAGAGCATATAAATCAGATAACTCAAGAAGCTACAAAATCCTAGATAGACTCCTGGATATAATTTCAATCTGTTATCAGTTATGTACATCTAAGAAAAGACTAATGTTTTTTTTAATGGTCGGCTGGTATCACTGCTCTCTCAACATCTTGTATAAAAAGCCTAATTTTCTAAATCTTTAAAGAGAGATCTGAACCTGGAACAGCAGGAAAATGAAACCTTTCCACAACCACTTAATTCTTCACCACGGGCCATCGCCATCCATAAGACTCATTTACATTTCCCGCCTCGTTTTCCTGTTATAAACTCTGATCTTTAAGCCCTGGGTCGGTTCCAGCCTCACTTTGCTACGTGCAAATAATCGGTTAATAAAGCAGGATTAATTACCGATGTCCTCGGGGCATCTGCAACCTTAACCCACTTCATAAATCTACATTTACTGCTGCCGTGTGTGGTGGGTGGCCTGTGTGTGTGATTGCCGTCTCTATTTAAACCCTGTTACTTTCATCATAAAGAGTAAAGAGGGGGTACAGGGCTGTGGGTACAGATACACTTCCTGTTCTGTAAATGGAACATCACACTGTTTTCTCTTTAACATTATTAAATTTTATTGCAGTGTTTTCCCTTAAAATGGCTCTTAAAACTTTAAACTAATTCTAAATGAGTTATTTGAAAGCGCTAATTTAATCAGTACTTCCAGGCAAAATCAGTATGGGTTGTGTACATTTCTGTAAAGAAAAGCTATGCATTAAATTGCACATCAATCCATGATTCGTATGGAGTTTCTGTGTGTGAAAACAAACCAGTGATAATAAGCCCCTCCCTCAAAAAAGCCCAGAATCCGTATTGGGTATAAACTCATTTATTTGGAACATTCTTAGACACATTTCTCTATTCTGCTTGTTTTAATGCTGCTCCTATTTACAGTAGCCAATGCCATCTGAAGGTTATTCAAATAACTGTTCACTCTAAACCCCAATAAGTTCATTTAACTAAACAAAAATAGGTGACACTGATTACTAAAACTTATTCAAAGTAACTAAATTTTAGTTGTCTTAGTTTTTTTAGTTAAACATTCTATATTATGTAGGTTTAAATAAGTTATTTTAAGTTACACTAACTGACTTTTTTAAGTGAAAGAAACCTTCTTAATTTACAATAATTAAACTTTTTTTTTGAGTTGGACATGTCCAGATAGCTGCGCCATTAAAATAGCAATCCGCCAAAGTCAGAGCTCACCTGACTCTTAAAGGGAATGATGAGCAAGTGACACTCTGATTGATTGGTTTATTTCACATTCCACCAAAAATGAACCACACCTATGATTGATTAAGAGAATTGATACATGCATTTTGTGCATTTTTAGCTGTGCAAGCTGTACTTTTCCCGTTGTTGCGATAGCAAAGACACACTGACACACCCACAATCAAACAGCATGGTGCACAGTTGTTGGCTCACCTATAGATCACTAGAATAGGGCCCTCAGAGTCGAGTCAGTGTCTCAAACAGAATTTAAACCCATTCTAAATGCTGTGTAATCCAAGACTAGGCTTGGAAATTGCCCCAAAAACAAGTACATTAACAAAAAACATATGTATGTGGGTGTGTTGGCGTGTCTTTGCTATCGTAACGGCGGGAAAAGTACACCTTGCTCAACTCATTGGAAGATAAATGAAGCCTAAGCCATCATGCTGCAGCACCACATCACAGACAGTCCTAATCATTTGGAATATTTTGTAAAAAGAAAGAAATAAAGAAAGAATTAGTTTTTTACCAAATGGTTTTTACCAAATCTCAAAACTCTCTCCTGCTGATTCACCAGAAAATTCCCTCGTTTTTATTATCTGACGCTTTGTGGCGCAGGAAGACAATGTCCCACACACACTGCCAACACAAACACAGAACACACACTCCGTCAGGAGGAAACCTTAGACGGGCCAACTCAATCTGTGGATTAAAACTCAATCAAGCATGCGATTCACTTTACTGAGGAGGAAACTTGAGCTCAAAAACAAACAGCAGCTAAAACTGGCGAGGGCAGAACCCTGGCACAGCAGCGCAGAACATCAGACCCACAGAGAGAGTGAGAGAGAGAGAGAGAGAGAGAGAGGGGGGGGGAATTGATTTACAGCCCTGATGAGTTTTTCTGCAACTTTATATTAAATTGTACAAAATATACTTATTGAGTGCTGACAGAACACAGAAAAGTGCTGTATAAATCACTGATTGTTAAGAATTTGTATAAAACATTAAAAAAAAAAAAGGTTTTAAATCTAAAATAAAAAATAAAGAAATATTTCATAAAATAGGTGTATTTTAAGTTTTGACTGCTTTGTTTTGTCAACACTGCCTTGCATTTTTGGTATATACAATATATACAATAAGAGACGACTTTCTTTGATTTTACCAAATTGAAAACCTCTGGAATATAATCAAGAGGAAGATGGATGATCACAAACCATCAAACCACCAAACTGAACTGCTTGAATTTTTGCGCCAGGAGTAAAGCAGCATAAAGTTATCCAAAAGCAGTGTGTAAGACTGGTGGAGGAGAACATGATGCCAAGATGCATGAACAAAAACTGTGATTAAAAACCAGGGTTATTCCACCAAATATTGATTTCTGAATTCTTAAAACTTTATGAATATGAACTTGTTTTCTTTGCATTATTTGAGGTCTGAAAGCTCTGCATCTTTTTTGTTATTTCAGCCATTTCCTATTTTCTGCCAATAAATGCTCTAAATGACAATATTTTTATTTGCAATTTGGGAGAAATGTTGTCTGTAGTTTATAGAATAAAACAATGTTTATTTTACTCAAACATAAACCTATAAATAGATTTCAGAGCTGTATATGTGCTGTAATGATGAATGTTCACTTTTGTTAATTTTTATGCTCTTTGACGTGTACTCTTTTAAAAGATCTAACATCATACAATGTATATTTTAAGCCTAAATAGAGAAAAAGGTGGGTTTTTTTTTTTCCTAATTTAACAAACATATTTTTAGATTAAAAGAGACTATTACTTTATTAACTCAACAGCACTGAAGAAACTGTATTGTAAGTGAAAAAAATGTAATCGGAACATCCCTAGAAAGCAGTGCTCTCATATTTCTTCCTTCACTCGAGTATAATTAGAGTCTGAGGGGGTTAAGAGTTTTGACTTTGCCGTCGCAGGATTATAGAGGGCAGTAAATTTCTTTATGACGGATAAAGTGCGGTGCAGATATTGATGATGTGATGGTAATGGGGGGTGGAGGTGATGATGGTGGTGCTGTAGACAGTGATGGTGATGTCTTTATGTCTGGCAGGATGCTGCAGGGCGAGTACCGGCGGCTGAAGTGGAAGCACGAGGAGGCGGCGGCAGCTCCGCAGCTGGTGGAGGGCGGCGCGGGATCGCCGGCGGGTCAGCAGGACGAGGAGCTCCTGGCCGAAGCTCGAGTCCTGCGGCAGCACAAGACCCGCCTGGAGACCCGCATGCAGATCCTGGAGGACCACAACAAGCAGCTGGAGTCGCAGCTCTGCCGGCTCCGGGAGCTGCTGCTGCAGGTGGGTGCTTATCGCTTTCGTTTGCGATATTTAATCAATCAATCAATAAATCAACCTTTATTTCCACTCGATAAATACATTGAGGGTAACCCTCATTTTCAATGCAGCCGAGCATATATAAAATTAAAGGGATTGAAAAATAAGTTTAAATTATGAAAACAAGCAAAGAATGTAAGATTTAATTAAGAAGAAATTAAATAATTCAAAATATAATGAGACAGGCTACAATGTAAAACAATAAAACAAAGAGATCAATAAATAATTTAGTAGAATAATAAAAGATAAACACAAAGATGTAAAGGACTAAAATAAAAAAAAAATAAATGATGGAATTAAAAAAATAATAAGTTTAAAAAGTATAAAAAATAAAAGGAACAACTAAATAAAATAAAAAGTTAAAAGGCCAAAAGTAAAACCAGTAATAAAACAAATAAAAGGGTGAAATGAAAAAAATAAGTAAATAAATAAAAGGGCTAAAAGGTAAAAAAAAAAAAAAAAAGGTAAGGTAAAAAAATATATAAAAATTAGATAAATAAAAGTCAAGACAATTAAAATAAATAAAAAGTAAAAGAAAAAGCTAAACTAAAACACTTACAGGCTGTCTGAAGGTGGTTAAATATTAAAAGTTTAAAATGATTTAGTGACACCAGTGAGCTGAGATTTAGAGTTTTAGGGTTTCACAGTAGAGCTTAGATCGGGCCCAAAAAATCCGACCCGACCCAGCCCGAGCCATAAACTGGCTGTTTTCGGGCTGTTTGAATGAGTGAAATATAATCAGAATTATGTTAATTAACACTGTAGCATAGAACTATTATTTAATTAAAATGATTTTTAAGATTTTCATTTTTATTATAGTATAATTTTATTTTGTTTTTATTTTTTCTCCTACAGTAAGTTTTAATTTGTTTTTAGGGTGGGCTTGCTAGTTTTTATTAGTTTTCACACATCTCATCAGAGAGATCAATCTAAGAAACGTGAGCGAGAAAGAGAGAGAGAGAGAGAGAGAGATTTGCGTGTTCTGGTGTATGAGCTACTCACAGGTAAAGGTTCTCACACACTGTATCTCCTGTTTCTCTTTCATCTCCTCGCGTTCATATTGTAATCCCATACATAGTTCTGCAGTGTTTTCTGTCGTTATTTAGCGATTAGCGTGAGCACTTTAAACGAGAACAAACGCCACAGACCACGAGGTGCCGCGCGCTGCCGCTGCTGTGCCGTATCCGACTCCCTGCTGAATCTGACTCCGCTTCACAAAACGATTTCGGGTGAATTCTAGCTCACTGCTGTTCTGTAGCTAAAAGCAGATTTTATCAGTACAAACTCTAGGAACCTGTAGAACCTCCATACCCAGCTCTCTCAATCTCATCTCATATCCAGACTAGAGGAACCAGCAGTGTCTAAGCTAGAGCCTCTTTTCTATTACAGTACACTTTTCCCCAATTATAAATGATTGATATCACTTACATATCATATTTATTACATACTCTACATCACACATATACTAAATATTTTACAGGTTTCACAAGTTTTCAGTGTATTTGGAATTTTTGTGCCATTTAATCAGTTTTATAGCTTAAATGTGTTTGTTTTGCTATTTAAAGGAAATAGTAGACAATAGAGAATTTTAAAAGTTATTGAACAGATGCTAAGGCTAAGTTAGCTCAGCTATCGTTACTATCCTACTATCCTAGCCCTGTACAGCTAGCTCGTCTCTTTCAGCTGGAAAACTTTGGATATTTAATAAAGTATACTGAGTAATAGTATTATTGTATTGTATTGTATTAAGAAATCACGTTCATATTACGTACATCACACACATGTGAAGCTTCATTCCATTCCAGCAGCTCATTTTTGGTGCACTATGTTTTTGCCAGCGAGTGTATTTTCCCCCTCATTTGAATAAATGCAATATTTAAAACATTAAAGAACTTAAACAGGGCGAATAGGGAGCATATGCAAATGCTAATGCAGGATGAGAAGGACAGACTGGCTGAAGGTACGTGGAAATGAAGGAGCTTAGGGAACAAACAGAGCCTTTCTGAAGACAGAGAGAGGGAGGAAAAGAGGGAGGGAGGGTTTCTAAGGCTGCAGGCGGAGAGTGGGAGGATGAGGGGATGGAGGAGGGATGGCGGAAGGAGGGGAGGCATTAGAGGCAGCCTTGATGTTTCTCACGCAGGGCAGCAGAATGGAAGGGTAATGTCTCGGGTAATGTGTGGGCAGATTTGGGTCTAGTAGAGGTGGAGAGATGGAGAGAAAGAAAGAAATAACTCGGGTGATGGTTAAAAGAGTGGCTAGAAAAAAGGCAGACTCACAAGTCAAGGTGATTTGCAAAGGCATGTTTTGGCTGGAAACTTTTGGCTGAAACCGAACAAAATAAAACATCTGGGCGAAGGCTGAATACCAAAAACTGAACATGGTTTTGGTTTTTCACAGGTTTTCATTATATTAGCCATTATTGTACTTTTTCATAAATGACGCCTTATATTAGTGCTGGGAGATTTTCATGATTAATTCTGTTACTTTGAATTACAGTTTAAATGCTATTTTCAAAATGAAGTAATCACGATTTTACATCTTTACATACAGACATTTAATCTTTTTAATCTAAAATATCCAAAAACACTACTAATTTCTGAAGTGTTTATCCGTCTTACCTTGGTTACCTGCACCTCCCAAAGACCAATTTTCTAAATAGACCATATTTGCTAAACATTTGTACCAAAAAAAAGTTCCAGGACTGCTCCAGCACTGCTCCACACCTATATTTATCTAGAAATGAATCCTAGCATTTCTAAAAACTGCTGCATCGTCGCTCTCCGATGAGGATCTGTGATTCATTGTGGAAAAAAGTAATAATCTCTCTTTCAAAGTTTCTTCTGTGACTCGTTTATATTGTTATTTCTCAATTTCCAGTAACAAACCCACATTCTGAAGTATAATCCAGTGTCTATCTGTGTGTGAGTTTCTCCTCAGTTGTGTAGATACAGGTAAACCTATTTCTGAACCATTATTTTGTATCTGTAGTTTGATTTTTAGTAGGGAGGAAAAATATTGAATATCGAAAATCAGATTAGGCCATAATCGCCCAGCCCTACCCTATATGTATGTTTGTCTTGCTTTTCAAAGACAAAAATAGACCTCAGATAGATCTCAGCTATCAGTACTATCCTATCCCTGTACAGCTCGTCAGTCGTTTCAGTTTACAGTGCCGCAAAAATGAATTCCCTCCTTTTTGTATGTGTGTAAGTTATGTTTTTTTTTTTTTTGAGATTATCAAACAAACCTTAATATCAGACATATTATGGTTTCATTTATTAATGGAAAAAACACTCCAGTCCAATATGGTCATATGTGAAAAGGTTATTTCTAAAGGAGACCACTGTGAGAGCTATTATTTACAAATAGAGAAAACTTGGAACACTGGTGAACCTTCCCAGGAGTGACAAGCCTAATGAATTTACTCCAAAGGGGCATGAACAACTCATCCAGGAGGACACAAAAGAACCCAGAACAAACATTTAAAGAACTGCAGGTCCCACTCGCCTCAGTTAAGGTCAAAAATGGTCTCCATGGGAGACCTTAGATTCAGGCATACTTGCAACAAGACGATGACAGTGTTTAAACTACACCCACAGTGTTAACTGTTAAAAGTACAGATTGAGTAATATAATATACTCAAGTGGTTGAAGGAGCTAAATATAAAACATCCACCAAAACTTCCATTTTACCTCTCTGTGGTGGGAAACCAACATCAGAGCATCCTAACCCAGAGAAATGGCTTGGAAAAAGCTTATTAAGCTCCAGTGAAGCGAGAGTGTTGCTGTTTTTCAGGCTTTTAGGTTAGCACTTAGGCTAACGTCACACCTGTCAGCCTCACAGCATCCATCACCTCCACTTCACCGGAGCTTCATAACCAAGCAGGTGCTCTCTATTGGAAGGTGATTGTGGATTTCAATTGTAAGTAAAACAGTTTGTCACTTTTTACCGAGAGATATTAAGCTGTGATATAAATGAGTAAGTAGCTGTTGGAATGTTAGCATAGTTATGGTTAGCATGGCTAACCTTATAGCAGTAGGTACTGCAGACTTTTTCACTTTTAATATGATGCCAGAAACTGAATATAAAACATGACCACCATTAGTGCTGGGCGGTATGGCCAAAAATCTCACTATATATTTTATATATATATATATTTTTATTTATTTATTTATTTATTTTTTCTCATGACTGGGCTATAATATAGGTTTGTGAATTACTCTGTTATAATATAATATAATGTTAAACACTAAGGCTTTGAATTAAGGCTTTGACTAGCATTGGGTTTACTTTGTATCACAAAATATATACACAATATATGAAGAAATCAGACTTTATTATCAGAAAAATAGCTGAAGAATGTGAACAATAGACCTTAACAAATAGATACGCTAACAGATTTAACACGGCTCCCTTTACAGACTTAAATATTTTAATAAATAGTTACATAAACACTATAAACAACTCTAAATTACTCAATGTTTAAGTATTTAAAACGATAATTCTCAAAAGTTCAATTGCACAAGTTGGATACAAGTGTAATATCAATTTATTATATGTTATTCCTGAAGCCATTAGAGGCATTACAGTATTTCTCCAGTTAACCAATATATTCAAATCATCCTTCAAGCTACAGTATTAATATATTTAAAAGGGCCGTAGTTACTGCTGTATTTTACTGGTATAAAAACACTCATACAGTAGAAACAGCAGCAGGAGCTGTTCTGATTTCTCTGCAGGGCGAAACTAGACCAGCGTTTGACTCTATTCTTTGACGATTCCAGAGACTGTAAAAAAAGATGGACGCCGTGTCTCCGTTCCCATTCATTCAATGAAAATGAAGCCAAAATCTTCCGCCATGTTGGCCATCCTGAAACCCGATTCTGCGCAGTAGAGACCAGAGGAGAGAGAAAGACTGTGGAGAGACAGCCTACTCATTTAAATAACCCCGCCCCTCAGAGCTGCCTCGCGGTCACAGACTGCAGAGTGGGGCGGAGCGGAGCTGACGGTCTGTTATTGGTCCCGCCCATAACCAGCCCTTTTACAATAACCACACCTTTTTTGAATAGAGCTGAATAACCTTCTTAAAAACGAATTCTGTGGGGATATAAAAATGTGACGATATAAGCAGAGGTTACACTAGCTGATACATTTAAATAAAGGAGGTAGAATTACAGTATATGGGAAAAAAACGTGATTGAAAGTTGTTCTGTTTTGCCATTGAAACCTATGGGGGTGGGTGGAGTTACACAGCTTTCTGAAACCGAACAGCAGGGGGCGCCCGACCTGTGGTGGCTTCACTTTTGAGAGACGATGCTCTGTCCAGCTATATACAGTCTATGGACGATTCTGTTCCACACGGCGCTCCGCAGCGCCCTCTAGTGGTGTGGTGGTATGAGAGAAAAGCATACCGGTTCAAGTTCACCCCACGGTATACTGAATAAACCAGTCTACTACCAAGCACTAACCACCATAAACAAGACAAAACTGTGAATTGCTGCTCAACAGCATCACTTTCCAGGCTACAGACTACTCTACCTTCTGAATTCTTCCACTGCTCTTCTGTGCTTCTGTCGTTAGCACTGCAAACTTGTGAATTTTGCTTCAAACAGTATTTGAGTTTGTGCAATGAACTCTGCAAGACACGTCCAGAGCACCTAATTAAAGGTGGGCAGGCAGGTATAGAAAGTGGTAAATTAAGGTGGATATGAGAGAAGCGATGGAAGGAAGGAAAGAGAGAGAGATAATTTATTGAAATCATCAGCGTGAAGACAGATTGTGGAGGGATTGAAGGTGCGTGATTTCTGAGGCTGTGAAAGAAAGGAGCAGATGGAAAGAGCAGCCGAGGATAAACGGAGGATTCCGTCGCCCCGGGGGAAGAAACGAGGAGAAGGCGAGCAGGTGAAAGTAGAGGATACAGAACCTGCAGTTCGGCTGGGAGAAGAGGAAGAGGCGAGGGGGGGCAGAGAGATAGTCCAGGAAGCGAGAGAGCAGAGGACATATGGAGAGAGGACAGATGCTCCAGGTTAAAGTGGGATGATTGACAGGTCGTGCAAATTGAGCCGGAGTGAGAGGAGGGGAACGGGAGCTGTATCTGTATCGGGTGAAGGGGGAGGGATTAGTGAGGGATAGACAAGAAGAGGGCGAGGAACTCGACGAGGAGAGCTAATTGATGTTGTGGGAAATGTAAATCGGTTGCAGTGAAATTCACTGGTGTTCTGGGAAATTCAAACCCATATAGAAGTGGTTCTAAAATGAAATCGTACTTGTTTTGACGGCATTACATTTAGGAAAAAAAAAAAAAAGGTGATTTTATATAATTGGCACTATAGATCCACCACAAAAATGCTGACCTGTAAAGACAGCATTTTTGTTCATTTTCTGCCTGATATTACACATCTAAATCTTAAGGATTTCTATTCAAGCATTAAATGAAAAGGTTTCAGGATTTGTATGGTCATGAAAAACCTGGAAAAGCCATGGAGTTTAAAAATAGCAATTTCCAGGCCTGGATAAATTTTGGAAAAATAAAAAGTCATGGAAATTAGGTCTAAAACTCTTTGTGTTTTCGTTTATAGAAGGAGAAAATCTATTTTGAGCTACAAATACATCAACTCAGAGTTAATTCAATAATTTAGCCAGACACAGCAGACTTTTCAGAATCTGATTCACATTTTATTAATAATTTTAGACCTACTATAATCAATTTCAATTATTCAATTAGTTGATTTTTTGTTTTAATGTTCATGTCTGCAATTGTATGGTCATGTTAATTTGCCGTTAAGGCATGGAAAAGTCATGAAAAAAAGTATGGAAATCTTCTTTCCTCTTAATATTTGAGTAATTTTTGAGTAATCCAAATTATGGCCAGAATAACTCAACTAATTAAATAATAAAATGACTTCAGCGAAAAAAAAGAAAAAAAAGAAAGGTCAGTCTATCCAAAAAAGAAGAATTTCAAGAGCTTTAAAAGTATCCTCAAATGCAGTCACTGCAAAGACCATCCAAAACATAATGATGAAACTGGCACTCATCAGGACCGCCCCAGGAAAGAAAGAGCAAGAAGTCCCTCTGTTGCACAGGAAAAGGACAGTTTTCTAAAAGGCTATTCTGAGTTTCCGAGTAGGAAATCTTCAAATAGAAACATTAAAAGCATAACAGAATGTTTTTTGCTTTGTTTTACAGTGTTTTATTTTGATTTGTTTGATCTGAAGGTATTGATCTGGTTTTAAGCATTAAAACCTTAAAATTAGAATTGACCTGGGTTACTTTAGTTGGAAAGAGATATTTTTTTGGGCGTTTCAGTTGAAATTTCCTCAAGTGCAGTCACCGCAAAGACCATCCAAAACATAATGATGAAACTGGCACTCATCAGGACCGCCCTAAGGAAACGAAGACCAAGATGTTCTTCTGTTGCACAGGAAAAGTACAGTTTTCTAAAAGGCTTTTTTTTAATTTCCGAGTAGGAAATCTTCAAATAGAAACATTAAAAGCATTCCAGAATGTTATTTAGAATTAAGTAACATTTTCAAGCATTAAAACCTTAAAATTAGAATTGACCTGGGTTACTTTAGTTTTTTGGGCGGTCCAGTTGAAATTTCCTTAAATGCAGTCACTGCAAAGACCTTCTAAAACATAATGATGAAACTGGCACTCATCAGGACCGCTCCAGGAAAGGAAGAACAAGAGTTCCTTCTGTTACACAGGAAAAGGATGGTTTTCTAAAAGGCTTTTTTGAGTTTCCGAGTAGGAAATCTTCAAATAGAAACATCAAAAGCATTTTTTGCGCTTTACTGTGGTTTATTTTAATTTGTTTGATTTGAAGGTATTGATCTTGTTTTCAGAAAGAATTAAGTGACATTTTTAAGCATTTAAACCTTAAAATTAGAATTGACCTGGGTTACTTTAGTTTGAAGAAGATCTTCTTTGGGCGTTCCAGTTGAAATTTCCTGCTTGAAACTCTGGAATTTCGACATTTCGAGTTGAAATGGAGCGCAGCATGTTCCTGCTCGTCTTTTTGGATTGTGTGGAATTACCTCAGTGGACGCTTTGGCAGGTTGATGGAAAAGTTTGAGATGTAGTTCTCTCTGAGAGAGAGAGAGAGAGAGAGAGAGAGAGAGAGAGAGAGAGAGAGAGCAGCTTCCATTCTGCTCACTCTTTTCCTCTGTCTGTGATGTGGCAGAAAGAGGGTAGAGGCTTTTTTTTTCTCTGTGGCTGTCGCGCCGTTTCATCTCTGAAGGAAATGCATCGCCTTTGTGAGATATGGAACTGGTGCCAAATCCCTGGTTAATCTATGGCAAAGTTCTGAGTTTCAGCAGAATTGAAAAACTTGCGCAACGGTTTCTTTATTTTTTCATCACAGAGAAGCAACAACAACAAGAGTCAGAGCCTCTCCAGAGTCCCGGGCTGTATTCACCGCTCACAGCTCACTGCTGCCAAACTTTCTGATAAATAAAATCATAAAAATGGTAATTTTCCAAAGCAATAACAAAAACATCAGTTAAATACTTTATTATAGTTCTACTTTAACAAGCCTGAATTATTAATAGAGCCTCTTTTTATTCACTGATGTGCCCTAATATCAGGGGACAGCAGTACAATGTCAATTTATCATAAAGCTACCTATTAGTATTAATTAATTATTCAGATTTATTCATCATTAATTAATTATATATATATATATATATATATATATATATATATATATATATATATATATATATATATATATATATATATTTCTTGTGAGTGGGTTATACAGTCAACATTTTAATGTCTTCAGTGAGGGCAGTAGTTGGAAACACTTCTTAACTTTATTATTATAAGGACTGTTCATAACTTGATTAGTCTTAATTAATTAATTAATCAATCAGTTAAATAATAAATCATGTATTCAGATTTATTCCTTATTAATTAATGTGATATCTGTCTTTAGTAAACTGATGCTAAGCTTGAACTTTATTAGTAACAAATCAAGGACTAAGTGACCTGGAGTGTTTCGTAAGTAATTAATAATCTAAAATATATATATATATATATATATATATATATATATATATATATATATATATATATATCATGAAGTGTTGCTTTATTGGGAACGACCAAACTTGCATAAGTTATGAGGTGTTATCTTGTGAATGGTGCTTACAACCCACAGTGGACAGTGCAGCAGGTTATGATGGTGACCGGCAACATCTGGCTAGAACTGTCCATGCAAACAAACAAAACCCCACCCACACACAGAAGTGCTGTAGGTCAAAAGAGCATCCTATAGTCATGGGACATGATAATATTTCCCCTTTTCGATGCATTTTGCCTAGTCTCTGTATTACTGCCTTGTTAACATTTCTACTTTAATTTTTTTCTACGTTTATTCTGTTCCTTCTTTAAGCCCAAAGATGATTCTGAGGCCAACGGATCAGCGCCATCCTCTCTGTCCTCACCTGTGTCTGTGATTCACCTGAGGGGGCCATCCAGCAGAGAGACCGCCGACATGGAGGCTGCAGGTTAGACTTCCACAGTAATCAATCAGGCAGCTGATTTTACTATTGGTCCATCTGTTTCTGTACCATTTTCTTATTCATGCAGGCCTAAAAATGGGAGGGTTAAATACTTAAAGAGCCACTAAACCCTAAACCATATATTTTTCCTTACTAGTAAATTGTGTTCTTTTAAAGTAATAAAACATAGCAGTCCTGCTTTAAATGTGTATAAACATTTACTTACCTTTAAAAATAGCTTTTATTGTGGTAATATGAAGAGTGTGCAGATCTATCCTCAAAGATAAAAGTGTTACTTAGAAGAATCTAAAATATAAATCAATATAAACCCGGGAATACACTGGTTTACAATGCAGCCGAGCATTTACAGTATAAAAAAAAGAAAGAAAAAGAAATACGCACTTTAAATAAATATGTTTAATATAGATGAATAAAATATTATCCATAAAAAATAAAAAAAATCCAAATAAAATGACCATGACAAAATTAACACACAAAAAGAAAAGAATTGATCAAATTTAAAATAAAGAAAAACATATATATAGTAAAATAAGTAAAAAAAAAAAATGATTGAATGATAAAACAATAAGTGATAAGAAGTGGTAAAATGAATAATACATAAAACATATTATGTATTTGTTTAACACTTTTTCTTTACTAAATAATTTTGCATGTGTTCCTGTATATATAGTAGCTGTAATATAGTCTTCAGTATTACATTTAAAATGTGAAATAAAACTGAATCATATAAAGAAAGAAAATACATTAAATAGGAAACTTGTAGCA
The DNA here is from genome assembly GCF_023375975.1 of Astyanax mexicanus. Classification (NCBI taxonomy): domain Eukaryota; kingdom Metazoa; phylum Chordata; class Actinopteri; order Characiformes; family Acestrorhamphidae; genus Astyanax; species Astyanax mexicanus. The sequence goes on from NC_064417.1 coordinate 51,639,622, forward strand.
TGTATACAGTATTATGATGGATAGACGATAGACTTTAACACTGTAGGTAGAACTTATTTAAATAGCAGCCAATTTCTAGTTTTAGCACAAAATAAAGCAGCACGTCAACAATATTACATTAAACAGCAAAAAAAAAAAGTCGCTGAACTTTTCTATAATATGTAATTATGATGTCAAATAATTACTAGTGTTATATTTTACAGAAGAGACAGAAGATAGACAGATCTAAAGTTTAAATCTCTTTTATTCTTTCAATTGTGTTTATTATTGTTTCTTGTGTCATTAAAACAATAATTACTTAGCAGTTTAAACAGAGTATGCAGTATTCAGCATTTAATTACCAAGTGCAAATGATTATTGCACATAACAGAGTAAATTAGGCATGAACATAATTACGCTGAGCTGCAAGACTCTGCATAATCACACTTATAAAGGAGGAGTAAGAATGTAAGAACATTTTTGAGCCTTCCACAGAATCGATGCCATGTATAAATAAATGTGAACACATATATCTTTAAAATATATATATATATGTAATTAAAAACATTAAAGGTCACCTTCCGCGAAAATCCGATTTTTCTTGTTTTTTGTGGAATACAGTAGGTCTCTCCGAGTTGAATGTGTACACCTGCACATTAAACTGTTTTGCAGCCCCCATTGTCTGCAGGAGCTAAGCAAAGAAATCCCCCCTCCCCCCCTCCGAAAAACGGGTGAATTTTGAATTATCTTTCTGCCTACGTAGGCAGAAACTCACAGACCAGCCCACCTTGGCTCGAGAAACTCCCAGAGGCGGAGCTGAAGCGACGCAACATCACCGCTCATCAGTTAGGAGGTGGGAGGCAGTGAGCGGCAGAGCGGTGGAGGGGCGTCGCAGTGCTCCTAGCCAATCAGAGGAGAGATATTTGCATGCTGTTTGCATGTATGAATATTCATGAGCAAAGCTGGAATCCGGTCATTTTGGACACACCCCTAAAACAGTCCATTAAAAAAGAGCTATACAGAGACACCTGAGCACTTTTTTTTTACAAAAACGGCTCACATGTCATTCATTCATACTAGAGACCACAACTAGACATTTTAAAATGAAAGAAAAAACGACGGAAGGTGAGCTTTAATAAAAACTACTTAGAACACTGAAAAAACAGCATTTGTTACCTGTCCCCCCACTCTCTAACTATAAACTTGATACCAAGTTAATACCATGAAATATGATTATTAGAAATATATATATATATATATATATATTTGCATTGTTGTGTGACTCCAAATCCCATATATTCTTCCATAATAAATACATAATATTTAAGTTAAAATACACCTTTTAGTTGTGTCCCTGTGTTGTGGTTTCACTCAGTCCTGTTACTGTAAAACCGTAACCCCATCTGAAACATCTGGAACATTCTACAACAGGAAGTCACATCTACAACAGGAAGTGACATCAGCTGGTTCTGGTTCTGAAGATAATGGGGAGAACAAAATTAAAAGTTCCCTCATTATTTTTTTTTCTGTATATTTGATCTTATGGTAGCTCAGTCTCAACACTTAGTCCTGTTACCTAAATTATTCTCTTTTTTTATTTGTAAAATAATTATTTTTAAAATACACATTTTAGGAAAATCACTAGAATGTGCTCAGTGTCCTCATGCTATTAGCATATCCGTCATTTAGCTATTTTTCATGGTTTTGCTAATTCTGTGCTAAAAACTCTGTCCTGTTACTTTAATTCCTGTTACTCAAAACATAAGAAGTAACAGGAGTGAGTTCCTATAACAGGAGTGATTTCTTTTGTCATAAATATCAATTATTTGAACATGCAGTCAAACATTTCTTTAAAATAAAGACCTTCTTAAGAGAAAAAAAAAGAACCTGCTTTTAAACACACTTTTTACATGTCACATGAATTTTGTAACCATCCTCAGATTAGAAACCTTGTAATAAATGAAGTAAAACTGCCTGAGATTGACCAGTACATGTTTTGAATAGTTAAATATATGTGTTATTAGATTCAGAGTTTAAAAAATGGTAAAAATAAATATATAAGTTTAATTTGGAAGAGTTACAACAAGCAAATGTCACCCATTCGCTGGAATGGCCCTTTTAGCTGAGGTCTGAAAGTAACTGCTTTACAGGAGATGATGATCTGGACGTGGAGCAGGACACGGTGCTGCAGCTGCAGGAGGTGATTGAACAGCTGAGGAACGTCTTCCCGTCAGAACCGGTCCAGTGAGGACCCTCAACCACTAGAGAGGAGCCTGTAGTTTCACAGGTGGGTGCACAGAACTCATGGATGATCCACCATTAAACTTTAAACTTTAAAAACCTACTTTTATATTTGTTTTATGAATTATGGGAGTTGTAGTGAGTGCTGATAATAGTGGGTGCAGGTGAATTATGGGAGTTGTTGTGAGGGCTGATAATAGAGAGTGCAGGTGATTTATGGGAGTTGTTGTGAGGGCTGATAATAGTGGGTGCAGGTGAATTATGGGAGTTGTAGTGAGGGCTGATAATAGTGGGTACAGGTGAATTATTGGAGTTGTAGTGAGGGCTAATAATAGTGGGTGCAGGTGAATTATGGGAGTTGTAGTGAGGGGCTGATAATAGTGGGTGCAGGTGAATTATGGGAGTTGTTGTGAGGGCTGATAATAGTGGGTGCAGGTGAATTATGGGAGTTGTTGTGAGGGCTGATAATAGTGGGTGCAGGTGAATTATGGGAGTTGTAGTGAGGGCTGATAATAGTGGGTGCAGGTGAATTATGGGAGTTGTTGTGAGGGCTGATAATAGTGGGTGCAGGTGAATTATGGGAGTTGTAGTGAGTGCTGATAATAGTGGGTGCAGGTGAATTATGGGAGTTGTAGTGAGTGCTGATAATAGTGGGTGCAGGTGAATTATGGGAGTTGTTGTGAGGGCTGATAATAGTGGGTGCAGGTGAATTATAGGAGTTGTAGTGAGGGTGTGATAATAGTGGGTGCAGGTGAATTATGGGAGTTGTAGTGAGTGCTGATAATAGTGGGTGCAGGTGAATTATGGGAGTTGTTGTGAGTGCTGATAATAGTGGGTGCAGGTGAATTATGGGAGTTGTAGTGAGTGCTGATAATAGTGGGTGCAGGTGAATTATAGGAGTTGTAGTGAGGGTGTGATAATAGTGGGTGCAGGTGAATTATGGGAGTTGTAGTGAGTGCTGATAATAGTGGGTGCAGGTGAATTATGGGAGTTGTAGTGAGTGCTGATAATAGTGGGTGCAGGTGAATTATTGGAGTTGTAGTGAGTGCTGATAATAGTGGGTGCAGGTGAATTATGGGAGTTGTAGTGAGTGCTGATAATAGTGGGTGCAGGTGAATTATGGGAGTTGTTGTGAGGGCTGATAATAGTGGGTGCAGGTGAATTATAGGAGTTGTAGTGAGGGTGTGATAATAGTGGGTGCAGGTGAATTATGGGAGTTGTAGTGAGTGCTGATAATAGTGGGTGCAGGTGAATTATGGGAGTTGTTGTGAGGGCTGATAATAGTGGGTGCAGGTGAATTATGGGAGTTGTAGTGAGTGCTGATAATAGTGGGTGCAGGTGAATTATGGGAGTTGTAGTGAGGGCTGATAATAGTGGGTGCAGGTGAATTATGGAAGTTGTAGTGATGGCTGATAATAGTGGGTGCAGGTGAATTATGGAAGTTGTAGTGAGTGCTGATAATAGTGAGTGCAGGTGAATTATGGGAGTTGTAGTGAGTGCTGATAATAGTGGGTGCAGGTGAATTATGGGAGTTGTAGTGAGGGCTGATAATAGTGGGTGCAGGTGAATTATTGGAGTTGTAGTGAGTGCTGATAATAGTGGGTGCAGGTGAATTATTGGAGTTGTAGTGAGGGCTGATAATAGTGGGTGCAGGTGAATTATGGGAGTTGTAGTGAGGGTCTGATAATATTGGGTGCAGGTGAATTATGGGAGTTGTAGTGAGGGTGTGATAATAGTGGGTGCAGGTGAATTATGGGAGTTGTAGTGAGGGTGTGATAATAGTGGGTGCAGGTGAATTATGGGAGTTGTAGTGAGTGCTGATAATAGTGAGTGCAGGTGAATTATGGGAGTTGTAGTGAGTGCTGATAATAGTGGGTGCAGGTGAATTATGGGAGTTGTAGTGAGGGCTGATAATAGTGGGTGCAGGTGAATTATTGGAGTTGTAGTGAGGGCTGATAATAGTGGGTGCGGGTGAATTATGGGAGTTGTAGTGAGGGTCTGATAATAGTGGGTGCAGGTGAATTATGGGAGTTGTAGTGAGGGCTGATAATAGTGGATGCAGGTGAATTATGGGAGTAATAATATATTGCAATATTTTTCTCTGTTCTTTCAGGTGCCATAAAGCTCATCTAATCATGGGTTTTGCAAGTCTGGAGTATGCAAGACGGACAGAAATGCAGACAGACAGAAATGCAGACAGACAGAGAGATGGGCTCAGCAGGGCAGAGGGTTCACTTCCCTGTCCTCACTGATTCTGCTATACTGCAGTGAAGAGTTCCTGACTGATAACTAACCAACGTCCTCCTGGTGCCAAAGGCCAGCCAGCGCTCGATCCGTCCGTCCACTGTGCTAACCAGCTGCCTGTAGTAACGGCAGGCGAGTGTGGCTTCTTCACTACAGCACAACCACCTCTCAGCCAATCAGCACAGAGAGGAGAAGAGAAGCCCCTTACCTGTACCTGTACCTGTACTTATACCTGTACTTAATACCTGTACTGACAGTATATCCTGTGCCAGCAGCTTCAGTTCAGTTCATTTTCTATTTTTAATCATATTTAAGTTGGCTTGGAAAAATCTAACTTACTCTTCTTACTTCTTTATTATTATTATTATTATTATTATTATTATTATTATTATTATTATTATCATTATTATTATCATTATTATTATTATTATTATTATTATTATTCTGTGTTAAGAATTTAATCACTACTATACCCGTGCAGTTTACATACAATGTTTTTTAGGCTTGGACATTTCCCCATAGGAATCCATTCAAAACTGTCCATAAACTTTTGTCAAAAATGACAAAAGGCTTTACAGGTCACAATTTGCTTGGACGATAAATTTGAAACATTTTAGAAGATATGCTCCTCGAACAGATACAATTTACGGTTTTTGTTAAATTAGCGTATATTTACTCCACGTAGACATGAATGGTCAGCCAAAGTATTCGCACACTGGCTGTCAAAAGTATTGGTATTACATCATTTATACAAAAGTGTTTGGACATGGCCATATTAGCCAGCAGCTTTTAAATGTCCAGTTTTTAATCAAACGTTTTTCGACCCAGCTCTGTCAGACAAACGTATAAGCATTCCAACATTTAATGGTCGAATTATGATTATTATTATTTTTTTCAATTAACATACATTTACTCCCCATAGACATGAATGGTGGGCCCAAGTTTTTGCACACTGGTAGCCATATGTAATGGCATTCCACCATTTAGCCAAATGTTTTTGGACACTTCTCTCTCAGACAAAAGTTTTTGGACACTTCTCTATCAGACAGAAGTATTGGCTGTCCACAATTGTCCAAAACTTTTTGGACACCACTATATTTGCCTGCATCAGTCGCATTCCACCATTTAGCCAAAAGAATCTGAATATATTAGTCAGCATCCTTCGCATTCCAACATTTAACCAAATAATTTTGGACACTTCTCTATCAGACAAAAGTAGTGTCATTCCACCATTTAGCCAAAAGTTTTTGGACACTGCTATATCAGACAAAAGTACTGGCATTGCATAATTTAGCCAAACGTTTTGGACAGTCCTCTGTCTGCCAGAGTATTGGCATTCTACCATTTATCCAAGCGTTTTTGGAGACTGCTATATCAGACAAACGTATTGGCATTCCACCATTTAGCCAAAAATATTTGGACTTTATCATTTAACCAAACGTTTTTGACCATATTAGTCAGCAGCATTCACTTTCCAACATTTAACCAGAAATATTTGGATAATGCTCTATCAACTTAAAGTACAGGCAATCCACCATTTAGCCAAAAGTGTTTGGACAGTTCTCTTTCATACAAAATTATTTTTTGGACACGACCATATTAGCCAGCAGCACTTCTCTATGAGACAAAAAAAACATTTTGTTGGGGTTCAACATTTAAACTTTAACAGCAGTTTTTACACTGCTTAGCTGCAGCCTAACATTGCAGTGCTTTAAAGGCCTTAACAGATTTAAGGTGGCAATGAATATAAGGTGGTAGTAATGGATTTAAGGTAGCACTGAATTAAAGCGGTTTATTTTCCAAGCCAACTTAAAGTCTGTTTAGGAACAGTTGATTTTTTTTTTTTTTTTGTAATGTTTACAGCCATCTTATGCAACATTGGCGTACATCACATCTCTCAAACACACACACACACACACACTCATACTCATAGCGAATACAGCAGGCCGGGCCAGGCCTCGCGTGGCCTCTGTTCTGTGAAGAAGCAGAGGAACAGATTGCTGGGAGCCAGCGGGACAGGCAAATTTGCTCTGTAGGGTTGTGACACATGAACGGCAGAGGCCATCATTTATTCAATACAGCCATAGTGCTGTATTTGTGCTCTTGATGGCTCCCAGTCGCAACTCTGTCCTCCCTCTGCCTCAATCTTTCTCTCTCTCTCTCGCTCCCTCTCGCTCCCTCTCTCGTCATATATTTGCCCCTCATGCCTCTGTTATTACGAATCACTTACTCTCACTCACCCGCAGATGCATCACGTTCAGCTCACGTACAAAAGACTCTGCGATGAGATAAGTGCCCCGGTTTACAGCGCCGCTGCTTTCCTGGCGCAGGGGGGCGGGGGGTGGGTGGGGTGGGGGGGTGCTTGGTGTGCGTCTCCTGGCGAGGCAGATTTGTAGCTCAGCGCAGCGCGAGCTTTGTTGTGAAAGCTTCTGCTGGAGAAATGACAGGCCTCCGCTGTGCCACGCGCAGAAGGAGGGCAACCCCGGGCTACAGCAGCATCAGCAGCAGTGGAGGAATGGGTCTGCGGGACTGCCTGAGAAACCAAACCTCTGAACCACAGTTGGGGGTGACACACTTTAGGCACTTTAGACACTTTAGCACAGCGTTCTTTGCTTTCTTTACGTTTTTTACCTGTCAAAGATACACAGAGTGACACTTATAAACTTATAAAGCAGAGCTAAATCTAACCTAAACTAACCCAAGGATGCCCAAAGATAGAACTCGAACATTCAGCAATGTTCACCATCGCTCCATAAAACTCTTCTTCCTATCAATCATTGTATATTCAGTACCAGACAAAGATTTGCACACACCAACATTCACATTCTGGAGAAGCATTAGCATTACCCGCTAACCGCACTAAGCGCTAGCTCCTTTGCCATTCAGAGGTGAGTACTTTGGACTGTAATCTGCACGTTTTCCGTGTTAAAATAAGTTACATGGGATGAACCGCTAGCTAATATCACCCTGGCTCACTCAAGTTTCCTCAGTGTAGCACTGTTGGGCGGCATTAGCCACTAACTGAAGCTAGCCTTAGTGGAAATCTGCAAATTTAAGCTTGCGGTAAATAAACGGAAGCGCTTTACTCACCCAAATAAACAGTTTTCAGGAGAGAAATCTGTGTAGATAGCTTTTATCGCTCGTTTGATTTTAAAAGAAATACATTTTGGTTTACTTATCAGAGCTTATCTTTACAAGTCTCACCACCCTGTGATTTAGAAGTAAAACATGGCGACACCCGTTTTCCTTACTAGTGTTGCATAGTGCGCCTTATAGTGCGAAAAATACATTACTTACTTATACACTTACTGTTAATAAAATAGCTGCACCCAGAAGGAATCAACCGACAAAAATAAAACTGGGATGACGAGGGATGAGCAGTCGTGACAGACTTTCAGCAGATCATCTTCAGGAACGTGTCCCGACTTTGTCTTAGTGAAGACGACCAACAAATCCGTGTGTGGAGACACTGTGCTGTGATACCTCACATTTCGTACAATACCGGATCACCTTTGATCTTTATTATAGGTGTTCTTACAGCTCAACTTTACAGTACGTTAATAATAAGGTCCTGCAGCCTATTCCAACAGGACAATGCTCGTCCACATGCTGCTGCCATTTCCCAAGAGCTTACCTTACTTACCTTAAAGAGATAGAAGACTAGAAGATGCTGTGTCCTGTCTCTGATTCAATCTCACGAAGAAAGTCTTGAAAATCCCTAGGATGCTATTGGACGCTCTGCAGGAACTGAGCATCATAACGTGATGACATAAGCATGCTCTGGGGAAAGCCATCAACCAGGCCTGGTGTGAGTACAGCCTCAGATCACCTCTCTCTCTCTCTCTCTCTCTCTCTCTCCCCCTCTCTCTTTCACCCTTTCATCTCGTCCGTCTTCTCTGCTCCACAGTTGTCAGGGAGGAAATTGAGGAGCGAGTGATGCAGGATTATTTTACATTATGGTTCGGGAGGCGGACAGCGGACTGATCCCGCTCTTTTGTGAAAACACAGAGGAGGAAAGAGTTTTTGTCGAGCGATTTATTGGGGGCTGTCAGATTTCTATGAAAAGAGGCTGCAGCTCTAGAGCAGAGAGAGAGAGAGAGGAAGGAAGGGGGAAGAAAAATGGGAACGCCTGAAAGAGAGAGGAAAAAAAAAGAGAGAGAGGGAGCGAGAGAGAGAGAGGAAGAGCGATGGCAGTTCAGAGTAAGAGATTGGCTGCGTAAATATTCACTCGGGAGGGTTCGGCTGTAGCAGCCCTGTAGGTGTCGGATTTTCTGAAATAAAGAGCAGAAACAGCGAAAGAGAGAGAATCCAGAGCCCGATCCCATTTCTAATTTGTACCCTACCTCTTATTTTCCCCGTTGGAACAGAGTTAACTACAAGAAAAAGAGTTGAAATAATAATAATATGAGAAAACCTTCAATCACCCAATACAGATACAGCTCTGGAAAAAATAAAGAGAGCACTTCAGTTTCTGAATCAGTTTCTCTGATTTTACTATTTATAGGTTTATGTTTGAGTAAAATGAACATTGTTGTTTTATTCTATAAACTACAGACAACATTTCTCCCAAATTACAAATCAAATATTACAGTCATTTAGAGCATTTAGTTGCAAAAAAATGAAAAAAAGATGCAGAGAAGCTTTCAGACCTCAAATAATGCAAAGAAAACAAGTTCAGAAATCAATATTTGGTGGAATAACCCTGTTTTTTAGCACAGTTTTTTTCATGCATCTTGGCATCATGTTCTCCTCCACCAGTCTTACACACTGCTTTTGGATTTAAACTTTATGCCTTTACTCCTGGTGCAAAAATTTAAGCAGTTCAGTTTGGTGGTTTGATGGTTTGTGATCATCCATCTTCCTCTTGATTAAATTCCAGAGGTTTTTAATTTGGTAAAATCAAGGAAACTCATCATTTTTAAGTGCTCTCTTATTTTTTTTTCCCCCAGAGCTGTATTGTTTTAAAGCAGTGGAGCGCTAAAGTTCAGCAACCCAACTGCTGCTGGTTAACTGGTTAACTTTAGCTTTTTTGGCTGCATCATATATCTTTAGAAAGAGGGAATGCAAAGGATGCAGCAATTAATTGTTGTTGTCATTGTCCATTTCTTTATTTCTCTGTGATGGGAAGCTTAAATTAGCTTTTATAAGCTTTTATTTTTCTATTCCACCTTAAATGCTTAAATCTGTTGCACCATTTAAGGCGGAATAATAAAGTTAGTTAGTTAGCTAGCTAGCTACTGGGATGGAATACTAGCGACTTTTTTATGCTTGTTATGAAAAAATGGTCATAAAACACAGAACATATTCAAATTTGTGAGTTTCTTTGGTCGCTCGTGCCGCACCATCTTGCCAGTGATTCTCACAGCCCTCTGTTTGGAGTGTGCCTCTGGAAAAATGTACTTTATCTTTTTACTTTATGTGGCGTCTAATATGGATATTGTTATTGAAACATAGGTGCACTGAACTCCCTAAGACCCGTCCCATATTAGACTTACCAAAGTTATTGCTTCATTTCTTTCTCCATGTGGCAACGATTGGTTTCTGAAACTCCTTAAAAGTTTCTTAAAACTTTATTAAAAAATTTTGTGGTGTTTTTCCCCACATGAAATCATTGTTATCATGGCTAGAAAATCGTTAAATATCATATCCAAATCGTGAGATGCGTAGTGATTAACAACTATAGCCATGGCTGCGTTGGTAACTGTTTTTCTGGGCAACGCATTGTGATAATACTGTATTATGAGATGCAAACTATAAACAGCCTAAAATGAACATCAGATTTGGTGAGAGTCAGATTTGTGCTGCTTTTTCATGATGTGTGAACGTAGAAAATAACCAAATAGACAGAGATAGAGTGAGATAGACAGGATGTTCTGTATTTGTTCCAGTAAAATTACGCTGAAATCATCACCTGCTTCTCTTAAACCACTTTTCCCTGAACAGAAAGCCGTCTAAAGCTGGATATTTCCGGGCCCTGGTTTCAGTCTGAGTCTCACCGCAGCGTCTCCGGGCCTCGGCTTCAGGCTGAGCGCTCGCATCTGACATCTCTGCTCTGCACTGTCTATTTATTTTGATGCGGTTGCTAGGGAACTGTCCCAGAAGAACCTGCTGCTCTCTGGAAAGGTGGAGCATCTTTCATAATAGAGAAAATAAGCATATGAAGAAAGAGAGAGAGAGAGACTGAGGGAGAGAGAGAGAGACAGACAGTCTAAAGGTAATCCTCCCACAAACCCACCCACCCCCTCACCTGAGCTCTACCTGTCAGTGTTTAGCTGGCACGGCTCTTCATTAAGATCAACATCTGTTGCATCCAGCAGGGACACCCGTTATCACACTACTACTGTACACACACACACACACACACACAAACACATTCAGACCAACGCTTTGATCTTTTATTAATCATTTATTGTTTTATCTATTTAATTCATACGTCAGATCCCATTACATTTGCAGGAAATACCTTTTTTTTTTCTTTTTTCTATCTGTGGTCGTAATAGTAGTAATAATTCAAACAGATTCATACTTTTATATTACTGTCCTGAAGCAGACTGGCACAGGAAATGACATACTGTACTCTTTGATTTCAGAAATGAACATCGGACATGGTAGCAAATAATTTACATTAATGTGTCACGTTTTTTTTTTTTTTTTTTAAATAAACACGCTATGCTATGATACACACAGGCCTGTCACGATAACTAGTGATGTTGACTACAGGTGTGCAATATTTAGTTTTGCAATACTGTACCGATTCTCAAAAACGATTTTGAATTTTATTTTGTAAAGGGGGTTCATTTTTTGGTTTTGCTAGATAATAGGGGTGTTACCCTGTGTTCACACACTGGCAGGTGAAAGAGCGACAGGTCACAACTTATTTCCAATAGGAGGGCCCGATTTGTAGCCGTGCCAAGTAGCAGAGCAGCAAAGCATCAAGCGAGTGCCGAGCGGCTGAGTGTCAAGCGACAGACCGCAAAAGTGTTGAGTAACAAGCGATAGAGCGCCAAAGCGACTCAGCTTCGAACGCCAAAGCGTGCAAACAACAGAGCGCCAAAACATCAGGCAACAGTGCGTCAAGTGATAGAGCACCAAAACAACAGAGCATTAATCGACAGAGTGCCACAGCAGCAGGTGACAGCGTCAACGATAGAGCGCCAAAGCATCAGGCAAGAGAGTGTCAACTGTTAGAATGGCAAAGCGACAGAGCATCATGCGTTAAAGCGTTAAGCGACAGAGCGCCAAAGCATCAGGCGACAGTGTCAGATGATAAAGCGCCAAAGTGACAGAGCATCGAGCCTCAAAACCTTAAGTGACAGAGCGCCAAAACAACGGAGCGCCAAAACATCAGGCAACAGAGCTTCAAGTGATAGAGCGCCAAGGCAACAGAGTGTTAAGTGATAGAACGCCAAAGCATCAGATGACAGCGTAAGTGTTAAAAGATAGAGCGCCAAAGCATCATAATATCGAACACTAAGCGTCAAGTGCACCGAAGTGCAGAGCAACCAATCACCCAAGCATCCAGACACAGAGCAGCAAAGCTCCAAGCGACAGAGTTGAGATTTTCAACTGTATGCAAATTAATTTTGACATGGTGAATCAAGATTGTACACTTATAGGCAGAACAATTTCTTTAAACCAATTTTACAGACACAGGGTTCGAGATCTCAACCTTCTCCTCTGTAAAGCTTCCTCAGCAGTGTGAACGGTTCTGAACACAACAGAGCAGGATTATAACCACTGATTATTCCAGGAATTAAATGAATGAAGAGTTAACGAACGCAGCTGATGACTCCCTATGTAACTTGCTACATTAACGTCCGTGCTACCTGGCCAAACATTACCTGGAAAGCTGACAAACTCGGGGCAATGCGAGGGACTTGTCGCCAGCCAGTGTGAACGCAGGGTTATATCTTCATTCTCCATTGTTCTAATTGGGTAAAATGGTTTCATAAAACTTTTTGTAAAAGTTTGAGTTAAAAATTGAAAGTCTTAAGATTAATCACAATTTCAAAACATAGAAAATTATCATAAAGAGGTAGAATCAAATAATCTGATCAGCTGAGGGTGATCAGAGTGATCAATTAGGCGATTATTTTAGGAAGTGATCTTTGAGCATACCAGCTCATTTAAATATAATGGCCATTATTGAAGTTAACAATAAGTATTGTTCTTATTATCGCATCAGTGCATCATGGTTTTATCATATTATGGCATTATCGTGACAGGCCTAGATACGTACGTGTGCCCTAAAACTCCAGACGATTCCAGACGTATCAAACGATGATCTTTCCTCGAGCTGAACCTCAAAGCTAAAGTCGAGCTCCTCACCGCAGAAGCTTTTTTGAGTCATTTATAAAACAGGATTTAACGAATCTCAGTGGGTCGGCGCGGGTGGCCGTAGCCTCTGGGATGTGTAGCATGACTAAAGTGGTGTACGGTCTCGGGTTGACGCGGTAGTACGCGCGGTCGCTAAGGGCTGTACGTGCTGTTTTTAGCTCCACTAATGACCCTGCTCATTATTTTGGTTTTGAAAGTAGCAGACCTGCAGGTCACGACTCCTGCGCTGGCCTGTGGTCGGCCGCCTCGTTCTGGGCATTGATTTAACCTCTTTAACCTGTGACATTACTTACATTCGTCCTGCGTCGTCTCATCATCGTTTTCCCGATAATTACACACGTTCTTCTAAAGCGTTCGAGTGTTTATCGATTTGTAATGCACCTTTATTCCAATGATTTCTTTTTGTTTCCCCTTAATACATACATCCATAATACATGATCTGTTTGTTTCCCTTGTTTTTAATTTATATAAAAATGTTTGTGAAAGGAAAAGCTTTTTAAAAATGAATAAGTTACTGGCTGCTTTCTACTCATTGTGTACAAAGAAATAAATTTGTATTTGTTATACAGCTGTACGTCTGTCGTTCCTGATTGAGAGCTCCAGGATACTGTATTCGTATGTACATCCCTGAGATTATGCAAATACACCGACGTGCCAATGACGAGTCATGGGACCACAGTGTGTAAATGGATCATTATGTGATGCGTCATCTTGTAAGTGATGTTAATTAATACATGGGAATGCTGTATATCATATAATTCATCATTATCATAGTGTAGAGCATGGCGTAGAGGTTTTAGGGTAGGTAAAGTATTTATTTACTGCAGCATCATGATATTACATATCATGTTTCGTGGTTCGGTATCAATACTAACAATGTTCCAGTCTAAAACCTAGTTTAAGTTGTCCAAATTATAAAGAAAAACATATGTAATTATTTCAGTAAAGAAAAAAAGTGTTAAACAAGCCAGAATATGTTTTATATTTTACAGAAGATCAGTTTTGCAGATCTCTGCTGTAATTTCGCAGTCAGTTTTATGAGGTAGAGTCTCCTGGAATTCAGGCTTTCAGTTAACAGCTGTGCTGAACTCATCAAGAGTTAATTACTTGAATTTCTTGTCTCTTAATAAAGTGTTTGAGAGCATCAGTTAAAGTAAAGTAGTGAAGAGGTAGAGTTACAGGTATACAGTGAATAGTGAATATTTGAGTAATGTTCTAATCCAGATTATGAGAAGCAAGAAATACTCAACTAAATAAAGAAAAGTTAAAAAAAAAAAAACAAGAATTTTGAAAGTATCCTTAAGTGCATGATAAAACTGGCTTTCATCAGGACTGCCACAGGAAAGGAAGAGCAAGAGTTCCTCTGTTGTACAGCATAAGTTTGTCAGAGTTACCAGCCTCAAAAACCAAAAGTTAACAAACAGCTCCCCAGATAATTTTAGTTAAGAGTATTTTGGTTTGTTTAACACTTTTAAATTGCTACATGATTCCTTATGTGTTCCTTCATAGTCAGGATGACTTTAGTATTCATTTACAATGTAGAAAAACAAAAAAATATATATAAATTACAAATTGTGATTCCCAATACATCTAATCAATGATTGTGACCGGCAGTGTCTGGCTTGAATTGCCCATGTGAAGAGAAAAGCAAATTTACAGTCATATCTAGATTGAATGCAGTAGACACTTTTATTTTTACCTTTTACCTTAGGATATGGCAAAAGTCATGGAAAACTACAATCCTACCACTGGTACATTAGTCCAACCTACGCTCAGTCTACGTCCAACTTTATTTAGGTTTGCGTTTTACGTTTTTGGCAGTGGTGGATTTTGCAGCCGGTGCTCTGGACGTAGCACTAGAGGTAGCTGAAGCTTCTTTAGAAGGCGTTTTCACGCTTGTGCTCTTTCCTTGTGTCGTCTTGCATTTCTTGGTTCCAGCGCTTCCAGGCCTGTTGATTGGTTGAGCCAGTCCTGCTGTTAGTGGTGCTACTCCCTTTGCACCACCAGAAGAGCCTGGTTTCTTGGTACCTCTTGGTTTAATGGACTCTTCTTTAACATCATTGGTGCTCTTTGCTTGGCTTGTGTTGCTGTTTTTATCAGCCTCTTCATCAGCCTGTGCAAGTGTCTGAAAGTCTTTGTTGACTTCATCGACCTCTTTGACGTTGACGGTGTCTGTGGGCGATTTCTGTACCGTATCGTTCAGATCGGCGTCGCTGCCGTCTTTAGGTTGGTCTGAATGCCTGTCCTCATCCACAGGCTTATTCACATCTGCTTCTCCCGTCCCCTGGAGGTTAGTATTTTCGGTATTGAAGCATTTTGTCTTCTTGTCCGATTCTTCTTCATCGTTTGGCAGGTTGGAGCTGGTTTCCTCTGCTTTGTCAGAGTTGGTAGTTTCGGACGTTTCAGCAAATTCAGCTCGTCCACAGATATCCTTGACCAGCACCGCCGAGCTCTCGCCGGCAGTTTTGCTCTCGTCAGCCCATTTTACCTCCTTCTTCTTTTCGACCTTGCTTTGCCTCTTCACCAGGGCCTTCTTCTCCCACTTCTCCTGACTGCTGGCCCAGTAGTTCTTCTTCTCGCGGGCATGCTTGGTCCGTAGAGTCTTCCCGAGCCTCTTCAGCTCGTGCTGCACGATGGGCTTAAACTTGGGATCAAGACGCACAACTTTGTCGAAGTCCCGCCGAGCCTCTTCCTCGTTACACAAGGCCGAGTGAGCCCGAGCTCGCTGATAGAAGGCTTTCAGATTGTCTTTGAGAGGGACAGAAAGTGAGAAAGAGAGAGACAAAGAAAGAGTGAAAATTCCAACCACACATCGATTTCACGATAAATAATTCAGGTTAAAGAAAACATTACTATTTTTTTTTCCTCTTTTCTTTTACTCAAGGCTGCTGGATGGAATTACCAGGGGAAAGTAAGGAAAAAAAGAAATCGATACGGCGAGTGATGCAAGTGGTTTAAACTTCCTGGGAAAGCAAAGGATTGACGAATGAAACATCCAGTCAGGGCGGCCAAGAAGGAGCATGCAGCATATTGCATCTGACACGCCGCTGAAGGGCCTGTATTGCTCTAAAGAGTGAAGTGAGTGAAAACTGTAATTACCCTGTTCGCTACGAAATTGCGCGTGGGGTAGGAGGGGGGCTGGGGCTGAGGGAGGAAGATGTGTACATGCTGCTGCTTCCTTTTCTTTCTAGCCTTTTTCCTCCCCCCCCATCGTTCTCCAAGCTGACGCCAGCAGGTAGGAAAACCGGTACGTCTCCATGTTTAGCCCTGTTCACACCTGGTATTTTAAATGTTACTCTTGTGAGGCTTATTTCTCGCATCATTTCCGCTGGAGGAGGAGACGGTCACGGTTAAGAGTCTTTCAGTCCTCAGCCCAAATATAGATCAGCAACTACAAGTCTCATCTTCCATTAGCTTGTTATTGTAGAATATTATTGCTAAGCTAAACCCCTCTGGACGGTGTGGAATCGCACATGCGTCATCCTCCATTTGGAGTGGGGAAACCATGTCACAAAGGTTGGAGGGTAAAAAAAAAAAAAAAAAAAGCCTAAAATATTAGGGACTAGGGGTGGGCGATAAGGCTCTAAAATAATATCACGATATTTCAGGGTATTTTTGTGATAACGATATACTTGGCGATATAGGAAAACTAAAATAATTAATTAATTTCAGGAATATAGTATAATAGTGTAACAGTATAATCATAATGTGGCAAAATAAATAATATAGCATAAAATAATATAATGCAGCAAAATATATTGCAGAATATTTAGTGCATGCATATAAACTGCAAACTAAAACAATTATACAATAAATACACCTAAAGCTTCACAGTAAATAATAAACTACTTTTAAGACAGAACAGCCCTATTATCACGATATGGATTTTTAATATCATGATATTTCTGTGTCACGATATATTGCATACGATATATTACATAATACGATATAACATTGCCCACCCCTATTAGGGACAATTCCAAGAGTCAGTATATACATTTCCACAGTTAACCGAAGATTAAAAACACATTTTCCTTATGATTTCTTTGATTTTCCTTTTTTAAATCATATTTTAAAAGCACATATTTTACATATGCAAAATAGCTCTGGTTACATTTTTGTCACAAAGATTTTGGTATTCATTGGGTCACAGGTTATCAAAGAATAGGCATCTCAAGGCATGAGAAGGTGAGTCCGTACTTGCTTATTTTATTTTTTAAAATTCGACGATAATTATCTTAATCAAGTAGCACATAACTTCTTTGTGTCACTGGTGTTGTGTGCTTTAATTGTTAAAAATATATATACTTTTTTTTTTTTTTTATCAAATATATCACCATATATGTCTTTTATTTCATTGATTTTAAGTAGTTACACATGGTCAATGAGGCAGGCTTTTCACAAAATCCTCCATTTTAACTAAAATGTCAGTGGTGTCACAGATGTTACCATGTGATGTTTTTGGCCTTTCATTATTTTATTATTATTTTTTTTTAATAGTATAGGAAGTTGCCTTTAAGTATAAAGAAAGATCGCTTTATATTTGTATATTATATTATATTTTCAGTGCTTGTGTATAAACATACTTTGGTAACATGTTAAGTTAAATGGAATTTCTATATCACATTGTAATTTCAATTACAAATAAATAAATTGATGAAAAAATTAATTATTCAAGATGGGATAACACCAGTGACAAATTGTCCAAAACTCATTTTATGTTAAAATATATTAAAATCTATTTGGAATTAAGCTCTGAATTTTGCACATTTGGTAAGTGGAGTTGTTTAATTGATATTTTAAGGTTGTTTGTTTCTGGGACAAATTAAAAAGATTTTTTTAAATATATCCACTTGAATTCCCACTACAAATAGAGAATGACCCACATATTTAAGGTGGGCTGGGCTTTGCTGTCAGGGACACTTTGAGACACTACAATAATTAAGTTGCAATACTCATTATTGCTCAAAGTATTCACTCTCCCATCCAGATTTATTCAGACCTGCCAACCTTAAAAGTGGTATTGAATTAAAATTGAATTAAATTCTGAATTTTGCGAAACCCAGGTATGTGTAGATAGAATCCAAGAGGGAAACCAAAGGCCCTGAAAACAATACTGCTGATCAGACGCGTCCTCGGCTGTGATAGGTCATTGACCCGGCTGTATTCTAGGATTTGCAGACTGACCTTTATGGTTCTTCAGCAGTTTGCTGTTGAGGTGGATCACCTCCTGATGTTCCCCGAGCTCCAGCCGGCACTGACTGAGGTTCAGAGTGAGCGGCAGCCGAACTTTCTCCAGAGATTCCCAGTCCTCACCTTTATATTCCACTTCCTGCACACACACACACACACACACAGCAGCTGGGTGAGCAGTGAATTGCTTAAATCCCTGCAGGGATATTGTCTATATGCTTTTCTACAGGATCATCACACCGCTCTCTCCCCTGAGACGCAGCTGAGGCAGCGCTCCATCCATCCCTGTTCTCTCTGTGCTCTGCTGCAGATACAGTGTTCACACTAGAGCTGCACAATACATCACTACTGCATCAGCAATCGCCCAACGATACCGTCACAGAATACGCAACGTCAAGTAAATAATATATTATTGTTTTATAATATTGTATATAAAAAATATACAATTTCTCTTCTGCTTATTTTTAGGAAACAGGCCACATTTCAGGAAGTGGAATTACAATTAAATTAAGAAATGAATAATACATAATTAAGCTTTATTTAACAGTTTTACAGCATATATGACTGAGTCTTGTTTCCTCCTCTTAATAAAAGAGGCGTGGACCTATTTTATCTGTAAAGCTGCTTTGTGACTTTTTTTTGTTGTAAAACTTACTATATAAATAATTTTGAATGAATTAAATGAATACCACATGGATTTCATACATATATTATTAAATTCATCATCATTACAAATTTACTAAAATTGTTATAACTTAAAATTTGTGGAAACGTATAGGACAGCACTTAAATATTTTGCTTTATCAAACATTTAGGCTATTTGTGGATCTGTTGACCATTAGATGCAACAGCTTTACCCTGTAAATTACTTTAATAAATGATAATTACATTTACAAAAGGTTGTTTCATGTGTTTACTTTGAAATTAAGGTATTGCTAATTATTTAACATAATTTAACAACAAGAGAATGTGTGCTTAAAGAAGAACTCTGGTGTAAAATGGACTTAAATAGTGTATTAAAACTTGAAAAAGAGTAATTAGTGTGAATAGCCCTCCTCTGCTCTCCTGCAACATTCTGAGATACAGGATTTTGTGCACTTCGCCAAAACAGGCTTTTAGAATGAGTGAAAAGGGAAGTGTCTTGCCCCTGCAGAAAAATAGCTTTTTACACTGTTATCCAGCTCAAATAGCTCCACACCTCACTGATAAAATCGGAAGAGCTCCGACATTTAAAATGAGGCATTTTGAACTTTAAAACTGCACAAGAAGTTTATTAAAAACCACCATTTACATCCCATAGTGTAGATAAGTCTCAGAGCACCGCCATCTTAACTTTAAGTCACAATAAGTCAACAACTATCGAGCTCAAATAGTAAAACATGGGATGCAAGCAGTGGCTTTTAATAAACTTCTAATGCAGTTTTAAAATATGCCCCATCTTACTCATGCTAAAGCCTGTTTGGGTAAAGTGCACAAAATACTGGATCTCAGAAAGCTGCAGGAGAGCGGAGGTGTGCTATTCAACAAAGGTAATTATTTTTTATCATGTTTTAATACACCAAAAGTCCATTTTACACCAGAGTTCTCCTTTAAAGTTAGTGTCTGTGCTTCCATTAAAGGAAAAATGTATGTTAAAAGCTAATATAATATTTATTTACTCCTATCTTGGACAGACAAGAGTTGGCTTGACATGTTGGATCACTGATTACACAATGTAACACAATTAATATGTTACCCTTAATTGTTTTAATGTCTTTAATATTAATCTACAATGTGGAGAATACATTACATGAAGACATACAGCTCTGGAAAAAATTAAGAGACCACTTCAGTTTCTGAATCAGTTTCTCTGACTTTGCTGTTTGAGTAAAATGAAATGAAAAATATTGTTATTTAGAGCATTTATGTGCAGAAAATGAGAAATGGCTGAAATAACAAAAAAGATACAGAACTTCCAGACCTCAAATAATGCAAAGAAAACAAGTTCATATTCATAAAGTTATAAGAGTTCAGAAATCAATATTTGGTGGAATAACCCTGGTTGGTTTTTAATCACAGTTGAATTCATGCATTATATTCTCCTCCACCAGTCTTACACACTGCTTTTGGATAACTTTATGCCTTTGCTCCTGGTGCATCCATCTTCCTCTTGATTATATTCCAGAGGTTTTCAAATTGGTAAAATCAAAGAAACTCATGATTAAGTGCTCTTTCATTTTTTTCCAGAGCTGTATGTGTCCAATTTTTTGATGTAATATTGCGCTGCATCCCTAATTAATTGATTAATAGATGTTTATAAGTCAGCACACTCACCTTGGTCTGAATATAGTCCACATAATCCAGCGCCTCTTTAAATTTAGTCATGGCCACCTCAAAGTTCCTCTCTTTAATATGGAAACTTCCTTCATCCTGGAGCAGCATGATCATCCTCAACATCTGCTGCCGGTCTTTACCCTCGATCAGCGCCGCCATTCTCTCCTCCACCTCCGTCCTCGGCTCCTCCGTCCTCGGCTCCTCCGCCCTCGGCTCTTCCTCAGCAGCCGCTGGGCTCTTCTCCTCACAGGTCGTCTCCTCTCCGTCCTCCTGCTGAGGAGATACCTGAGTGTTCTCACTCAGATTCTCTCCAGGTTCTTCCTCTCTCTCAGTCGGACCTTCAGCTTCCTGTTTCTCCTCCTCTTCCTCCTCCTTCTCCTCCTCCTCCTCCTTCTCTCCGCTCTTCTTCTCCTCCAGCATGTTCCAGTAGCGCTCCTTATCCTCCCAGTACTTCTCCTTCATTCTCTCAGAGAGCTGCTGTAACTCTCTGTGGACCAGTCTGGCCAGCGTCACGTCCAGGCTGGACACCATCAGGAAGTCCTTCTTGGCCTCTCTCTCGCTCCACACGGCGGCGTACGCTTTCGCGCGCTTATAGTACGCTTTCACACAGTCTGTAGAGAAAGAAGAAACAGAACGGAACTTGTAAATTAGCTTTTGAGTTGGTTTATCAAATATAAGACAAAAAGCCATAATCATTAAAGTAATTAAAGTAATAACAAATAAATGAATAAAAAGTATTGCATATTATTTACTACATCTTGTCCTAATAACCCATGTGTGCTGCATCTTCTTATACTTCGCACTGATTGGTTTGGAGAATACTAAAAGTTCGGCAAGGTGTTTTTAACCAGGCGTTCCGCTGAATCCTGCCTCCCTTCAAATACTTAAGTACAGTAGTGAAGAAAAAATAATACTCCAGTACTTAAGTACTAAAATACTGTATTTACTAGAGTATTATTTTTTACTTCACTACTGTAGTTAAGTACTAAAATTCTGTATCTATACTCTACTGGAGTATTATTTGTACAGCATTGGTTTGTAGAATATTGACAGTTCAGCAAGGTGTTTTTACCTAAAGGTGTTGTGCTAAGCTAAATCTTCCCTTTAAGCACTTAAGTACAGTAGTGAAGAAAAAAATAATACTCCATTAGAGTGCAGATACAGCATTTTAGTACTTAAGTACAGTAGTAGTGAGGTAAAAATAATACTCTAGTAAATACAGATACAGCATATTGGTACTAAAGTACTAAAATGATGTATCTGTATCTGCTGGAGTATTGTTTTTACTTCACTACTACTGTACTTAAGTACTAAAATGCTTAAAAAACTTAACTACTGTAGTGAAGTAAAAATAATACTCCAGCAGAGTATATAGATACAGTATTTTAGTACTTAAGTACAGTAGTGAAGATAGTGAAGTACTTCTACTTCTTTATTATACAACTAGTAAATTTAGCAGAGAGATTCTGCTAGTACAATCGAGTACAATCCCAACACTTCTAACACTATTTAAGCGTTACAGTGGCGTAAAATGGGAATAAAATCTGTTCACAGCTAACTTGTTTAGGCCGCAGCATCTCACCCGGGGCGGTGTGGGCACAGCGGGCACCGTGGGTACAGCGGGTACACAAATCACTGCATTGTTCTGCTGTGTGTAGTGTTGTTATTGTGAAGATAAGGCTTTTATAGTACGAAGGAAACATACCACAGGGCCTAATCCTGTATACATGTCACTTTATCCCACTCAAGTAGGACACACACACACACACACACACACTCTTAATCCTCGCTCTGTGCTGAGTGGGCTCGGGCGCTTGGTGCAGATCCCCCCACCGATGGCGCTGCAGCGCTCCTGTTCCATTTGATCTCACTTCGCACTAAATCTTTCATTTTGCCAACATTTAAATAGAGCTTTTTTCTTCTGTAGCCGCCGGCAATAATGCTGCAGGAGAATCCGGCTCTGCAGACAATCCGCAGAGGAAGTGGTGAAAAGAGAAAGAAGATTTAAACTGATAGAGAGACGACAAAGTGAGGATGACACTTGGGATAAAGCTGGTCGGAGAGCGAGTGAGCGGAAAAGTGAAAAAAGACGGAAAACTGCGAGGAAAGTTGATTTCGTAGAACTCGATGAGATTGGGATGAGGGGGATGAGAGCGTATGATGCCAGTTTCCTGGCTTGTGTTGTGCAGAAGACCCAATATTAATGTTATACACAAGCACTGGTTAACTCGAAAACGCAATAATTGCAAGGGGGTGGCTGGGGGGGAGGGCAACTGCCACCCCCTGGACCCTACACGGTAGAAAAAGCATTACTAAAGTGCCCTCTATGGTGGCAAAAAAGAGAGAAAGAAATTCTGTATGGACTACAAATTACCAGTAAAAACACATTCTTTAACTTTAAATTATAAATTGTTATATGAAACAGATAATTAAAATTGTAACTATTTTTAGGTCATATTTTGTGTTGCAGGCAAGATAATCAGACAAAAACAATGCCACTGTCTTAATGACCTAACAGTTTAGGAACTGTTGACTATAAGATGGAGCAAATGTTAAGCTATAAAGTACTTTAATAAATGATAAAAACATTAACAAAGGATAAATACAAAAACATTGTCAGACTTAAGGAGGAGAAATGGGGGGCAACTACCACCCCCTGGAGCCCACATGATAGAAAAAGCTCAGCTAAAGTGCCCTCAATTATGGCAAAAAAAAGAAATAAAAAAAAAAGAAATATTGTATGGACTACAAATTATCATTGAAAACATATTCTATATTAAACAGATAATTAAAATTGTAACTATTTTAAGTCTTATTTTGTTTTGCACAAAAGGGGGAGGAAAGAGGGGCAACTGCCACCCACTGCTTCCCCCATGATAG
Source organism: Astyanax mexicanus (assembly GCF_023375975.1). Classification (NCBI taxonomy): domain Eukaryota; kingdom Metazoa; phylum Chordata; class Actinopteri; order Characiformes; family Acestrorhamphidae; genus Astyanax; species Astyanax mexicanus. The sequence continues at coordinate 51,662,809 of NC_064417.1, forward strand.
AAAAAGCATTGCTAAAGTGCCAATCGTGCACAGCATACTCTCAACCGGAAACAACCGTCCACCTGGAGGAGCGCATCCAGCACTGAAGAGCTTACCCAGCACAGAGTGCCAATCAATATCTGGGCATACAGTCATTCATACACTTTTACGAATTCCTTAAAAGAACAGTTGTGTTAATTACAACAATATTCTGTTAATAAATCATGGATTAAATGTTGGTACTTAACTGTATTTTTGGAAAGGGGACAGAAATAATGGTGTAGTTTAATTTATAGCTGACAACCTGGATCCTTTATTTACTGTATTATAACATCTCAGGGTAGTTTTAATGTTTTTTGAAATGAGAATAATGTAATTTAATATAATATAAAAGCTATATAATATATAAATAAAAGGTAATCCACTTTCTGACCACAGTAAGAGTAAGTGTTTCTGTTATATTACAAAATAAAACTGCTAAATTTGTCACAAGGCTCTGTCAATTTAGTAATAAAGAAAAATAAAAAATAATGTTTCCAGATTAACTGCATGTAATAAGATGCAGAGTTTGTGTAGGACTGAGTGTGGCCCAACCCGAACGGACTCATAGTGAACTGTTGAGAAGCAAAAGCCCATAAACCACCAAACCACAGATGCTAATATGGCTAAACAGAGACTGAGCGCCAGCTGTGAGCATTTCACTTCATTTTCTTTGCGTAATTGCAGCTATAGGCCCCGCCAGCCTTCATATATTATTAACAACTGGTAAAAGTTTGTGTAATTTGTGATAGGGAATCTGCTGCAGTGTTTAAAACATTCACGCCATTATTCCATCCTTTACTTTCAACGGAAATGAAGCCAAGTTCGTCTGCCATTCTGTCAAATTTGCCACGAGACCAACCCGCATTCTCCACCAATGTTGGCTCGTCCCTAAGGAAAGGAGTGTAAACTCAAACGTACCTTTATTTGAACTCATTTTAGTGTGGAAAAAGAGAGAAAAGTGCCTTACTCCTACAGGTGCATGTAATAAAAATAAGAATATCATTGAAAATACTCTGCTCCCTTGATTTACAAATGAAATGTAAAATGTACTGATGATCAGTGATGGTTTAGAGAGACATGTCTGTCATCTGCTGGTGTTGATCCACTGTGTTTTATTATCAAGTCTAAAGTCAGTGCAGTTTTGTTTTCCCACAAAATCTTACAGCACTTCATATCTTACAGCTTCCCTCTGCTGAAAACAACTTTTATGGAGATGCAGATTTCATTTTCCAGCAGGACTTGGCACACTGCCCACACTGCTAAAAGTACCGATTGGTCTTATTATATAATATTCACATTGAGACACTGAGACACTGATTTTTGGGTTTTTATTGGCTCTAAGCTATAATCATCTACAATAAAATAAATTAACGCTTAAAATAGATCACTCTGTGTGTAATACAGCTATATAATATATATATATATCAACATTGCACAAAATTGACAAAATTCCCGTATTTCGCTTGTTATAAGAGGCTGTCCACCTGGAGGACTAAATCCAGCAGTGAGGAACTGACCCAGCACAGTGCCCTTCCATATCTGGGCACACAGTCAAACACACACACAGTCAAACACACTACTTACACCCTTTTGGATACCCCTATACAACTACTCAGTACACTACTAAGGATGCCTAAATCGAAGCCCAGCGATTTGAAAATATGCTTTATTACACATAGTATCAGCCACCCATATCATGTTAAGAGTTGTTATTATCATATAAAAGATTGTGTTAATATATTTTCCATTTAATATAGTTTTTTTTAAGCAGAAATTAGGATGGGTGATAAAAGGGGACCCTTGTAATTCTGCAGTAATTACACCAAAACTGAAAATAAAAAAATCCTGGATGTTAATCTGCACACATTTCTCTTATAAAAAATGTTATTTGGGTGAGTAAAGTGGTTCCGTTTATTTACAGTAAGCTTAGATTTCCAGTATTTTGATTAAAATGGCCTTTATGCTACAATAGCAGTAATGCTCCAACAATCCATCAAGCAGTGCAGTTTTATAGCTTACCAAAGTCATACTAGAATATTTGGACAGATTTCTTAAATCTGTAAACCACATAAAATCAGTTTGAGATCAGTAAGCACAATCAGAATTAATGCAAAAGGCACACTGTCGATTTTTGAAGAAAATTAAAGGATTTTGAGAGAGCCTTATTGTCCGAAAAATACAGTACATACAGTCAGCTATTAAGACGTACGGTATAAATCGTACCTTTGTGTTTGTCTATGAGTTCGGAGGCATGCTGGATCACCTCGTAGTATTCCTCCAGCTCCAGCATGCACTGACAGTAATTCAGAACCAGAGGAATGATGAGCTTCCCCAGGTGAATATAGTCCTCGTCCCCCGGCATCTCCTGCACAGAGCCAAACATCACCATATTAAAGCTCTGTGAATATAGTTACTAAATATGCACTGAATATTCTACAGCTAAATTATTTGTCTGGGAAAAAAATGCAAAGCTACATTTCCTTTTTTTTTCTAATTTCATCCCCTTTCTCTCCAATTTGTGAGGCCAATTACCCAGCCACACATTAGGACACTTATTATCACTAATCAGAGGTGTCAAGTAATGAAGTATAAACCCTCGTTATCTTACTTAACCTCCTAAGACCCTGATTGGCACCTGTTAATGTGCAAAAAGACTTTTTTTTACATTAGTTTCTGAGAAAAATAATGTCCACATATGAGGACTTTGGTTTTATATTTTGATTGAACACAATGAAGTCGCAATTAGTAATAATGTCAAAAAACATGTATTTTGTGCCTGAACACAGCAGCATTTTTAGCCTGAGTGCAAAACTTAAATTTAAAACAAAATTTACTGTATTTACTGTTCATTATGTTTTCTTAACAAAATGGAAAGTGTAACGTGTTAACTCTTCTGCCACCACTAGGTGGCAGTATAATGGCCTCATAAGAGGACACCAGGCCCTTGTAGAGCAAAATTCCTAGAAGGTTAAGTAGAAATTTAGGTTATCTACACTCTGTACTGGAGAAATTATTTCACATTTTCACACAATTATCTGAACTTTCTACTCCTTACAATTTAAAAATTGTGCACTACAGGCCTAAGTTGTTTTTCTTAATGGCTTTAAGTAATGTCCCCTGAAGGTAAATGAACTTTATTCAGTCTTCATGTACTTTTTAACCAATAAATTTCCTTGATTTTTTTCATGACTTTTCCACCAATACATTTCCTTCAAGGCAAATTTTCATGATCATGATTTTTAAAATATCAGTGCAGACATAAACAATAAAATCAAACATCAACTAAAACTATAATCCAAATTGATTATAGTAGGTCTAAAATTATTCTGATAAAAATGTTGACACACAATCTTCAATAATAAAATGTGTTTCAGATCCTGAGAGCTCCATTGTTTTGGTCTAAATTACTGCATTAACTCAAATAGATTTTCTCCATCAATAAACTGAAACACAAAGATTTGTAGACCAAATTTTCATGACTTTTTTCCAAAACTTATCCAGGCCTGGAATTTCCTATTTATTGATTTTTTTATTCCATGACTTTTCCAGGTTTTTTAATGACCGTACAAACCCTGAAAGTCATATTAAAATATTTTGACAGTTTCCACCAGAACTGTCTGTCGGGACAATCAATTATTGTGGTCTAAACCAGGTGTTTCAGTTTTAAGTGCATTGGGCGGGGCTAAGGTACTGTTTTATTGGCTGGTTTATGATTTATTCTGATGAATAGCAGGTCTCGTTTTCTGTACAAAAAAAAAAGATAAAAAAATTTAAATAAACTACATGCTGCCCATTATAATTGACCCAGGGTCTGAAAGGGTTAAGGTACAACTATTACCCATCCTTACCCTGGACTGCACCACCCGGAGCAGCAGCACGGCCTCCTTATATTTCTCGGAGGCCTCGCGGTACCGGCCCTGCCGCACCAGCTGATTACCCTGCAGATGGAGAGCAGGAACCACCTGCATCTTCTCATCCTTCTCCATCAGCCAGGACTCGCGGTGGTACGAGAGAGGGTCGCCCACCTGAGCGGGCACACAGAGAACACTGTGAGAGGACTGGCGGGGTGCCCGTCACAGTTGGCTGAGGACGGGAAGCTGCTGCTGTGTGTGCTGTGTCTCCCCTGTGTGTGCCGCCTGATTGGCTGGCAGGCTGTTGTGCCGGTCGTGAGAGGTTTGAGCAGCAGCAGAAATCTGTTGTAGGTGGAGGACGGGGACTGCGGTGTAAAACAGCCATAAGTTTGGACACGCCTTCTCTTCTTTTTCAGTGTGTTTTCTTTATTTTCATGACTATTTTCATTGTAGATTCTCACTGAAGCATTAAAACTATGAACGGTAACACTTTACTTGGATGGTCCATTTTATGGCCTAGTTGATGCTTAACTGACATTCAACTAAATGACTGTTAACTGCAACTTAACTATATGTTGAATGTAAATGATTTAAAATAGAACATAACCCTACACTTAACCCTAACCATAACCATTAATCAATCCTAAAATCTAACCCTACACCTAACCCTAACCCTAAATCAACCCTAAAATCTAACCCTACACTTAACCTTAACCCTTAATCAACCCTAAAATCTAACCCTACACTTAACCCTAACCCTTAATCAACCCTAAAATCTAACCCTACACTTAACCTTAACCCTTAATCAACCCTAAAATCTAACCTTAACCCTTAATCAACCATAAAATCTAACCCTACACCTAACCCTAACGATTAATCAACCCTAAAATCTAACCCTACACTTAACCCTAACCATTAATCAACTCTAAAATCTAATCCTACACCTAACCATTAATCAACCCTAAAATCTAACCCTACACCTAACCCTAACGATTAATCAACCCTAAAATCTAACCCTACACTTAACCCTAACCATTAATCAACTCTAAAATCTAATCCTACACCTAACCATTAATCAACCCTAAAATCTAACCCTACACCTAACCCTAACCCTTAATCAACCCTAGAATCTAACCCTACACCTAACCCTAACCTTAACCATTAATCAACCCTAAAATCTAACCCTACACCTAACCCTAACCATTAATCAACCATAAAATCTAACCCTACACTTAACCTTAACCCTTAATCAACCCTAAAATCTAACCTTAACCCTTAATCAACCCTAAAATCTAACCCTACACCTAACCATTAATCAACCCTACAATCTAACCCTACACTTAACCTTAACCATTAATCAACCCTACAATCTAACCCTAACCTTAACTTTAAATCTAACTCTAAACCCAATCCTGAAATGTATAGATTAGAGTTTGGGTTAGAGTTGAATGTAGGGTTTTATTCAATAGAGAATCATTTACTTTCACCTTTCAGTTTAGCTGCATTTAACAGACATGTAGTTGAATGTTAGTTGAGCACCATCAAATGGACCATCCAATTAAAGTGTTACCCCATGAACGAACACATGTTGAGTTTTATGCACAAAGGTGAAATAACTGGAAACATGTTTTATATTCTAGTTATAAAAAGTATCCTCCCTTTGCTCTGATTACTGCTTTACACACTTTTGGCATCATTCTCTCAATGAGCTTCTTCAAGAGGTGGCCACCTGAAATAAAAAAAGTTTTCCAGCAGTCTTGAAGGAAGGAAGGAGTTCCCAGAGGTGTTTATTAGCACTTGTTGCTCCTTTGTCTTCTTCACTCTGTGCTCCAGCTCACCACAAACCTGGATCTGGATTGGGTTCAGGTCCGGTGACTGTGGAGGTTCAGCTCATTTTTTGTTAAGTACATAAAACTCCACATGTGTCCATTCATAGTTTTGATGCTTTAGTGAGAATCTACAATGTAAAAAGTCATGAAAATAAAGAAAACGCATTGAAAAAGAGAAGGTGTGTCCAAACTTTTGGCCTGTATTCTATGTGTGTGTGTGTACACCTGTCGTACCGAGATTAGCTCCATGATGAAGATTAGCGGCTGCGGCTCCCTCATCAGCTCATCCAGCTCGGGGAAGCCGGTGGAGTGGTAGGTGAACACGTTGCCCATCCCACACATGTGCTTCTGCCCCTCCAGAGGGTCTTTACCCTGAGCGGCCAACCGCATTCCTTTAGACACGATGGGGTACAAACCTGTGTGCTGAGCAACAAAAAAAAAATACATTAAATAAATCCATTATTATACAGTTTCTTTAATTTTACCTAATTAAAAACCTCTGGAATATAATCAAGAGGAAGATGGATGATCACAAGCCATCAAACCACCAAACTGAACTGCTTGAATTTTTGCACCAGGAGTAAAGCAGCATAAAGTTATCCAAAAGCAGCGTGTAAGACTGGTGGAGGAGAACATGATGCCGAGATGCATGAAAAAAACAGTGATTAAAAACCAACCAGGGTTATTCCACCAAATATTGAATATTTCTAAACTCTTAAAACTTTATGAATATGAATATTTCTTTGCATTATTTAAGGTCTGAAAGCTCTACATCTTTTTGTTATTTCAGCCATTTCTCATTTTCTGTAAATAAAGGCAAATAAATGTTCTAAATGACTATTTTTATGTGGAATTCGGGAGAAATGTTGTCTGTAGAACATTTTACTCAATCATAAACCTATAAATAGCAAAATAAGAGAAACTGATTCAGAAACTGAAGTGGTACACATAATACTGTATCCTAGGAATTTTGAATATCATTGAAAAGTTACTTTATTTCAGTAATTCAGTTAAAATGTGATATATTCTTGTTGATGATTATTGGAATATTATTAATGATTATGGCTTACAGCCAATTAAAAAAAATAAAAATCAGTGTCCCAAAAAATTTAAATATTATATAAGACCATTGGTACTTTTGAGGCAGTGTGGGCAGTGTGCCAAGTCCTGCTGGAAAATGAAATCCACATCTCCATAAAACACTGCGCTGACTTTAGACTTGATAATAAAACACAGTGGATCAACACCAGCAGATGTTTCCTTTAATAAATGAAATGGTACCACTTTTATGAAGGGTTTATAAATGGTTTACAATTAGTTTATTAATGGTTACTAATTAGGTTGTAAATGCCTTAAAAATCATTAATAATCAGTTATAACACATACGTAGAAAGGGCAACAATATAGATGGCTGTGGGTTCATTATTTGGCAAACAACAGGTCATTGTTGCCCTTTCTATGTATGTGTTATAACTGATTATTAATGATTTTTAAGGCATTTACAACCTAATTAATAACCATTAATAAATACATTGTAAACCATTTATAAACCCTTCATAAAGGGAGGGTTTTTCTTGTTTTAAAGTGGTCCCAATGAAATTATCATTAAAAACATGCTTCTTATATTTATTTGGGTTATATTTGTCTGATAATAAAGTTTGTTTGTTCAGCAGAAAAATATCACTATGGCAAAAAAAAAATTTTTTTACACCACTGTACATGTTTGTTTGATTTCATTTAACTTTCTTTAATGCATCTGCTCCCAATTAATCCAGTATAATTGCAGATGGATTATATTAATTGTCTTTATTCTGTCATGTACTAAAAAAGTGAAATAATAATTAGCAGATGTATTAATATGTTAATAGATCATCAGTGTAGGAGGCCAGGCGAGGTTGTCTCATATGTATAATAATGAGGAAACTCTCTATCCTTATGTGAGCGCTAATTATCATCCTGTTTAAACTCCCTGCTCTGTTTCTGAGGAGGGGTTTGGTGGTGTTGGGTGATATAAGGGATGAAGGTGTGTGTGTGTGTGTGGGAGTGTTGGTGGAGATTAATTGTTGTAACTGGACTCACGATGGCGTCACACCAGAACTCGGCCACCTCGCCGACCCTCATGGAGGTCAGGAGCACCTCCCACACCTCCATCTTAAACATCTTCCCCACAAAGATCTCAGTGGGCTGCTTATTTCTGCGACTGTCGTCAATCACCGTCCTCTCGAAGTTATCCAGCAGCGTCTGATAGTGGAAAACCAGCTATTCGGGGGGGGGGAAAAAGAGAGAGAGAGAGAGAGAGAGAGAGGGTTGGGGTGTTAGAGCATTGTTCTGAAATCTACTAAAGTTTGGTCATTATTTTTAAAAAGTTCTACATTGTAGATTCACCCAAAGTCATCCAAATAAAGAAAAACCTATTTGAATTACCGTATTTTTCGGACTATAAGGCGCACCGTATTATAAGACGCACTATCAAAGAACGCCTATTTTCTGCTATTTTTCCATACATAGGGCGCATCGCATTATAAGGCGCGTTAAGTGACACTAGAAAGGGTGCCTATATCAAAGTGAACAGGGGTGGCGCCATGTTTCCCTTCCCCCACCGGGGGTGGTCGCTTGCCGGTGGAGCGTCTCAGTATACAAATCTAACGTTAGCTCTTTCAAAGTCAAACGAGTGCTGGATATTAATCTACACAGATTCCTCTCCTGAAAACTGTTTATTTGGGTGAGTAACGTGCTTCAGTTTATTTACAGTAAGCTTAGATTTCCAGATGTCCACTAAGGCTTGCTGCACCAGCGTTAGCATAGCTATCCGCTAGCACGCTAGCTAGTCACCTAAACTAGTAAAGTTAACCCAAACTTAAACGACAGCGTTACACTGAGTAATCCTGCGTGTTCTGGTAAGACAGTGAGATATTAGCTAGCGATTCGTCCCCCGTAGCTTGTTTTAACACGGTAAACAAGCAGATTACAGGCTGATAAAACTCACCTCTGAGAGAGTTAGCGCTTAGCATCTAGCTAATGCTAGCCAGGCAAAGCAGCACAGACTTACAGGCCGATAACTCACCTCTGAACGGTGAACGCTTAGCGATTAGCATCTAACTCTAATAATACTGCTCCAGCAGTATTAAAAGTGCTAAATTTAGAAAATACTGATCTCTGAACAGTGAAAAAGCTAGCTAGCTAAGCGGTTAGCATCTAGCTAATGCTATTGCTGCTCCAGCTTCGGAGCGGCACGGCTCTGCACGGAGTGTGTGTTTACTGCTCCTTACACCTGACGGGTAAAATTTAGATAATACTGATCTCTGAACAGTGAATAAGCTAGCTAATGCTATTTGCTGCTCCAGCCTCGGAGCTGCACGGCTCTGGACTCTGTATAGCACTGAAACTCTGTATAACGCTGCACAAAGTGTGTGTTTACTGCTCCTTACAACCTGACGAGTAAAATTTAGATAATACTGATCTCAGTGAATAAGCTAGCTAGCTTAGCGGTTAGCATCTAGCTAATGCTATTGCTGCTCAGCCTCGGAGCTGCACGGCTCTGGACTCTGTATAGCACTGAAACTCTCTATAACGCTGCACGGAGTGTGTGTTTACTGCTCCTTACAACCTGACGAGTAAAATCCATACAAAAGGCGCACCGTATTATAAGACGCACTGTCAATTTTTGTGAAAATTAAAAGTTTTTAAGTGCGCCTTATACTCCGAAAAATACGGTATGTAATAAACAAAAAAAAAAGTGTTAAACCAACCAGAACCAACCATTCTTCATCTCTGCTGGATTTTCTCAGTCAGTTTTATGAGGTAGAGTCACCTGGAATTCAGGCTTTCAGTTAACAGCTGTGCTGAACTCATCAAGAGTTAATTACTTGAATTTCTTGTCTCTTAATGTGTCTGAAGTGATCTATTGACAAGGAAGGAACACATGAGGAATCATGTAGTAACTTAAAAAAAGTGTTAAACAAACCAAAATACTCTGTAAAGAAGCATTTAGATGCTCTTATTTAAGGAGCTCTTAACTTAAAATGAACTTATTCTGTACAAGAGAGGAAACTCTTGCTCTTCCTTTCCTGGGGCGGCCCTGATGAGTGCCAGTTTCATCATAACATTGTTAATGGTCTTTGCTGTGAATGCACTCGAGAATACTTTGAGATTTCTTGAAATTATTCTTTTCAGATTGACTGACCTTCATTTTTTTCTTCATTTAGTTGAGTAGTTTTTTGCTTCTCATAACCTGGATTCGAACATTACTCAAATATTCACTATTCACTGTATACCTGTAACTCTACCTCTTCACTACTTTACAGCTAGGGGTGTGCAATATTGTATCAAACACAATAATATTATCAACATTTTTGAAAATCATGAACGATATTATACTCTGAAATATGGTGCCATATCACCCACCTCTAATGATCACATTAGGGTACTACTTTTTATTTTACTGTTTTTATTAAAAGAACAATTCACACTGTTCTCATTTTCCATTATATATCTACTAGAGACAGATTATATCTGTCCAGTATCATTTATTTTACTTTAATCCTGGATATATGGAGATTTAAATATTTGGAGTGCATTATTATTATTAGTATCATGACATTCTGGATCATTGACTTCTATTACACATCTAATAAAACAATTATTGTATTTATATATATATATATATATATATATATATATATATATATATATATATATATATATATATATATATATATATATATATATTTCAGTTAGGGGTGTGCTATATCATAATATATCATATCGTATGCAATAATAAAATTTTATACTTATTTTGTTGCAGACAGTAGTGTATTCTTAATTTTATTTTATTTTTTTATTCAGTGTTTTGTCATATCGCCAAGAGTTCAGTTACCGCGAACAATACCATGAAATATCGTGATATCATTTTAGGGCCATATCGCCGAACCCTATTTACAATTGATGCTCTCAAACACATTAAGAGGTAAGAAATGTAAGTTTTAATTAACTCTTGATGAGTTCAGCACAGCTGTTAACTGAAAGCCTGAATTCCAGGTGACTCTACCTCATAAAACTGACTGAGGAAATGCAGCCAAGATGTGCAAAACTGATCATCTAAGAATCTAAAATATAAAATATTTTAAAAACCCAAAACTAGTTTGTAATAAGTATGGTGTGATTGGTAGTCTGGTGAATCTGTGGGCCGTGGTGGGTCGTGACGAGTTGTGCTGTTGTTTCTCTCGCCGCCGGTCTCGCTGCTCTTTTTAGAGTAAGTTATTTCTGGCCGGACGTGGCCGTCGCTGAAATGAGTCATTTTAATGCGTTGTCCGTTTGAACTCGGGCGAGACGCGGGCGAGACACGGGCAGCTCGACAGAATGAGAGCATGCCCACACTCTGCACACACGCGGGGCGGCACACAGCTGCTGAACGGAGAGATTAATCTTGGCATTGTCGTGGAAAATGTTTGTCATCATCTCCAGGCCCGAGGCCATATGGCTGGACACGGCAAGCGGGGAGAGGAACCGGCTCTGCCACTGTTCAGAACCCGCCGCCTGCCAAACTTCTGCTGCTTTACGGCCCAAATGTTGTGTTACCAAACCGAACCTAAGGAGCCCTTTTACACCAACCAATAAAAACCATCTACAACAGACTTTAATGGATGTAAACTGTCAGACACTAAAACTCATCCAGGAACAAACGTCTCGTTAACATTTCATCTCATTTATCACTCCACCATTTATTCCTACCATTTAAAGGAGAACTCCGGTGTAAAAGCTTTCAGAGATTCTGTATTTTTGTGCTTTTTGCAAAGCCCTCTTTACAACGACCGTATCGGGACACTCACCATCAGTGTGTAGTGATTCCCCCTGGGCTACCTTACAAATAAATCAACTTCCCCTTTAGTTGTAATAACTTGACGTTCTAAGTAGGGGTGGGCGATATGGCTCTAAAATAATATCACAATATTTCATGGTATTTTCACGAGAACGATACTTTTGGCGATATGACAAAACACTGAATTAGAAAAATGATTTAAAAAATTTATTATTGCATGCAATATGATACGGCTCACAGAAGTCAATGATCCAGAATGTCATGATACTAGTAATATATAATGGGAAATGAGAACCGTGTGAATTTTTCTTTTGATAAAAACGGCAAAAAAGTAGTACTATTATGTGATAATTAGGGGTGTGATATAAAACATTTCTGGCAATATTGTCACATATGATACGATATGGCACACCCCTAGTTCTAAGTTATGCTAAAAAAGTTAAGTAATGGGTAGTGAAAACTTAAGTTAAGGCAACCTGTTTCCTTACATTTTTTAAAGTAAATTCAGGCTTATCCAGGCTTACAGTGAACATTTCTTTAGTTTTTCTTTAGCATTTCTTAGTTTTTCGTCAAACTTTACACAGAAATACACAGTACAGGCCAAAAGTTTGGACACACCTTCTCTTTTTCAATGCGTTTTCTTTATTTTCATGACTTTTTCCATTGTAGATTCTCACTGAAACATCAAAACTATGAATGAACACGTGTGGAGTTTTATGTTCTTAACAAAAAATGAGCTGAACATCCACAGTCACCGGACCTGAACCCAATCCAGATGGTTTGTGGTGAGCTGGAGCACAGAGTGAAGAAGACAAAGGAGCAACAAGTGCTAATAAACACCTCTGGGAACACCTTCCTTCCTTCAAGACTGTTGGAAAACTTTTCATTTCAGGTGGCCACCTCTTGAAGAAGCTCATTGAGAGAATGATGCGAGTGTGCAAAGCAATAATCAGAGCAAAGGGAGGCTATTTTTTTACAAGAAACTAGAATATAAAACATGTTTTTTAGTTGTTTCAGCTTTTTTTGTTGAGTACATAAAACTCCACATGTGTTTATTCATAGTTTTGATGCTTCAGTGAGAATCTACAATGTAAATAGTCATGAAAATATAAAGAAAACGCATTGAAAAAGAGAAGGTGAAACAAACATTGAAACACCACAATATAGGTGAGCTTAAATAATCAAATGTTACGTCTTACCTTTGTTCCGTTTGGGAAGTGAGGAAGAGGACCTCGGCCTCCACTCAGGATCTTCTTCTTCACTCCGGGATGGTTGAGTAGATACGTTTCCTCCATTTTTTTTTTTGAAGATTTTGGACAAAGTAGTTCTTGTAGACGATGAGAACGTTGACTGGTGCTTTGGTCTAAGTGTGGGAGAGAGGGGGAAAAAGTGAGGGAACAGAAAGAGAAGGAGAGAAAAAGAGAGAGAGAGAGAGTTAAGTCCTCTGCACTCTGTTAATTAAGGGGCTGTAGAAGGCGCTGGCTGGCTGGCTGGCGTGGGGCAGCTCCGGTGAGCCTGGCCTGCTTTCTGACAGATGGTGGGATTAGCAGGTTGAGGATGGCCACTTTAATCTGCCTGGGCTAATCCTCCACCCGCCTCAGAGTCTTCAGAATAATCCTCTGGAAGAAGAAGCGCCGGGCCCGGTGACCAAAGGCCTGAACTCAGGATGGAGGAGAGGTTAAGATTCTTCTGGAAAGCTAAGATTCTAGAAGAGCAGATGACGTCCAGGACTTATGGAGGGGGGTGGCTTCAGGTCAAGAGATGTAATATGGATGCTGAGAACATGCCAGCTCTACTAAGATACAGGGGTTGGACAATGAAACTGAAACACCCGTCATCATTTTAGTGTGGGAGGTTTCATGGCTAAACTGGAGCAGCCTGGTGGTTAATGTTTAATCAATCATTAATTGCACATGGCACCAGTAAGAGCGTGAAGAGTGCGAAGGTTCTAAATACTGCAATGCACACAACATTATGGGAGACATACCAGAGTTCAAAAGAGGACAAATTGTTGGTGCACGTCTTGCTGGAGCATCTGTGACCAAGACAGCAAGTCTTTGTGATGCATCAAGAGCCACGGCATCCAGGGTAATGTCAGCATACCACCAAGAAGAACCAACCACATCCAACAGGATTAACTGTGGACGCTGTAAGAGGAAGCTGTCTGAAAGGGATGTTCGGGTGCTAACCCGGATTGTATCCAATAAAAAACATAAAACCACGGCTGATCAAATCACGCAGAATTCAATGTGCAGCTCAACTCTCCTGTTTCCACCAGAACTGTCCGTCACCACAATCAATTATTGTGCTCTAAAACCAGGTGTTTCAGTTTCATTGTCCAACCCCCTGTATGTCTGTTAAAACAGCAGTAATTAAGAAGGTAAGTAGTGTTTTTGATTAGGGAGAGGCAAACATAAATCAAGCCCTGGAAATAATAAAAGAGAGCACTTCAGTTTCTGAATCAGTTTCTCTGATTTTGTTATTTATAGGTTTATGTTTGAGTAAAATGAACATTGTTGTTTTATTCTATAAACTACAGACAACATTCCTCCCAAATTCCAAATAAAAATACTGTAATAATAGCTGAAACTACGAACAAATGCAGAGCTTTTAAAAACAAGTTCATATTCATAAAGTTTTAAGAGTTCAGAAATATTCAATATTTGGTGGAATAACCCTGTTTTTAATCACAGTTTTCATGTGTCTTGGCATCATGTTCTCCTCCACCAGTCTTACACACTGCTTTTGGATAACTTTATGCTGCTTTACTCCTGGTACAAAAATTCAAGCAGTTCAGTTTGGTGGTTTGATGGTTTGTGATCATCCATCTTCCTCTTGATTATATTCCAGAGGTTTTTAATTTGGTAAAATCAAAGAAACTCATCATTTTTAGTTGGTCTCTTATTTTTTCCCCAGAGCTTGTAACAGCCAATAAAAAAAAAATGTAAAAAAAAAATAAGTGTCTCTGAAAATTAGAATATTATATAAGAACAATTTGTACTTTTGGCAGTGTGGGCAGTGTGCCAAGTCCTGCTGGAAAATGAAATTGGCAACTCCATAAAAGTTGTCAGTAGCAGAGGGAAGCTGTAAGATATAAAGTGCTGTAAGATTTTGTGGGAAAACAAAACTGCACTGACTTTAGACTTGATAATAAAACACAGTGGATCAACACCAGCAGATGACATGATTACACTCTCCTGACAACTTTTATGGAGATGCTGATTTCATTTTCCACTCGGCACACTGTCAAAAATGCCAATTGGTCGTATATAATATTCTAATTGTCTGATTTTCTGTAAGCCAATGAATATTATTACTTTCTTATAATATTAATTATTATCAATATACGCTATCGAATACAGGTCAGATCTGAGAGGAAATATCACAGATTGAAAGACATGTTTCATTATTAGGATTGGGAGATTTACTTACTTTTCCAAAGTCTGGAAGAATCCAGCTGTAAAAATTCACTGAGGCTCAGACCTGCCATCAACCAGAAGCTGCTGGATCACCAGAGTCACTCACCCAGTCACCGCCATGGACCGAGGGGCTGACATCCAGGAAAGAAGCTCAAGATTCAAACCTGACATCTTCCAGTAACACTGAAGTTTGCAGCTGAACCACAAGAACAAACTACACTATATCATATACTCTACACTGCAGCAAAAGGTGTGGAAGGTACAGATATTAGTGTTTTATAAAATACTTCTGTAGAAGTTGAAGCTCAAGCTTTCTTTAATCTACACATTTTTCTAAAAGCTAAAATGACTATAGGGTTTAAACATTAAAATGTTAATGTTGATAATATAATTTGGGATGCACTAAGCTGTTCCCTAGTGATTCAGCTGCATATATGCTGATTGTAAATGAATGTATTTTAGTAGAATGTAAATATATTAAAGAAGTTTAGTTGGGCTGGAGTTTGTCTGGAGTTCTCTTGAGTCTCTGCACAGATCATCTTCATACTAGACTACATACGTCTGCTATGTTCTTGCTGGAGTGTGTGTGTGTGTGTGTGGGGGGGGGGGGGCGGGGGTTGGGGGCAGGAGTGATAGATAACAGTATAAACCAATAGGGAGTCGGAATGGTATATGTTTATACTTCTCTACATCCAATCACAATCAGATTCACTCTATCTGGATGGAGAGATTTATCTGGATAGGGGTTTTATTGAACGATGAGAAGCCGGAATGAAAACTAGCTGAAATTAAATAGAATTAACGAGGCTGTTTTTAAGTTTAGATAATTGTGTGAAAATGTAAAAAATAATCACTCCAGTTAAGTATAGATAACCTACATTTTTACTTAAGTAAAGTAACACCTAAAGTGACACTTACGCTAAAGGGCTTTTAAAGTGTGGAGCAGATTAAACATATATTACACTACAAAACTTTTTTTTTTTTTTTTTTTACCGATTTTTAAAGAACCAACAAAAAAAAACACACACTACACCCCAAGTGCCAACATACCTGATTCACATTACCTTGAAGATCCAGATGCCAACATGGAGGTGCACCAGTTTGCTGCACATATTGATTCTGCTTCTATTTGTGCAGAAGCAACAAATCAAAAAACACCCATAAAATCAATCAGCTCTATCTGATCCACTTGTACCAGCACAACACACCCCAACACCTCATAAACCACCACCTCTAATACCCCACAAAATGAACATTACCTTTATTAAGAATTGTGCTCCATTCCTCCAGCAGTTCTGATTGGCTGTATTGAGACAGTCCTGTATGATGCCATATATACATAATATATACATAATATACAGTACCATCATTCAATGTTTTTTTTCTTTATTTAATTTATACATTTCTACATGGTAGATTAATATTAAAGACATGAAAATGATTAAGGGACACATATAGAATTTTGTAGTAAACAGTAAAAAAAAGGTGTTATTCCTCCACATTAATCTCCTGATCTAAACCTGAGATTTAGGTGATTTGAGGTGATTTAATTGGGATGAGCTGGAGCTTCACAGCGTGAAGGAAAAGCAGCAGCTATTGTTCAGCACCTCCAGAAACTCCTTCCTCCAAGACGCTGAGAAAACTATTCCAGGTGACTCTCCCTCATGAAGACACTGAGCCATCTTACCACATTACCATCACTTTATCTGCACCACTTTACCACATGTCCCACTTTCACACAACTTTCTGTAAACCCAAGAATACATGCACTACATTTTGTATTAAATTCTATTTATTTAAAAAGTCAAAACACAGCAATTACAGTAACAGCAGAAGATTAACAGTGCTGCTCCTCATCACTCCCGCATGATAACAGAGCAAAACAGGCTGAAACATCTCTGATCTAACATTCAATTAAACTGGAATAAATGAGTCTGAGTGTAGAATCGTTCTTCGATTAGCGGCGAGCTTCCAGACGAGCGTCCTGCTGCCCCCTGCCGGTCACTTCTCGATCAGGGAGTCCAGCTGCTCTTGCAGGGAGGCCAGCTGTTGGAGCAGAAATGAGAGGTGATTGATGGCTGGCAGAGCTGCTGTAATTGTGTACTAAGTGGAGGGTGATTAATGAGACTTCCAGCACTATTAGCGTTTTTGTCTGTGTTTCAGTTCAAGCACAAACAAACAGCACAGAGAGGGGTTCTGGTTCTGGTCAGAGGTCAGAGTTGAACACAAAATACAGCTAAATGTACAGTACCAGTCAAAAGTACACACCTTAAACACAGCGTTTACTTCCTTATTTTAAAATATTCTACATTGAGTAATGTTCCACTTCATATTATGGCAAATACTAAGTAAGTAAGGAGCACCAGATGTTAATCTACACAGAATTCTCTACTTAAAACGGTTTATTTGGGGAGTAAAGCCCTTCTGTTTATTTACCTTAAGCTTAGATTTCCAGTATTTTATTTTATTTCTTCCAATATTTCTTTTGCCGTTCAGAGGAGAGTATATCAGACTGTTGTCTGAGTGTTTATCATGATAAAACAAGCTATATGGAATGAACCGCTAGTTGATAGCGCCCTGTGTTACCTGGTAAGCACTGTGGTTAGCGGCTAATGCTAATGCTGCTGCACCCAGCCTTAATGCTGGAGAAACTTCACTGAAAACTCACCCTTAGACAAAATATTGGAAAATCTTGGAAGTTTACTGTAGATAAACAGAAGTGCTTCACTCACCCAAATAAACGGAAAGTTTTCAGAAGAGAAACCTGTGTAGATTAAAGTCCAGCACTTGTTTTATGTTAAAAAAAAAAAAAAAATATATATATATATATATATATATATATATATATATATATATATATATATATATATATATATATATATATATATATATATATATATGTGTGTGTTTTTAAAAATTACAGTTTTGTTTACTTAGATGGTTCCCCGAGCTTCCCCATTTGAAAAGAAGGCAAATATGGCAACACCCTTGTTCACTTGTTCGATGTAGGCATCCTTAGTAGTGTTGTTTAAAATTTGACTTTTAATTCTTATAGTCTTATAGTTTGAAAAATACAGGATTTATATGGAATTTTAGAGAACACCTACCTGTTCCATTTCTCTCTCCTCCTGATGGATAATGTCGTTCAGCAGAGCCTGGAAGCGATTCTGAGGGAGAAAGTAAGGGAGAGGAGAGAAATAGAAGAAGAAGAAAAAGATTGAACCCAGAGTTTCACAGATAAAGAAAGAGAGAGAGAGAGAGAGAGACTAAAACACGCAGAGACAGATATCAGACCGGGACGGGAGTTTGCGGTTATGATGGGGGATATTTGCGTGTGCCAGATCTCCTCTGTTGTTCCAGGCTGCAGTGAAAGGGCCGTTGTGATGAGCGTGACCTTTCCCCGTCCCTCCTGATTGCTATAGCCGAGGACCGAGTCAGCCGGAGTCGCGTTCCAGCCCGAGTCAAAAGGACACGCGAAGCCTCACGCGTCCCGCCACTTTCACAGCCTTTTAAACTCTCCCGAAGGAGTGTTTGGCAGAGTAAGGACTTTTTATGCTTTTTTTTTTTTTTTAAGACTTATGAAGAAACTGGAAAAGGCTGGTGGCAAAAATGCAATATTTATGCTTTGAGAAAACGGGAGGGAAAAGATGGCACTAGTTTTATTCAAAGCATTTTATAAAAGGTTATGATGCACATAAAATCTCTTTTTGTGTGAAAGAGGGTTTGCTATTACAGTTGGGAATCACAGGACATTCAATACTCACGATACGATACTAATCACAATACTGTGATTTTGTGATAATCAAAATAAATCACAGAATAAGAAAATTCTCTACAATATTTCACAGCTTTTTCTGTGTTACTAAAAAGGATAAAATACTCCTAAATCAGAAAACACCAGGAATTATGGATTTATTGGTGTCAGCTTCACAGAATATAAAAACCAATAGTCTTCGCCGCAGGTTTACCCTATTCATTAGATTATAGCGCCACCATGTGGAGTAATGAAGCAGTAACTTTAGTAAGAATTCTGAGTTTTCACGATTTCATACAATCTTTAAAACATTAGAGCAGACACGGACGATAAAACTAAGATAAAACTACATTTCTTTCAGCAACAAAGTTGTCAAAAGTATCTCCATTCATTCCTCTGTAGGTAGAAATAGTAATAGATACTGGGATTTAATAAAATACTTCTGTAGAAGTTGAAAAAGTATCAACTCAAGCTTTTTACCCTTTAAGTAAAAGTGATTAAAAAAAAAAGTACTGAAATACCATGTATTCCTTATCATCCTTATTATTACTACAACCAATTTTTTTTTCTTTTATAATTTTATTTCTAAATTTTTCCTTTTTCTCCCCAATTTACACGGCCAATTACCCAACCCACTCATTAGGACTCCCCCTATCACTAGGGGGAGTCCTAGTCCCCAACTAGGAGGGGGTGAACGAGGAGGGTGAAGAGACATGCTTCCTCTGATACATGTGAAGTCAGACTCCACCTCTTTTCGAGCTGCTGTTGATGCTGTAGCATTGCCGAGTAGCAACACAGCGCTAACGGTCAGAGGAAAGCGCAGCAACTCGTTTCTGATACATCAGCTCACAGACGCCCTGTGCTGTGGACATCACCCTAGGAGTGATGTGGGGAGAGAGCGCCATCTACCCACCCGGAGGGAGCAGGGCCAATTGTGCTCCCTCTGAGCGCCGGCAGCTTGATGACAAAGCTGCATGTGCGAGGGTTCGACCCTGTGACCTCCTGCTCATAGTGGCAGCGCTTTAGACCGCTGGACCACTCGGCGCCCAACTACAACCAAAGTCAATTTCACTCGTATCACTATAAACTAAAGTGATTAACTACAGTAACTACGAGAGCCTCACCTTCAGAGCCTGATTCTCCACCTTCATGATCAGATCCTCCTGCTGCTTCTTGCGGGCGCGGGTCTCCTGCAGCTTGGATTTGACGCTGTTGATCTGCACCTGGTACTCCATCACTGAGGAACAACAGCATTAACAGAGTTTCAGCAGGAGCTTCAGAGCATCACCTCAGAGACCTGCCACTCACACATCACCACGACCAGCCACTCTCATCTGATCTGATCTGCTCCATAAACACTCGCGTGGGCTTTCTGAACCTTCGAGAGCGCTCGCGAGCAGTCGCTGATGAACACAAGAGAATACTAAGCTGACAGCGAGACAGTGCGAGAGACAGCGAGACGATATGACAGACAGTCCTGACATTTTCATTGAAATTCCCGTTCGTCAACCTTTTTTTTTTTTCTTTTTCTTTTTCAAGGCTGTTTTTCCTCTGTATTTTAGAATACAGACATGACACAGCTCCGCACGTGCTTAATAGTGAGGGAAAATAACCCGAGGGGAGATCCAGCGTTATTAAAAACCCAGCACTTCATTCCCGAGCAGACATATAAGCTAATCTGAACCTGACAGAGCTGCTGAAATATGGAGGGCGAGGCTTTAAAAGCCTGCTGGGAGTGAAATATGAAATGACTGCAGATGGCGTCGGAGCGGCGCCGGGAGCCGGCCGGATGACGGAGCTCCTCTTTGACTGCGAGTGTTTGAGCGTGATGGTGTGTGATGTGTGCCAGCGGTGGAGCACAGAGCTGTCAGAGCGCTATCAGGTGTCCAGCTGGACGAATGGCATCCGAGAGGAGAACGGACCTGCCACTCACCGCTGCCGGGTGACGTGCCCGAACAGACGTACGCTATGGGCTCCTGACCCACATTCAGTCGCCCGTAGTGTAAGTACTCAGCGGCCAAATCATTAGAGTAGGTCAGCAGGGCTCCGGCTCACCCCACAGAGCGTAGTATAATAATAGTTTAACAAGAGTCTGCAGCTCTCAAATAAATAATCGTAATCATATCCACCTGCTTTAAATTAAAGTGAAAGTTCTAAACTGAAAGCAGAAGCATTTAGATATATAGATAAAATATATATATATTTTTAATGGTACCAGTGGCCTTTTTACGTACTTACGTCACACATACAGGCTCTAAAAGAGGATCCGGCTCAGTTTTACTGAACGCGAGCGGCTGGTGGAGCATTGGGGACTTCAGAAGAGGAAACTCAGAGCTCAGTAGCTCTTTCACCCATAGTAAAATCAAAGAAACAAAGGAGTGAAGTTTCTGACTGAGCTCTCACTCTCTCTGACTCTGACTGAACATAACTTGTAATCGGATTCATCCGCTATAAAAAGAGACCGCATCACACCCGCCCGGTTTAAAATGATTCTTCCGCATGCTCGATGCAATTACCAATTCTCACCAGAGATGGTCCAAAACTTAGACATCAGCTTTAAATTGTATTATTAACTGAGATACATAAAATGCAATAATTGTATCAGATTTGTAACAGAATCAATGATCAATGATCCACAATGTCATGATACTAATAATGCACTCCAAATATCTCCATATATCTAGGATTAAAGTAAAATAAATGATATTGAACAGATATAACATGGCACGATATTCCATAGTATAATATAGTTTACAGTATTCAAAAATGTTGCCGTTATTATTGCGTCTGATATGATATGCCAGACCCCTACGCCCCATATTTACGCTGATTGTTTAGTACACGTTAGCGTTAGCTAGTGCTAAAAAAAGGGAGTTCATGGCTAACTGCGATAGAATCACAAAACATCCACAGACAGTAGGTACAGATCCCTCCTTCAGACAAAGTTTGCTGGCTAATCCTAATCCTACTGGTTTAGGATTGGGTGGGGTTGATGGATGAGGGGTGGAGTAAGGGTGGTTCAATGCAGGTTTTCTTGGACAAGTCTCCTAACACTACACTGCCCCCAACTCTCTAACAGAAATTAACCCCCTTTACGTCACTTCGGATAAGAGCATCATCTAAATGCCTTAAACGTAAATATAAAGTATTAATATTCTCTTAATTTCTTATTTTTTTGATGATTGATTATTATTTGCAGCTCTCCTACCGATTTGATTGTTTCTGTCGTTTTCGTCTCGTCCTCCGTCCGACTCGTTCAGCTTCTCGTTCAGCTGGCCGACCATGTCGTCTTCTGTGTCGACGATGTTCAGGTCTTCGTCTTCGTGGCGGTCGACTTCGTCCTCCTCATCCTCGCTGCTGCTGCTGATGTCGTTGAAAATCTCCCGGAGTTCATCGTGCGGGACTGGAAAGAGATAAAGATAAGTGTGTGTTGCTCTGAACTCACTGTGATTAAATACAGCTATGTGTTGGGTCCCCAGTATGCCAAAAATTACGGTATTAAAGTGAAATATTACAGATATCACTAATATTCACTTTAAAACTGTGTTTCAATATAAAGAACTCAATTAGCGTCCCCAGAAACAAGTAAGGTGCACTTAAAATCATTTAATGTTCCTCAAAAATCAATAGCGCACCTCATAATCCGGTGCTCCTTATGTATGAACTTACTTGGTCAGGTATTAAGGAGCAGTAAAGCCACTCCGCTGAAGTACAGAGTTATACAGGGTGAGTTTACAGTGAAGTTTCTCCAGCACTAAGGCTGGATGCAGCAGCATTAGAATTAGCCGCTAACCACAGTGCTAGCTCTTTCACCGTTAAGAGGTGGGTATATTGGACTGTAGACTGTAGACTGTTGGCCATGTTAAAACAAGCTAAATCCACATTTTACGGCGACATTTACGTCCTGCTAGCGCTGTGGTTAGCGGCTAATGCTAATGCTGCTGCACCCAGCCTTAGTGCTGGAGAAACTTCACTAAAAACTCACCCTTAGACAAAATATTGGAAATCAAAGCTTACTGTAAATAAACAGAAGCACTTTATTCACCTAAATAAATGGTTTTCAGGAGAGAAATCCGTGTTGATTAATCATCCAGCTCTCATTTCATCTTTGAAAGAAAATCTCAAAGTCAAACGAGTGCTGGATATTAATTTATACATATTCTCTCCTGAAAAATGTTTATTTGGGTGATTAAAGTGCTTCAGTTTATTTACAGTAAGCTTTGACTTACTATATTTTAGCACGTTTAGCAGCGTTTAGCGCTAGTAAATACCACCCGATAGTGTATTCCAGTAACCCAGGGCGCTATTAGCTAGCACTTCGTCCCACGTAGCTTGTTTCATACACACAGACTACAATCCAATATACTCACTGAACACCAAAAGACCTAACGCTGCAGTTAGCAGCTAATGCTAATACTGATCCAGCCTTAGTGCTGGAGAAACTTCACTGAAAACTCTCCCTTACAACTCTGTACTTCAGTGGAGTGGCTTTACTGCTCCTTAATACCTGACTGGTAGAATTCATACATAAGAAGCACCAGATTATAAGCAGCACTTGTCAATTTTTTTTATAGGATTATAAATTATAGGATTTTAAGTGCACCTTACAGTGCGAAAAAATACAGTATTTAATGCAATAAAAATCATACAATGCAATTTTCTGTATTTTTTGTAAGTTAATGTCTACCTAGGATAAAAATTACAGATCTCTTCGTTCTTTGTAGGTGGGAAAACTTAAAAATAGGCAGCGTATTAAAAACCTAATTTCACCCACTGTATAATAACATCCTATAACTCGGTCAGTAATGTTCATTTGTAGCTTTAATCTTACCCGAGGAGCCGTGACCCTTGTGTCCTGATGTTCCAGGTGAGGAGTCCAGATTAGAGAGAGATAAATTATTATCTGCTTCTTTGGACTCATCCTCAGCGATCACCTCCCATCCTGATAATCCAGTCAAGGTAAAAAGCCTAAAGCGTGTTCAGACTGAACTGTGTATAAAATCACAATACTGAAAAACTCTGGGTCACCCCTCACTATAAAATACACAGAGCAACTCTGACATCTGGTGGCAAAACTGAGCATCAAACATCAAATCAGCTGATTAGTTCACTGCCGTGTAAGAAAGAGGGATATTCTATATCATACAGTACTAGTCAAACGTATGTTTTGTATTTTGTATGTTTCCCTTAATTTTTTTCACGTTTTTAATCAAGATTAATCTTCAAATGTAGAAATGTATAAATTGAATGAAAAAAAGGGGGTGTCCAAACTTTTGACTGGTGCTGTTTGTACAAAACTTTGCGAATTATGTTTAATTAGTAAGGAGAGCCCATTAATGTAAATGAGCTGGTATGCCAACTATGTTTTATATAAAAAAAGTGATTTTATTTCATTCATGTTGTAATAATTTAGGTTATTTTATCCTTTAAGATCTTGAAAAGGATGTATTCGCTTTATTATGTTATTATATATAATTATAATAGTAACAAAATTCTTAAAAAGTTAAAATGACAAAAACCTATTTTATACTGTTAATATTGATTTTTGAATAGTATGTTCTTTGAATTAATAAATATTCTTAATACTGTTTTGTCATATTAAGATTTTGCGGGCTTTTGTATTTCCACTTGGGTCTTGAATGTCCCGATAAACACTCTAAACACCAAAAAAAAAAAAATCCATTTGTCTGTTTTCTGTGAATCAGTCATTTGCTTCCATGAGCCTTTTGGATGCTCCTCCCTTATAGTAATGTCACAATAAGGAAACCTGCATAGAACCACACTGGCTCCATCCCTCACCTATCAACCCTCACTAAAGCCCTTCAGATAGAGCACAGCAAAATTAGGCAGCAGACTTCTTCTGAGAGAGGGATCTATACTTACTGTCAGTGGCAAGTCAGCAGATGAGAGAGATGTAAGAGCTTTCAAATAATTCATTTTGTGCTTCTATCGCAGTTGAACTAGCGTGTGATAAATGCTCATCTTAAATATGGCTTATGGCCAGCAACAGTTTATTTGCATATTTGCAAAAAGTGACAGAGCCCTTAAACGGCTCATTCTAAAAGGGACTGAAACTGGTAAGATCTTTTTATGTGCAAGTGCTTTTGTGTAAAGAACGTAATTGTTTTTTTTTTTGTAGCTCACAGACCTACAGGACTTTTACTTGTATAAAAAGAGGTATAATATGTAATATATAAGGGCTACATATAAAAACAGCACAAACAAACAAACAAAAAAACATTATGAACATGACATGAAAGGATACGGACACTGACGGCCTCGGAGTCGGTGCTCAGGAGCCTCTTCACCTCCTTCTCCACATCAGGAGACTCGATGTACTGCCAGATAAAACAGATTACAGTTCAGCTGCAGGGAATACGCTCTCTACACACACACACACACACACTACAGCACTAAACGCAACAGCTGGCTGAACGCCAGCACACACATTAGCGATTAAAACGGGGAGCCGAATCAATAACTGCGCTCCGTTCACCTTAAAGGTGATTTATACAGGAAGCAGAGCAGGAACTTCCCTCACTGTCACTCCACCACCCAGCCAGCGTGGAAAACTGCTGGTGTGCACCGCGCCGGCACAAATGAAGATGGAAGGCTTTATTTATATGTAAATCAAAGTTTTTGCATCAATTCATTTTCCCTTCTCCTTTATTCTTCTGTTAGAGAAATTTAAATCTGATCTTCTCTGCAGTAAAAGACTGAAATACTGCAGCAGCATCAGAACAGAAATAAAGTGGAGGATGAAGAGGAGGGAAATAAACCAGGTTACCTTCTTCTTCGCCGTTTTCCTGAATCGCCTCTTCTTGGTGTTCTTTAGAGGACAGGTAACTACAGAGAAAGAGAGAGAGAGAGAGAGAGAGAGAGTAATGTAATTATTATAATAAATCATAATAATCATTATTATTTATGTTATTACTATTACGTCTGTTATGTATGTTAATGTCATTGTTGTTTTATAATAATAATAATATTCCAACAATGTAACTATGTCATGCTAATAAAGATACGTTAAATTGAACTGAATTTAATTAAATTGAGAGAAAGAGAGAGAGGTAGACAGAGAAGTAGAGAGAGAGGTAAAGAGAAAAGGACAGGTAGAGAGTGAGAGGTCAAGAGAAAGAAAGAGAGAGCTAGAAAGAAGGAGAGAGAGAGAGAGAGAGATAGAGAGGTAGAGAGAGAGGTAGACAGACAGGTAGAGAGGTAGAGAATGAGAAAGGTACAGAGTGAGAGGTAGAGAGTGAGAGGTAGAAGGAGAGTGAGAAAGGTAAAGAGAGAGGTAGAGAGAGAGGTAAAGAAGGAGAAAGTTGGAGAGATAGACAGAGAGATAGACAGAGAAAGAGGCAAAGCGATAGAGAAAGAAAGAGCTAGAGAAGTAGAGAGAGAGAGAGAGAAAGTAAGAGAGAAAGAGTGTGAGAGAAGAGAAAGGTAGAAAGAAAGAGGTAGACAGATGTAGAGAAAGAAAGAGAGAGAGATAGATAGATAGAAAGAGGTAGAGAGAAATAAAGAGAAAGGTACAGAGAAATAAAAAGAAAGGTACAGAGAAATAAAGAAAGGTAGAGAGATACAGAAAGAAAGAAAAAATGAAAGAGCTAGAGAGAGGTAGAGAGAGAGGTAAAGAGAGAGAAAGTAAGAGAGAAAGAGTGTGAGAGAAGAGAAAGGTAGAGAGAAAGAGGTAGAAAGATGTAAAGAAAGAAAGAGAGAGAGATAGATAGAAAGAGAGGTAGAGAGAAATAAGGTGAAAGGTAGAGAGAGATACAGAAAGAAAGAAAGAAAGAAAGAAAGAGGTAAGTTTATTTACATTAGGGCTACCTAGGTCCGTCACAATTACAATATTATGTGCACAATGTATCGTCCCAGAAAATAATTTGATAAAAGATATTATAGTAATTTAAAGACCAATAAATTACAATGAAACAGTGACAAAAGAAACAAAGTTAGCATAACAAAGCAATTATACCATTTTACTGTAATTATACATATTTTGGAAAATATATATTTTCCCCCCCCACTAACTGCAGTCCACACTGTGGGTATGGAGTCACCATTATTGAAGCATTAATTATTTAGCAGCATGACTGAATAAAATAACCATCACTAATCGTCAGTAAATTTTACATTTCATTAAAAAAAAAGCAGAGTCTGGAGGAAGAGTAGAGAGACACACAGTCCAAACTGCTCGAGGTCTAGTGTGAAGTTTCCACCAATCAGTGATGGTTTGGAAAGACATGCCTGTCATCTGCTGGTGTTGATCCACTGTGTTTTATTATCAACAAAATCTTACAGCACATCATGCTTCCCCCTACTGCTACAACTTTTATAGAGTTGAGGATTTTATTTTCCAGCAGGACTTGGCACACTGCCCATGATTTTTGGGTTTTCATTGGCTGTAAGCTTCATAATCATCAACAATAAAATAAATGTTTAATACATCTATATAATAAATCACTTTTTGAGATGAACTATTACTTTAACTGGAGTGATATTTTATCATAGGGATCTCTAATTTAACCACAATACACGGCGTAGGTACTTCGTTCAGCACTGTAAGGAAGGAAGGACTTACTGCCGTGGTTCCAGACGAACTTCTTGTCTTTGTCTTTGTCCTTCTTCTTGCTTTTGGAGTCTGCAGTGCCGGTGGGTTCCTCTAGAGGGGGGTACAGATCTCCGTCGAGAGTGCAGACTAACATCTGCCCAGAGGGGATGGAGAAAAGCGCTTTACACTAATTAAGCCTGCTGGACACACTGCATCACAAATAACTAATCATCATTACACACATAATACTGCAGGCAGGGAGGACAGGATTAATAGTTTTAGATTATTCGTGTCAGGATACTTCCTGTCTGCCTGTCTGTCTGTCTGTCTGTCTGCACCTCCTAACAATCTTTATCCTGTAAACTCAGCTGATGTTACCTGACAGAGGTCTGCAGTTTTGTAGAAAGTCTTCTTGTCCACTGTTTTTAACGACTCCAGGATGCACGGCAAATCCACCAGTTTACACGCCAGTGGCACGCGGTCCACTCGCACAATCCCGTGCCGACCATCAGCTAAACATACAGAGTAATATATAAAATGATTATTAGAAATGCCACAAATTCCCTATTCCGATGTCAATATCAGGTTTTTAAGCATCTGCCAATACATAGTACTGATACCAATACAAACTAACTTATCTACTTCATATACTATACTATAAATCCTATATACAGGGTTTATACACTTTTTAACCAATACATTTCTATGACTTTTTCATGCCTTCAAGGCAAATTTTCATGAAAATACGATTTTTCATGACCAAAACATCAGTGCAGACATGGACAATAAAACCAAAACGCAACTAAAACTATAATCAAAACTGATTAAAGTAGGCCTAAAATGAATCTTATAAAAATGCTGGCACACACTGCATAAAAAATTAATTTTAGCAAGTAAAATTCTCATTTCAAGGCAACAAATCTTAATCTTTTCTCTGACAAGAATAATTATCTTATTCAGTTTTACTTAGAATTTCCACCTTATTGTAAGTAATTTGAACTCATTAGCACTAAAAGTCAAGTTCTGATTCTTGTGTTCAAATTTAAGCCACAAAATAAGGATTTTTTTTCTTGATTTGAGTTTTACTTCACTCATTTTGGGACTTTGTGATTGCTTATTTTGAAAAATGTAGCTAGGATTCTTTTGCTTAATTTAGGCATTTACGTCTTAATTAACATTTATTTGGTCTATTTTTTGCCAATGGATTTTTGTAGTGCAATCTTTAAAAATAAAATGTGTGTCAGATCCTATATTTGGGCTAAATAACTGAAGTAACTCTGTGGTGATATATATGTTAGCTCAAAATAGATTTTCTCCATCAAAAAATGCAAACACAATTTTTTGTAGACCGCATTTCTATGCCTTTCCAAAATTTTCTGGGTATTTTTATTTTTTCAAAACTTATCAAGGCCTGGAAATTGAATTTTAAAAACTTTAAAATTCCATTAGTTTTCCAGTTTTGTCATGACCATACGAACCCTGAATATGCTATACAATATAGAAGCAATAGAGATTATATTTTCAGTAGTAAATGATAAAATATAAAAATGTTTAGGACATATCATCAGATATTAAGCACACATGCTGAGTTAAAGCACTGGCAGCTCTTGTCAGAAGCACATCAGCCAGTACGATCCTATTAGGAGTGTACAGTGCATCACAGTTGGTATCTGTGTTTGTTTTGCCCTTCGATTTCACCTACTGCTCGTTCCCAGCACTAACTGAGGTGGCAAATACAAAATAGCGAGTGATCTGTGCTGCAGCATGGAAGCTAGCAAGCAGGGCTGGTCTGAAAAAAAGCTCAGTGACCAAAGGAGAAATAAAACAAGTGAATATTGGCAGTGAGTTCGAAAGGTAGAGAAGATTTAGAGCTTAAAAAAAAAAGACTACAAGACCGACGCTGAGCTGCTACTTTTCTTCTGAACAGGTAAGCTAACTGGCTAACTAATTCAGTGAAGTAATTCATCACAATCACAAGGTGAGCTTCCTAGGGAATGGTGTTTAAATGAATAAAATAAAATAATTGAGTGTTCACATTCATATCAGTGGTCTGTGTGCAGCTGGAAAAAACAAGGCAAATGATACCTGAAAGAGCTAGATAGGTTAGCATGGTGCAAGGTAACTATGCTGTCTAACGCAATTATGCTACACACGCTAACGTCAAATGAATTCAATCACAAAGGAAGAGCAGATAAGTCACATCGCCGTTGCTTGCCATGGTAGAAGTTGCTGGACTCGTCTTTCACTGAACTCTTCTCGCACTGGACTGTGTAGATTCAGCCTCCAGCCAACTTGGCAACCCGAGTGAGCAACTCTCGGTGGTGCTTTGAAACTGGACTGCTGTAACTTATTCAGACGCTTGCTGAGTGCTCCTTTACTTTTTTTACTTATTTTGGTAAAGACAGTGTTTTATATCCCAAAAAAGATACAATAAGCTTTACATTTTTTTATACAAAAATACAAATTGGCACATTGCAGCAATACGTGCAAGTAAAGAAGCATGTGCGACTATGGCTGTGTATCTTTTTAACATTTTTGAAACTCATACAATAATATGAATTAGATCTCGAATACCTAAAAAAATCCCCCCCCCTCCAATAAGCTTTTCTTAATTGTAAAAAAAGAAAAGAAAAAGAAAACAAAATATATAACATTTCTCTTCACTTAAACCATTGCTAAATGTTTTTTTGTACACTTACCGTGCAGCTCTATGGTCAGTCTGTCTTTGATATTCATGCTTCCAGACCCGGCAATCTGTCTCACTGTGGAGGCGTACTCCTGGAGATACAAGGATTGAGTCAGGCCATGTTTTACAGGAGATTTTCAGATTATTATACACAAAATTCATACAGCTGAACCATGACTATTATATTATTTTTACATACCTTTTCCCCTTCTGATATTATTATGGCTGTAAAATATTATTCACCATTTAATAAAAACCTACAATCTCAGGAAAAAGCGCTTACCTGAGGAAGTCTCAGAATAAACTGACTCTCCAGCTCGTGAGGAGCATCCTCTTTATTTTTAGTTACTTTTCCAACTGCAAAAAAACAAAAAATAATATGGTGAAAATCTCAATTAGGGGTGTGCCATTTCCCTTACGTCACCCTGTGTATACCTGTACTTCCATGCACTATTTTATACTACTGAAAGCATATGTTTT
This sequence comes from Astyanax mexicanus, assembly GCF_023375975.1. NCBI lineage: Eukaryota > Metazoa > Chordata > Actinopteri > Characiformes > Acestrorhamphidae > Astyanax > Astyanax mexicanus. The sequence goes on from NC_064417.1 coordinate 51,693,218, forward strand.
GTATTTATTTTGCAATTTATTATATTTAAATTAATTATTTGTCTGCAGTTTTTATGCAATAAATAAAAAAACTTTTTCAAAAAGACTGTTAACCTAAAAATACCTTGAAACTCCTTAATAAATTGATAAATATTAGGGGTGTGCCATATCGTACACGATAATATCGTCAAGAATTTTTAAATATAGTGAACGATATAATACCCTAAAATATCGTACCATATCACCCATCCCATTTCCCATTATATATCTACTAGAGACAGATTATATCTGTCCAGTATCTTTAATTTTACTTTAATCCTGGATATATGGAGAAATTTGAAGTGCATTATTATTATTATTATTATTATTATTATTATCATGACATTCTGGATCATTGACTTTTATTACAAATCTGATAATTTTTTTGTATTTTTTAATATCTCACTTAGGGGTGTGCAGTATTACATTGTATGTATGTATATATATATTTTTCTTGCAGTGTATAGTGTATCGCCAAAAGTATCATTATCGGGAAAATACCATGAAATATTGTGATACTATTTTAGGGCCATATCGCCCACCCCTAATAAATATATTTATTTATTTATATTTTTGCAAGGTGGGATGTCTGACATGGTGTGTGTTTGCTGGGTATAACATCTTCAGCAATTAATGTACGTAGCTAAATTTGCAGCAAAGACCTAGAAAAAATGCAAACCATTGCCTACCTTTTGTTTTAGAAGTCATTTTGACAGTGTTATAATGCTGTATGTGACCTCAGGTGATGTTTAGATCCTAAAAAATAAAAATAGAAACATTAAAAACAACGAAAACAATGAAAATGTAGTTCTGTTAGTTCATGTTCTGTAGATTAGATAGCCTAAATATACCACAGGAACTTTTAGCCTAGCAAAAACATAGGAGGTCAGAAACAGACAGCTAGCACTTACAAACAAACAAAGACACACACACAAATACAGTAAAACACGCAGTATAAATGTGAGATATGAACAGATAATATAATAATAATAAAAATAAGGTAAATGAGAGTGAGTGCTAGGCAGCGTCAGGCAGTTAGTTAGCTCTCAGGCTAACAACATTAGCGTTACCACAAACGAAAAATATCCAGAATAAGAGGATAATAACTGGATAATGTACAAAAACCCGTAGGAAAATACAGTAAATCTCACCTACACCAAACCCCCACAGAGTTAGAGCTGATTAAAAAGCAGGAAATAGAAGTTTAAACCATATTAATCACATATTCAGCGAAGCTAATGCTAACGCTGCTGCTCCTTCCTCGCGGGGTCTTCTTCTATGGCTGTTCGCGCCTAAACTACAGGGACCAATACCGCCACCTACTGATCTGGAATCAGGCGTTTTTAATAATGATAATAAAGGACAAATAATAATAATAATAATAATAATAATAATAATAATAATAATAATAATAATAATAATAATAATAATAATAATAATAAGACGAAGAAGAAGAAGAAGAAGAAGAAGAAGAATAAACGTTCAGAAAAATACCTACAGATGAATTTGAAGCAGACGTTGTCTGTATTTTACTGTATAAAGCTCTGTAGACTGCACTGTCCTTTCAATATGTTTCTTTATCACTGCTATCAGTGCTGTAAAAAAGTATTTAGTTTTTAAATTACAATTTAATTTATTATGGAAAATTAATTAATGTAAGTTACCCCCCATGAATTAACATTAACATGTATAAACATGAATTAACTACATTTTTTGGAAAGCTGATGTCAATTTTACTACTAACCACAACCAGGCCTGATTACTGCCAGACCTGTAGAATCAATAAATCACTTAAATAGAACCTGCAGTGGGGATTAAATACTGATTATGAGGAATTAAGAGAAAACTGTAATAAATACAGTTTGTTTAAGTCTCAATCCTAATTTTATTGTGTCTAAATTTGTCCCAGTAAATTCATGTGTTACTGATTTTGTACCAGTGTTATACTGCCACCTAGTGTTACAGATGTAAATATACACAGTGGTGTTTGAAAGTGTTTAAAATCTTTAGAATATTCCATATTTCTGATTAATTTGGCTTAAAAGTTAATCAGTCCTAAAAATATTTGATCTGCTCATTTATTTATTGAAAGAAATTAACTTTCTAATTAATTTAACATATCTGACAGTGGCAAAATACAGAATTGTTTCCCTACATTAAAAAAATGAAAAATGAAATTATCCAGACTATAAAGTAACTCATAAGGAATCATGTAGTACCTTAACAACGTTACTCTGTAAAGCATTTAGATGCTCTTATCTGGGGAGCTGTTAACATGCAGTTTCTGAGGCTGGTAACTCTGATGAACTTATCCTGTGCTCTTCCTTTCCTGGAGCGGTCCTGATGAGTGCCAGTTCCATCATCATCAGAGTTGCCAGGTTGGTGGTTTTACCGCCAAATTAGGCTTGCTTGTCAAAAATGAAGGGAGGACAGCGGGAAAGAGAGAGAGAGAGAGAGAGAGAGAGAAATCACAATGTAACCAGAAATCACAAGGCGAAAAAAATAACAGAAATGAGTAAGTAAAAGTCTGTTCTATTTTTTTTCCTAATTATCTTACTAGTAAAAATGTTTTTGACATGGATATAAACCTGTTATAAAAGAACTAATAAAACACTAATGTTACACTATTATCTATTAATGACTTTAAACAAAATATTAAGTCGTACACTCATAGTTGTTTTGACATTTGCTAAACGTGTGACAGACATATATTTTGGGCTAATTTAAGCTTCTGAAGGGCAGGTTATAGACAGACTTTAGACTGGGTACTTTTGTGTGACCTGGCAACCCTGATTATCATAACGTGTTTGATGGTATTTGCGGTGACTGCACTTCAGAATACGTTCAAAGTTCTTTAAATTCTTTTATTTGGATTGAATAACCTTTATTTTGTCTTAACGTATTTTTTCCTTTATTTATTTAAGTAGTTCTTGCTTCTCATATTCTGGATTAACGTTATTAAGGGACAAGGAACTCTTTTTAATGGTAACGTTACTGTGTGCTGCTGTAACATTACAAAATTTGTCGCTGTGGCATTAATAATTAATAATAATAATAATAATAATAATAATAATAATAATAATAATAATAATAATAATAATAATACATTTGTAATTATATTTATATATATTAAACAACTATTTAAAAAGCTTAGCTAGCTAAGTGTTAAAGTTATTTAGCTAAGTTATTTAAGTTAAATGCTAAAGCTAGTTAGCTAAATAGCTAATAATAATGGTAAGATATCGCTGCTGTTCTCTGTTCTAGTTTATTATTATTAATTATAGTATTTTCTATAATTAACTACTTTTAACTAAACGCACACATTTACCTACCCGCATATATAACCCGTGTATATCTGTAGCCACAGTATCACTGCAGTGTATAATGTATGAAAGGCGGAGCGGCGCGCTGCAGTATCAGCTCCCATATGGTCTAGCGGTTAGGATTCCTGGTTTTCACCCAGGCGGCCCGGGTTCGACTCCCGGTATGGGAACGAATTTTTTTTTATTATTTTTCTTAAAAATATAAAACATCAAATACTGACATGTGGAAATGTTAAAATGAGGATTTGTTACTCAAAAAAGATATATTCAAATATACAATATGACATAAAATGATATATGTAATGATCATAGTCCATTGCTTCATGTATTTTTCATATTTAAAGACAATACTGGGCCAGAACACATCAGATAAAAAAGTACTTCTAATGTCCTAATTTAAAATTTGAAAAATATATTTAATTAATTAAAAAATATATAAAACATATAATGAATTCATGAATGAATTACTATTTCATGGAATAACAGTTTTCATGCATCTTGGCATCATGTTCTCCTCCACCAGTCTTACACGCTGCTTTTGGATAACTTTATGCTGCTTTACTCCTGGTGTAAAAATTCAAGCAGTTCAGTTTGGTGGTTTGATGGCTTGTAAACATCCATCTTCCTCTTAATTATATTCCAGAGGTTTTCGATTTGGTAAAATCAAAGAAAATCATAATTTGTAAGGTCTTTAAGGAAAATTAAAGTTAAATGTCTACCTAGTTTGGATGATGTATGTAGTTTAGACAGTGTTTAGTGGGATACTGAGTCTCAGGCACGCTGCTGACCAATCAGATTGGAGGGAAAATGTGACTCTGCTAGGAATTCCCCACGCGCCTCCTCTCACTTCCAGCGAAAACACTGGGACCTTACGGAGGGCACGAGACACCAGCACAGCCCGGAGACTGGTCTGACTGGGCTGCTGATCCGGACGGGGAGAGTCTGACCCGCTGAGAGACCAGTTCTCCCAGTTCCCCCCGCGCTGAGGAGGATTAAACACACACTGGATTACTGATAAACACTTTATTCATCTGAACAGCGCAGAGTCATCAGCAGCGCGCGCCCTGCGCTCAACACGCAACTCCTTACGAGAACTGCCGTGACGTCATGAGTACGGTAAGCCGCTCCGTAGGTTCTTAGTTACGATGTTCACGCGCAGGAATTCAGAAAAATGCTGTATATAGTTAACTAGCGACTTTACAGCCCTGATTTAACGCAGTTAAAGCGTAACTAGTATAGTTATTTTATGTTTTTTAGAGCTAATGGACATTTTTCCCAATAATATAAAAAAATATATAAATAATATAATATATATATATATATTTACAGTACCAGTCAAAAGTTTGGGCACACCTCTTCTTACGCAATGTTTCTTATTTATTTATTTATGTAAAAGTAATATTTGAAATAAAATGTTAAAATATTAAAAAAACTAAAAAAACAAAATAAGAATAAACCAATACTCTGTGAAGTTAACTTAAGAGGAATATCTTGCTCTTTCTTTCCTGGAGCAGTCCTGATGAGTGCCAGTTCCATCATTACAACGTTTTTGATTGTCTTTGAAGTCGGTGACTGCACTTGACAAGATATATTTGAATTCCTTGAAATTCTTCTTTTTGGATTTTTTCTTAAAGTACTTTTTTTCTTTACTTAGTTAAAAAGTTCAAACCAAAATACTCATTGAAAGTTTACTTTTATCTTGTGCAACCGAGGAAACTCTCACTCTTCCTGTCCCGGGGCAGTTCTGATGAGTGCCAGTTCCATCATTATCATAAAATTTTTGACCTTTATTTTTACTTAAAGTACATTTTTCTTTACTTAGCTAAAACGTTCTTGCCAAGTTCTTTGCTTAGTTAAAAAGTTCAAACCAAAATACTCGTTGAAGTTAACTTTTATCCTGTACAACAAAGGGAACTTATGCTCTTCCTTTCCTGGGGCGGTCCTGATGAGTGCCAGTTCCATCATCTAAATGTTTTTAAGGGTCTTTGCAGTGGGTGACTACACTTGAGGATACTTTGAAAGTTCTTAAAATTTACTTTTGGATTGACTGACCTTCATTTCTTATAGCAGTTTATTCTTTATTTAGTTGAGGAGCTCTTGCTTCTCATAATATGGATTAGAATGTAACTCAAATAGGCATATTCAAACAGATTTAAACAAGGCACAGCTGTTAACTGAAAGTCATTTTTAAGTGACTCTACCTCATAAAGCTGAAATTGCAAAAATAATTCCATATGTTTTAGTTCATAGTTTGGATGACTTTAGGATTTATCTACAATGCAGAACATTTTAAATTAATGAATGTCCAAACTTTTGACTCGTACTGTAAACAGGAAACAGTAAAAAACATGTGTACATGTGTTTTTAGGCCCAAAAAGTCCCAAAAAAACAGGCCTACATTGTGTTTACAAAGTAGACTAGCTGTGAATAGTGAATACACAATCCAGACACATTTATAACGTTATAAGTTTTGGTTTCTCTTTTATATTGATTTATTTTTGGGATTATAATGAGGTTTTTGTTCAGGAGCAGATGCTCAAGGCCAGACAGTGCAGTTGGAGTATAGTTGTAGTAAAGCTTTACTATGATCCTTTTCAATAAAGCCCTGAGTGAAACACTTAAGGAAGAAGCGCTGTTGTCCTCCCAGTGACTGCTCCTCTAATCCCAGAAGCCCCCAGGCTGGAATGACCCAGTCCTGCCACCATACCATAACTGTGCGCTTAGCTGTACCAACATGAGGAGGAGCATGTGACCGGCTGAGCTGCTCAGTCTGAGGGTCCGTTGTCTCAGTCTCACAGAACAGCCTTTAGGAGACAGTGGGGGTGGTGGTGTGGTGGGTGTGGGGGGGTGGTTGGGGGTAAAGAGGGGCTTCACACAGTTCCATCAGCACCAACCATCCAGTTAGTCACTGTTCATTTTTTGTTCTAATTCAGCACTTCCAACTCTATTCCTACCAGTTTCATGCCCTTTCAGAACGAGCCATTTGAGGGCTTTGACACTTTTTCATCTAAAAAGTGTTTTCATACTGCACACAAACCAGACCATGGGTCATTTAAGCAATTATACCAAAGAAGGGAGTGCTATAACGTGTAATATTGGCACTGTAGATCAGCACAGCGATGCCAATATTACACGTTATAGCACTAACCTCGAGTGTATTATTGCGATTATACCACAGTTCCATTATCGCCGTTTATTGAAAGATTTTAAAGAGTTAAAGACGAGGAGAAAATTGGATCTGTTTGGTTATAAACCCTCCGCCAGTTAAAATAGTTCTGTTACTGCTCTGTTTGTAACTGCGCAGTTTGGCTTGTAAGCGCTGCATCGTTGCTAGGTGACCTGTATCAGGCGGAGTAATACATGGAGAGCTTCAGTCACAGTGCTTTAGCGGCTGATAACAGTACTCTTAGAATGCCTCTCAGCCAATCACATTGCAGGCTCGGAACTAACTGTAGTATAATTTACAGTATACTAGGGGTGGTACAAAATATTGATATTGCGTCATATCTCCTTGTTCTGTTTGCGATACATTATCATCAACTATGGACATATTTATTGAAACTCAAAACTTCCTAAGCCCTGCCCCCTCAATTAGACTTACTAAAGTTACTGCTTCATTACTCTACATGGTGGCGCTATAATCAAATGAACACGGTAAGCCCCGTCACCTCTTGATAAGGAGATCTGCACAAGTGCAGCAGCCAGAACAAGCCAAAAAAATCAAGTTTTTTACATTATGGGGCCAAACATTCAAATGATATTTAGACCTCCAGTTTGGAGTATCTCACTGAATGAACTGACTTGCACATAAAAAAACTTTAGTTTAATGTAATTTCAGTGTATTATGGCTCTGAAGCTTCTTTTGTAACAAACAAAAAAATATTACATTTATTACATCTCAGTAGATAGCATGCTAAATTTCCTGTCTCACCTTATAGCAGCAGTTACTGAGTTCCAAGTACCAAGTGGTGGCGCTATTCAGATGAATAGGGTAAACATGCGGTAAAGAATATTGGTTCTTAAATGTTGTGAAACTGACACCAATAAATCCATAATTCCTGGCATTTGATTATTTAGGAGTTTTTTCCTCTTAAGTAACAAATATGTTGTAGATTACCATAGAGAATTGTCTTGATACATTATCATTGTATCATGAGATGCCCCTAATAAATACAAATAGTGTTATTATTATGTTATAAATAGTCATTAAAGTTTCCAGTAAAACCTCTCTGTGTTATTTAGTTTTTTGCTGTTACAGTTTGTCCTTTCTTATCACATCTTTCTTGTTTTGACTGCTGTTGCTATTTGAGATGCTATACAGTGTAAAAAAATGCAGTTTAATATACAGCTCTGTACATAATTAAGAGATCACTTCAGTTTCTGTATCAGTTTCTCTGATTTTGCTATTTATAGGTTTATGTTTGAGTAAAATGAACATTGTGGTTTTATTCTCTAAACTACAGACAACATTTCTCCCAAATTACAAATAAAATATTCTCATTTAGAGCAATTATTTGTGTAAAATGAGAAATGGATGAAATAACAAAAAAAGATGCAGAGCTTTCAGACCTCAAATAATGCAAAGAAAACAAGTTCATAACTCAATATTTGGTGGAATAACCCTGGTGGTTTTTAATCACAGTTTTCATTCATGCATCTTGGCGTCATGTTCTCCTCCACCAGTCTTACACACTGCTTTTGGATAACTTTATGCTGCTTTACTCCTGGTGCAAAAATTCCAGCAGTTCATCAAAGAAACCAAAGAAATCATTTTAAGTGGTCTCTTATTCTTATTCTCTTTTTTATCCAGGGCTGTATATTGATATTGAGATTGACATTAATAATGAATAAACTAAGCAACATGTACGTGTGTGTATGTGTGTATGTGTATGTAAACTCTTTAAACGTTAAGCTGATGTGATTCCGGTCGCTGAGCTGCAGTTTGAGTTTGAGTTAAGTGGCTTGATGCTCAGCCCATCTGCTAACTGTCCAAATGTTTGCCAGATGTTTACATTTTTTGGGCCGGGATGCCGGCCTTTTGGGACAGGGGAAATGGAGTATCTTATTTGGCTGCGGGGAGGAGCAGGAATGCGGTATTTCGTCTGGCGATGGGAGTTTTTGGTATTACTCAGCACGGCCTGTCTAGAAAGCGTATCAGCTGGTTCTGATGGAGCCCTCCCATTACTGCACCCCCCCCACCCCCCCGCCTCGATATCCCAACGGCCCTCAGATAGCTGGAAATTTCAGTCTTCTGAAACCAATTATCCTCAGTAAAGAGGCTCTAAATATACCCGCGGCAGCAGGGTAGCAGTGGAGCTGCTCTATAACCCAATGCAAGCTGTGCCTGTTCTTATTTGTTCTTGGGAAAAGAGTGCCCAGGGTGCTCTGGGTGGATTTACCCCTAATAATCTTAGGCCCAGTCCTATTTCACCCCTTGCCCCTACCACTTTCTGTTCACCCCTAGGGGTAGAGTGTCCAGATTCTTGTAGGAATAGATATATAGGTCGTGGTGTCAGCTTGCTTCTTACACTTTGATTGGGAAACTCCATCCTCCCTCAATAAGGAGATCTGCGCAAGCGCAGTAGCCAGAACAAAGTGCGTTTTTTGGTGTTTTGGACACTTGGAAACTTTTTTTTAATCCGATTTTATTAGTGATTTAAAATGTGTTGTACAAATGATAATCTGACCTTTGGTTTAGAGCAAATCGGTCTCTCCCCATTCATAGAGATATAATTGGAATTATATCGTATCGACCACAATTAAGAAATTTAAAAAAACATTGTGATATACATTTTGTTACATTTTGTCATATCGTCCAGCCCTACTACTATAGTTAATAAACTTTATCGCTCCCCTGCATCACAACACAACGACAGTGTCCCCTACGGAGATCTCAGGAACTAACATGCTAAATTTCTTGAAAATTTCGGAAAAATTCTAAGAAGAAGCTTGCGAATAGCTCAGCTTCAGCTCCCTTTCACCGAGGAGCTATGGGTGGACCCCCCGAAGAACTACAGCGCCGTTATACTGATATTTTATTGTATCATGATACATTTTCTTCTCTCCTATCAACAATATGCTTTAATAAGAATATTGAGGAGAGTATCAACAGTGCTTAAAATACACTCATCCAACTGTATGTTTCATTACAGAGAAAGCAAAAATTCTGAATTTGGATAGATTTTTTTTTTTTAAACAAACATTATTCATGCCTCACAAATAAATGTTCATTTCCTGGTCTGGGGGACTGGATGCTATTGCTACACCAATAAGAGTCCTTGGGCAAGACTCCTTAGACTTTATTGGCCCACCTCTGTAATAGATCAGCTAAATGCCATAAATGTAAATGTATTGAACACATCAAAATTGATGCTGGCACATGTGTAATTAATTAATCTGTAACAGTGCGTACTTCACTAGTAGTTACACTGATATTAAATGGATTGTTAATGCTTAACTATACAGGAGCTTTATGTTTTTTATAGGGTTGTCTTATTTCTAAGGGGGAGGGGTTTAGCTCGTTTTTTGTGGTTCTTTCTGTACCATTAGAGTCATGTGCTCTGACCCCGTCCTGCCATTGAACTGCACTGCCTGAGGGTCCGATCTGCACAAAAGAGCTCATAAAGAGGATCTGGCCTCCTTCCCCTATAGAACTGGATCAGGGTTATGTTGGGAACGGGAGGTTTCTACCAATAAGGCGACTGGAATTCCCGTGTACTCGGCCTGGTGCACGTGACCATGACATCACCGTCTCAGCCAAGAACGAGTCTCAGTACTCAGAGCTGATGCTTTAGAAAGGCTAATGGCCTCGCTATTGATCTGTAGGCTCATCTGAAGACATTTGTCTTTATAAATTCTCCATCCAGGAACCGCATCACCAGAGCACCAGCTACACGAGAGCACTCCAAATAAAAAAACTACACCATGAAGCACCATATAGCAATACTGAAGGGATCAATTAGACTCTGAAGGAATACATTAGAAATCATGTAGTAACTTTAAAGTGTTAAACAAACCAAAATACTCTGTAAAACTTGTTGTTTCTGAGGCTGGGAACTATTTTTTTTCCCATTTTCTCCCCAATTTACTCGGCTGTTTGCTCAACCCACTCATTAGTAGAGTAAAGACTAACACACGTCTCCTCCGACATGTGAAGTCAGACTCCGCCTCTTTTTGAACTTTTTTGCCAAGTAGCATCACAGCGCTAATGCTCGGAGGAAAGCGTAGTGACTGGGTTCTGATACATCAGCTCACAGACGCAGCCTTGTGCTGATCCACATCACCCTAGAAGTGATGAAAGAGGGGAAAGAGCGCCATCTACATTACCCATCCAGGAAGAGCAAGGCCATTTGTGCTCTCTCAGGCAGCTGATGGCAAGCTACATGAACGGGATTCGAACCGGCGATACCAGAGATCTTCGGATCATAGTGGCAGCGCTTTAGACCGCTGGACCACTCGGACCCCATGGATGGTAACTCTGATGAACTTACCAGAGGGAACTCTAGCACCTCCTTTCCTGTAGAGGCCTGATGAGTGCCAGTTCCATCATCATAATGTTTTTAATGGCCTTTGCACTTGAGGATACTTTCAAAGCTCTTGAAGTTTTTATTGAAGAAGTTTTTTATTGAGTAGTTCTTGCCATAATATGGATTAGAATGGATTAGGATTAGAATTTCTAAACATAATCAATGCTTGGTGTATATGTAAATGTAAAGGTAAATGTAACATTACTCATTAAATAGAGCTATTTACTGTTATACTGTTTACTGATGCTCTCAAACACATTAAGAGGCAAAAAAAATTAAGTACTTAACTCTTGACGAGTTCAGCACAGCTGTTAACTGAAAGCCAATTTCATAAAGCTCATCTAAGCAAGAGGTGCTACTGTAAAAAATCTAAAATATAAAACAAAATTCCACATGTTTTTCTTCATAGTTTGGATGATTTTAGTATTGATCTACAATGCATGCTAATTTTAAGTTGTGTCCAAACTTTTGACTGGTACTGTATGTCTTCCACAAGGTGGCGTCGTGCGTATAGAAGCTTGTGGTTTGTCATGTGAATGAAACATGAAAGAGGATGTGACATTATTTGTCATCTTTCGGTGTTGCATCATTTTAAAGCTGAAGAGGCTCACAGGCTCTATTTTGAGTTTTTCCCCTCTGTGGGTTTTAGTTCAGCTGAAACTAAAGTGGAATATTAATGACATGTACAAAACTCACTCGTTCCATTTCTGTAAAAAGGTTTCCTGGTGATTATTATGATTATTTGTGCTGGTAAACAGTGTGGGAACTTCTGTGTAGTTCCTATTTTTCTATATTAAACTTTATCTTGTAAATTCCACCTGTATCACCTCGCTTATCTCACGCGTCATCAGCAGTGTGATCATATCCAAATACTCAAAACAAGTGACCTAAAAGTGACTCTACAGGTAACATGGAGAAACCTGCAGACTGTTCCCTGGTGCAGCAGGTAGAGCACCAGCTTATGCCAAAATTGAGCCCCTCCAGCAAAGGGTGGGTGATATGGCTCTAAAATAATATCAGGATATTTCAGAATATGTTTGTGACAATTATAATAATTAATAAAATTAATTTTAAAAATGTAAAAATGTAAAAATTTTATTTAGTGTAACTAAATAAATAATAGTTTATTTAGTTAAAAAAAATCTAATTTTTGTAAACACTAGTTTGCAACAATATTAATAATGCAACATAACAAAAAAACTTTATACTTAATCCTGGGAGCTCCTCAATGAGCACTTAACCCAACACTCCTCCTCTGACAGAATTGTGGGATGAATTGTAATAAATTGAGCTTTATCTTCTACCTAAAGGGGACATATTTAGCTAAAACAGGTCTATGTTCTACAAAAAACACTCTCACATAAAGAGATCTCAGCAGTTCTCATGAACAAGCTAGTTCATGCTTAGCTGCGATAGAAGCACACAACTTTGCTGACTTGCTACGAACAGTAGGTACAGATCCCTCCTTTAGAAGAAGTCTGCTGGCTAATTCTGCTGTGCAGTCTTTGGGGTTCTTAACGGGGAGACTGAAATGCTGTTACTTCAAAAGTGAAAATACAAAGCATGCAAAAAGTGAGTTTTGCATAATGTTGTTCTTTAAGTTTAATCTTTTATAATAATGGACATTTAAATATAAATAAAAAACTATATACAGGTACTTCCTTGTATTGTTGGGAGGGGGACAAAACGATTGGGAGCTTTAATGGTGGAAATGTACACTAGCTCCATATTCCACATTAGTGAGATGAACAGAAAGTGGCCAGTCGTGTAAAATCCAGCCATGTCTGCTTGTTGGCTACATGATGGACCAGTTCTAATGGTTGGTTTTATCAGAGCCATTTTTTTGCAGCTTTTCAAGGATTCTCTCCTCAGCCTTGACTGGTTTTGTTGTGACTGACGGGAGACACAGAGTCTCGAATGCTGTTTTTGTAGCAGATACTCGGATAGTTAATGTGGTTCGAGGAAATGTGCTTCTCTCGAGAGTGTGTGTTAACCACATAAAACTTTATTTTGACACTTTTTCACCAGAAATGAGCTGAAATTAGCTGGTTTAGCTGCATTTTAGCTGTGGTTTGCTAACAGCCAGACTAAAACTGTGGGCTAAAGCAGTTTAGTCACGATTGCTAGAGTTTGCTAAGTATCCTCAAGTGAATTCACCACAAAGATCATCAAAGACAATATGACGGAACTGGCACTCATCAGGACCGCCCCAGGAAAGGAAGAGCAAGAGTTTCCTCTGTTGTACAGGACAAGTTAATCAGAGTTACCAGCCTCAGAAACCTCAAGTTTCACAGAGTATTTTTGTTAGTTTAACACTTTTTTGTTACTGCATGATTCCTTATGTGTTCCTTCATAGTCTTCTATGTGAACTTTTGACTGGTACTCTACATTTCCTGCTCATACAGCATATTCATCCATGCCAGACATACAATATTAAAGAATATATACCAATAAATGCTTAAAATTGATGTTACGTATTGAGGAATTAAAGATTAAAGACCCATCCATAATCACGTCAATTCCAGAAACTGCTTCGGGGTGTATTTAGCTCTTTAGACGATCCCTTAAGGAGGCTCTTGAGATTTGGCGTTTTATCCGCCTTAAGCTAGAGGGTATGGGTTAATTTGTGAAGCGTGAGAAAACTGTAAGTCAACTGTAAGTGTTTTTTTTTTGTGAAAGTGTAAATCTGTTTGAATGTCAGGCTTTACGTATAAATGCAGCAGCATTAACAGCCTTTTCCTCCATTATTATTCAGTTTATTCATTTAGCTGCTTTCCTGCGTTTTGGAATAATGGCCTGTACCACCCTCAGGGCTTGTAAATTATTTAAAGTGATCGATCCGTCAGGGTTCTGCTCTTGTGTAATGCTCTGTAGTGTTTATAGCTTGGCGGAGGTGGCCGTCGGCTGGGGCCAGGCCCTGTTACACGCTGTTCTGTGTTTTATATCTAAGCAGATCTCTGTGGGGAGTGTTGATAGTGGCCGTGTTGGAGTTAAACACGGTGTTTGAGTGATGGAGAAGCCGGTTATGTAGGCTAAACAGTGTCAGATGTCACTGGAGTTAATAGCACCTTTGTCTGGAGCGCTGAGAGCTGAGATGCGCTATAGAGGAGCTGTGTGATGTGAACTGGCTGGAATGTTGGCCTCGGTTTTTGTTTAATGTTTAATGGCTGCAGTTGTGAGCAGAGCGGAGTAGAGCATCATTTACTTCCGTATTTGTCTTGACAAATCAATCCCTTAATTTGATAATCGTAGAGTTTTTCAATATGCCTTTCTCAAAATAATACCCAAATAATCCACTCATCCATCTAAATCATTAAAACCAAGTGTTTCAAACACTTCCATGGCCACAGGAGTATAAAAGCAGCATTTAGCCTCTCTCAGGAGCTCAGTGAACTCCAGCACTGTGGTAAATTTCACTACTCACTACTAAATTTTCCACAGCCAACTGTCAGTGATATTATAACACAGTGGAAGAGACTGGGAACGACAGCGACTCTGTGCTCTGTCAGTGTAAAATAACAGAGCGGGGTCAGCGGATGCTGAAGAGCATAGTGCACAGAGTTCACCTGTTACGTTGGGGTGTGATGGAGGAGGAGGACGTAAGTGCAAAGATAATCTTTTATTAAATAAACAAAACAAACACAGAAAAGAAAACAGATTACATAAACTAAGACTAAGACTGGGGTAAAGACTGGGATACAAACACTAAGATACAAGGCTAGGATACTAAGGCTAAACACTATAAACAGGATACACGGTAGAAATACTGACTAGGATACACAGACTAGAAAACACAAAAGACTCGACACAGCACGTACAAACAGAGGGGCTTATATACAGGAGGGGAGTGAGAAACACCTGGGCTAGGATGACGAGGGGGCAGGGTTACAAACAAGACACAGGTGAGAACACTAATGGTTAGGGCGGGACTAGGGCGGAAACAGGTACAAAAACACAACACAAGCACATGGCAGGGAACACATGAAAGGTAAACAGAGGGGCAGGAGCACTAGGGAACAAATGAGGGAGAAACATAACACAGACATGGGCTAGGGTGTAACATAACCCCCCTTCAACGGCGCCACTACCAGGGGCGCCGAGAGAGAGGGAACAGAGGAAGGGAACATAGACGGGACTAACGACCGAACAGGGGCTGAGACTGGACATGAGACTGGACACGAAACGGGGACAGGACCTGGAACGGAGACGGGACAGGGGACTGGACAGGGAATGGAAACTGGACAGGAGACGTAGACCGGGCAGGGAACTGAGACTGGGACTGGACAGGGGGTTCAGACTGAACAAACGACTGGACTGGGGACTGAGACTGGACAGGGAACAGAACACAGGGCTGAGACTGGACACGGGGCTGAGACTGGACAGGGGGCTGAGACTGGACAGGGGGCTGGACACTAGACAGGGACGGAGACTGGGCAGCAGACCGAACAGAAGACGGGGACTGGACAAAACTGGACAGGGGAACTGGAACCATAACAGTGACGGGGACAGAAACAAATACAGTGACTGGGACGGGAACAGAAAAAACACCGGGGACAGGAACTGGAACTGACACAGATACGGGGACCAGGATCGGGAGAGACAGGGGTACAAACATTGGTGGGTGCCCAGGACTGGCAAAAGTCTGTAGGGAAGTCCAAGGAGCCAGCCTGGGCACAGTTCTGGGGGCAAAGACAGGGGGCCTTGGGGCAGGCCAGGGGGCATACAAAGTTCGAGGAGCAGATACAGGAGCAGCGGGAGCTGCTGGAGCTGGAGCTGAGGCTGAGGCCGGAGCAGCGGGAGCTGCTGGAGCTGAGGCTGAGGCCGGAGCAGCGGGAGCTGCTGGAGCTGGAGCTGAGGCTGAGGCCGGAGCAGCGGGAGCTGCTGGAGCTGGAGCTGAGGCTGAGGCCGGAGCAGCGGGAGCTGCTGGAGCTGGAGCTGAGGTTGAGGCCGGAGCAGCGGGAGCTGCTGGAGCTGGAGCTGAGGCTGAGGCCGGAGCAGCGGGAGCTGCTGGAGCTGAGGCTGAGGCCGGAGCAGCGGGAGCTGCTGGAGCTGGAGCTGAGGCTGAGGCCGGAGCAGCGGGAGCTGCTGGAGCTGGAGCTGAGGTTGAGGCCGGAGCAGCGGGAGCTGCTGGAGCTGGAGCTGAGGTTGAGGCCGGAGCAGCGGGTGCTGCTGGTGCTTGAGCTGGGGCAGCGGGTGCTGCTGGTGCTTGAGCTGGGGCAGCGGGTGCTGCTGGTGCTTGAGCTGGGGCAGCGGGTGCTGCTGGTGCTTGAGCTGGGGCAGCGGGTGCTGCTGGTGCTTGAGCTGGGGCAGCGGGTGCTGCTGGTGCTTGAGCTGGGGCAGCGGGTGCTGCTGGTGCTTGAGCTGGGGCAGCGGGTGCTGCTGGTGCTTGAGCTGGGGCAGCGGGTGCTGCTGGTGCTTGAGCTGGGGCAGCGGGTGCTGCTGGTGCTTGAGCTGGGGCAGCGGGTGCTGCTGGTGCTTGAGCTGGGGCAGAGGGTGCTGCTGGTGCTTGAGCTGGGGCAGAGGGTGCTGCTGGTGCTTGAGCTGGGGCAGAGGGTGCTGCTGGTGCTTGAGCTGGGGCAGAGGGTGCTGCTGGTGCTTGAGCTGGGGCAGAGGGTGCTGCTGGTGCTTGAGCTGGGGCAGAGGGTGCTGCTGGTGCTTGAGCAGGCGCGGCGGGTGCAGCTTGAGCAGGCGCGGCGGGTGCAGCTTGAGCAGGCGCGGCGGGTCTAGGAGCTCGTGACCTGGGAGTAGGCACAGGAGCAGAGGCTGGACCCCCAGGCACAAGAACTGGGGTAACAGCGGGCACAGAGTCAGAGGCGGCCGGGGCCGCGGGAACTGGGTCAGAGGCGGCCGGAGCCGCGGGAACTGGGTCAGAGGCGGCCGGAGCCGCGGGCACAGAGTCAGAGACGGCCGGAGCCGCGGGCACAGAGTCAGAGACGGCCGGAGCCGCGGGAACTGGGTCAGAGGCGGCCGGAGCCGCAGGCACAGAGTCAGGGCTTGGAGGTGGCTGGCACCGCTGGCGAAGAAGCCGCTTCAGCGGGAGCTGAGAGTGCGGCTGCCGCCAAGATCCGGACAGGAGCTGCAGATTCAGCAGTGGGCGTGGTTGTAAACACCGGACCGGAGCTTGCTTCCGGAGCCGGAGTCGAAGATCTGGAAGCCAGCCGGGCTGGTGAGCTGGAAGCCGGTCGGGCTAGAGAGCTGGAAGCCTGCCGAGCTGTAGTGCTGAAAGTTGGCCGGGCTGGAGAGCTGGAAGCCGGCCGCGCTGGAGTGCTGGAAGTCGGCCGCGCTGGAGAGCTGGAAGCCGGCCGCGCTGGAGTGCTGGAAGTCGGCCGGGCTGGAGAGTGCGGTGGAGCTAACATGCTAGTTAGCTTAGCTGGAGCTGGGCCGACACTCTCCACCCCGCGGAGAGGCGCCGGGAGCGGTTCATCCCCCCGAATTAGCTCCGCGAGGAACCGGAGATACTCCAGATCCGCCTTCCTCGTGGCATTCCACTTTGCTACGTCCATTTAGGTCGAGTCTTATGTTACGTTGGGGTGTGATGGAGGAGGAGGACGTAAGTGCAAAGATAATCTTTTATTAAATAAACAAAACAAACACAGAAAAGAAAACAGATTACATAAACTAAGACTAAGACTGGGGTAAAGACTGGGATACAAACACTAAGATACAAGGCTAGGATACTAAGGCTAAACACTATAAACAGGATACACGGTAGAAATACTGACTAGGATACACAGACTAGAAAACACAAAAGACTCGACACAGCACGTACAAACAGAGGGGCTTATATACAGGAGGGGAGTGAGAAACACCTGGGCTAGGATGACGAGGGGGCAGGGTTACAAACAAGACACAGGTGAGAACACTAATGGTTAGGGCGGGACTAGGGCGGAAACAGGTACAAAAACACAACACAAGCACATGGCAGGGAACACATGAAAGGCAAACAGAGGGGCAGGAGCACTAGGGAACAAATGAGGGAGAAACATAACACAGACATGGGCTAGGGTGTAACATCACCAACTTTCTGCAGAGTCACTATACATCACTACACACCTCCAAACTTCATGTAGCTTCAGAGTTCATCACTACACATCTCCAAACTTCATGTAGCTTCAGAGTTCATCACTACACATCTCCAAACTTCATGTAGCTTCAGAGTTCATCATCACTACACACCTCCAAACTTCATGTAGCTTCAGAGTTCATCAATCACTACACACCTCCAAACTTCATGTAGCTTCTCTGTCATCTTCTCATCTATCTATCTATCTATCTATCTATCTATCTATCTATCTATCTATCTATCTATCTATCTATCTATCTATCTATCTATCTATCTATCTATCTATCTATCTATCTATCTATCTATCTACTCAGTTTTAAGTAGTAGAGTTCTTATGTAAACACAGTTATTTCCCCCGACACGCTCCTCATGTGCACCTGTGAGACAGAGTGAAGGAATGGCCGAGAGCGAAACCTGAGATCCTGCAGGTTTTAGCAGAACACTGGATCACCTATACACCAGCAATGGTTCATAATTCAGCAGGGCCTGATTCTCTCTCTGCCCTCTTACTATCTCTCTCTCACACACACACACTTTGTAGAACACAGTGTTATGTATGTAAAGGGTTGTGTATAAAACACAAATTGCAATAGGCGTCAGACGATTGACTGTTGTCTAGGTTTTATTCAGTAAGTGAAGCACCTGTGTTTTCCGCCACTAAGATAGCGCAGGATAGGTGCAGGACAGGACCCATGATACATTGTTTGGCTAACTGCATGAATTTGATTAATGTAAACCATGTGACTTTATGAACTAATTATTTTATTTTAAGTTGGTCCTAAATTTTAGGGATGTCAGTAGAACTTATACACAATATACAACTTGATTTATTAATCTGAACTAAAAAATTTTAATTTAAAAGTTTTAAATTTTTACCGTATAGAAATTTGGATGAAATCAAATTAAATTTTCTTAGTTTATTAGGAAAACAGTAATAATAAAATAAGAACAAAGTAACATATAAATAATAAAAGGACATAAAGTTTTTATACATATGTTTGTCATTACATTTTTACAAAAACATTAATTTCTCCTTTTAAAAGTGAATTGTGAAGAACAATTGGTTTGATTTTTTTTTTAAGATTTTACATCATGTACAATATGCTAAAAAGAATTGCCTACATGAATATGTGTGTAGTT
Source organism: Astyanax mexicanus (assembly GCF_023375975.1). NCBI lineage: Eukaryota > Metazoa > Chordata > Actinopteri > Characiformes > Acestrorhamphidae > Astyanax > Astyanax mexicanus. The sequence continues at coordinate 51,712,288 of NC_064417.1, forward strand.
AATGGAAGGGGGGGGGGGGTAAATTATTAAAATACCTAAAATGTAAAGCTCTAAAACAACAAATAAAATAATAAAATATAAACACAAATAAAGAAATAAAGGACTAAAATAACCACAGTTATAAAAAAGTAAAAAGTTGGAACTAACATAAATAATAATACGTTAAAAATGAAAAAAAAAAAAGGAAGAAATAAATGAAATAAAAAGGTAAAAGGCCAAAAATAAAAGCAGTAATAAAGCAAATAAAACGATTAAATGAATAAAATAAATGAAATAAAAGTGCTAAAAGGTGAAACATAAAATTAGATAAATAAAAAGACAAAATAATTCAAATAAATAAAAAGGTAAATCCTAACCCTTCCCTAAGCCTAAGTGGTCATTTACATGTGTAAATAAAATGTATTAATTTTTTTTATTAAAAAGTATTAAAAAGCAACTATATTACTTTATATATTATTTTTCTAAAGCTATCTTTGTATAGATATGATATGAATGAATATATTTGTAAATCACCTGTTTAATATAGTGTATTAGAGTATTGGAGTTTTGAGGGAGTGTCAGTGTTTACCTGTCTAAAGCCACAGTTCGTTTATCACTGTTACTGAACCATTACTGAACCATAGAGGCCATAGTGACTCAGCAGCTTTCCACAGTTTCCATCAAACCACCTACACATGCTATTGTGACGACAATCAGGCTGCATACCTGTGCTGTACCTGAGCTTACCTCATTATCACCTGACTCTTAACCCACGCTGACTCTTTTACAGGGGTGAGATAAAGCAAAATAAATTAAAAAACAAGAATTTAATCATAAATACAGCTCAGGAAAAAAATGAGACCTCTTTTTTCGGAATCAGTTTCTCTGATTTTGCTATTTATAGGTTTATGTTTGAGTAAAATGAACATTGTTGTTTTATTCTATAAACTACAGACAACATTTCTCCCAAATTACAAATAAAAATATTCTCATTTAGAGCATTTATTTGCAGAAAATGAGAAATGGCTGAAATAACAAAAAAAAAAGATGCAGAACTTTCAGACCTCAAATAATACAAATAAAACAAGTTCATATTCATAAAGTTTTAAGAGTTCAGAAATAATCAATATTTGGTGGAATAACCCTGGTTTTTAATCACAGTTTTTTTTATGCATCTTGGCATCATGTTCTCCTCCACCAGTCTTACACACTGCTTTTGGATAACTTTATGCTGCTTTACTCCTGGTGCAAAAATTCAAGCAGTTCAGTTTGGTGGTTTGATGGTTTGTGATCATCCATCTTCCTCTTGATTATGTTTAAGAGGTTTTCAATTTGGTAAAGTCAAAGAAACTCATCATTTTTAAGTGCTCTCTTATTTTTTCAGTGCTGTATATATTCAGAGTAAACACTGTATCAAACAGGCCAACACACAATAAAGAATAGAGGTAACTTGCTCTTACAGCCTACAACACATTGCCCAATATGCAAATATATGGTGCCAGGAGCCAATGAGACGGATGCTTGTTTTACGAGCCAACACTGATGAAAAAACAACACTTTTAAAATAGCTTAAACAACATTTTAAAGTTTTAACATTGAAGTTCTTTAAACTTATTGATTTGTATTGTCTGGTAAATTCACTCAGCATAATTTTAATTCATCTGACCAAAACTCAAAATCACTTTTTTTAGACATTTTCCAAGTAAAAAAGTTGAAATATAGCACTTGCAGCTGAGGAATGGTGTGCTAAAACCTTCTTCCTTAATTTCTAACCTAGTAATTAGCTAAACCATTGTTAAGTAAGTCGTTAAGTTGTTAAGCCAACTGTACGAAGTAATTGACCGAGTCTCTGTTAACACTGAACATCGTCCCTCAGGAAACGGTCCTGTGAAACATTAATGACGTACTGTGGGACTTCAGCCACATCGTCTTCACACCTGTCCTGCTCTCCTGAGCTCTAATGCTCCATAATTTCTTCTAACTGTCATGTCTGCCTGGTTTTACGTCATCATCGCTTCAGCTGACCTTCTGCCATCTCCCAGGGTTTAATTAAAGTAGTGCTCTGCCCTTTCACTCCTGTCCTTTAGTGCGACCCACGAGAGAGAGAGACGGTGTCCACCATGCTGGTACAGAACCACAGAACCGGGGCTGTTCTGAGCTTCTAATGACTCATAAAACCATAATCACCTGACCTCAGACCTTTATAAACACGCCCAGCTCCTCACAGGGTTATGTCTCTATAGGGGGATTCCAGTCACAAAGTTTTTGCTTTGAAAACTTTGAAAATCCTCTAAAATATTGCGAAAAGTTTTTGATGAACAGAGGAAGTTTTTAAATATCAGATGAAAGAGGATGTTTCCAGTAATACAAAGTACAGTTACAAAGGTTTTATTCCTAGTGCTTTTTTCTGAACTACCCTTAAAGGGATAGTTCGGTATTTTTGACATGAGTCTGTACACTGTAAAAAGTGAAGCATGGAGCTGTTCATTCAAGCTAATAAATATGATTGAACACATAGTACAATTATTGACTTTATTGTGAAACTCAACCTTTTTGAATTTTGATGTGTCAATTTTGATTCAGACTAAATTAATTACAATTCTGAAGGAAATAAACCAAATGTTTTGGTTCCACTGAAATCATGCTCGAAGAAAAGAGATAAGGATGTAATATTTTTAATTTGAATCAAACATGAAGTGCGCATGCGCACTGTGGAGCACGGGAGAAGTTGTAGAGAAGTGCTTCAGAGCACTGAGGGAGAGAGGGAGAAAGTGCCTGAACGCGCTCGCGAGAGAGAGAATGAGAGAGGGAGAAAGTGCCTGAACGCGCTCGCGAGATAGCAATGCATGCTTATGGTATTGTGGCGTCGGGACTGGAGGGGGGGCGCAAGGAATTATGGGAGCTCACCCTGTTGGGGGAAGTGGGTGTTTTTCTGCGTGTTTATGTTACTGTTTATCCCAGAGTTTCATGTCATGTTTTATTATCACTGTTCTAGTATTATTCATGTAGTAATCAGTTATGTGGTTGTTTTGTGCCTCACCCTTTGTGTGTTTTCTGTGTGTGGGAGTGGGGTTAGCTGCGTTGGAGCTGTAGGTAGTTTTACTTTCAAAAGTGGAATCCCACGTAAATCCAGCTCTTAGTGTCCTCCTCAGAGCAAAATAAAAAGAGCAAGAGAGCACTGAAACGAATCTCGCTGGTAATCCGTCCTCTTCCACGCCACAGTAACTTCTGGAACTTCTGAATATACTGCCATGTTTTTTTTTTTTAAGTTCGGTTCAATTTAAATGTATTAGTTTGGTTCCGAAACTGAAATGTAAAGAATTTAACTTGGATCAAGGTGAATAATTAATATTGGGTCGAGTGAAGTAATATGGTTTATGTCAAAATAAAATAATAAGGTTGTAACAATTGACTTTATTTAGATTGAGTGAAGTCAAATAGTTTAGATGCAACAAATGGACATCAATTTTTTTAATTTGAGCAGGGCTACACTTTTTACAGTGTATGGCATCATCATAACCAGTGTCGTGCATCCACACTGACTTACCCCCCACAGCGTCCTGTGAGCCGAGTTCTTGTCCAGTTTAGGTCAAAGCGAAAGTAGTCCGGCATGTTTGCTGGGGTCAGGAAAATAACTCCTTTTTCTTCCCAAAGCAGTACGTGTTCAAAAGAGTGATTTATTTACATCACAAAAAACTAACCCTGCAAAAGTCACGCCTCGTAAATCACTTGGGTCCTACTTTCTCTCGTTCCATATCAATGCGCGCAGCGCTGCAACCTGACAGCTAGCCTACGTGTTTGGGTCGCTTTGTTTACTTCTCGCTTGTTGACGCGTGTGCAGCTCGCTGTCAGAATGACGCGCACTGATACGAAATGAGAGAAAGTAGGACCCAAGTGATTTACGAGGCGTGACTTTTGCAGGGTTAGTTTTTTGTGATGTAAATAAATCACTCTTTTGAACACGTACTGCTTTGGGAAGAAAAAGGAGTTATTTTCCTGACCCCAGCAAACATGCCGGACTACTTTCGCTTTGACCTAAACTGGACAAGAACTCGGCTCACAGGACGCTGTGGGGGGTAAGTCAGTGTGGATGCACGACACTGGTTATGATGATGCCATACAGACTCATGTCAAAAATACCGAACTATCCCTTTAACTTCCTTATACAACCCTATATGCCCCTATACTACCCTATACTAACTATACTCCCTATGCTCTTCTAGAGCATATAATACCTATGCTCTTCTATACTAGCCTAGACTACACTATACTGTTCTATGCTTTATTGTCACTATGCTACCCTTCACACCCTATACCAGTATATACTACTCTATATAACCCTATACTGATTAATATTACCCTATGTAACCTTATACTACACTGTTTTTTCCTATATTCCTTATTGTTACTTCACCACCCTATATGCCCCTACACTACCCTATACTATCTATACTACCTTATAACAGCCTACATTTCCTATATTACCCTATACTTCCCTATATCACCTATGCTCTTCTATACTAGCCTAGACTACACTATACTATTCTATGCTTTTTTGTCACTATGCAACCCTATACTCCCTATTCTGCTGTAGACTACTCTATATTACCCTATACTAGTTTATACTACCCTATATTACCTTATCCTACTCTGTACCTTCCTATATTCCATATTGTCACTATACCACCCTACATGCCCCTATACTACCCTATACTAACTATACTACCTTGTATCAGCCAATGCTTCCCTATATTACTCAGGCTCTTTTATACTAGCCTAGACTTTACTATACTATTCTATACTTTATTGCCACTATGCTACCCTATACTCCCTATACTACATTATACCAGCCTATACATCCTATATTTCTCTATACTACTCTATACTTCTCTATATTACCTATGCTCTTCTATGTTAGCCTAGACTACACTATACTATTCTATACTTTATTGTCACTATGCTACGCTATACTACTATATACTACCCTATATTACCCTATAATGGTTTGTACTACCCTATTTAACCTTATACTGCACTGTACTTTTTATATTTCTTATTGTTACTATACCACCCTATATGCCCCTATACTACCCTATACTAACTATACTACCTTATACCAGCCAATGCTCATTATAGTAGCATATACTTCCCTATATTACTCATGCTCCTCTATACTAGCCTAAACTACATTGAACTATCATATACTCTATTGTTACTTTTCTACCCTGTACTCCCTATAGTTCTATAGACTACCCTTTATGTACTGGTTTATGCTACCCTATATAACCTAATTCTACACTGTACTTTCCTATATTCCTTATTGTCACTATACTACCCTAAAGGATATTACCCTACATTATGCTATATACCCCTATGCTACAAGATTGTCTTTATACTACCCTATACTGTGCTCTCCACCTTTATAGTACCGTATAGTCCCTATACTAAGCTACACAGCACAATTCTGCCCTATAGACCCTATAGTCCCTATATTACCCTATAATACCATATACTCCCTATACTACTCTCTATGACCTTATCCTACTCGATTCTACCCTATACTCTCTATATTGACCTATACCATCTATATTCCCCTATAATTCACTATACTAAAGAAACATATATAGCTGTATATATATTTTTTTCATATTATTATAGTGAAAGGAACGTAATTGCGCATAACATTTGCAATGCATTTGAATGCAATCCTGGCTAATGAGCTTTCTTAAGCTTCTGCCTTCTTCTAGACCTGTTTCTTACTCACTTTCCCTCAATGTCGTAATAACAAATATCTGCAGACGTTTGAGTTCCTGGGTAATGATACAGTTACCTTAAACACAGCTTTACGTTGAACCATAAACGCTGGGTTATGTATGTTTTGAGTCTGTGCCAGCACATCCCAACCTGCTGAAGAGGAATTTAAAGAGGAGAATCAGCAGTTTGGGTTTAAGAAAAAGAAACTTCAGTTCAGCCCACAGTTATGATTTTTTGATATATGTCGGTTTGGGGCTGTTTGGGGTAAATTTGGTCCGGATGTGGGCACTCTGCCAGCTGTAAAAGCTTTATTGGTGCTGTAAGCTGGACGTTTCTGTGGAGGGGTTGTGTTGAGGTTGGACTCTGGCTGTAATAACTGAGAGCGAGTCTGGTTTATTTTTAGTCTGTAAAGGAAAGGTGTGTCTTTGCAGTGAGTCAGCAGCAGCAGCAGCAGCAGCAGCAGCACATGATCCAGGCCGGTCCCAGCTCTCGCCACATGTTCTTACACACACAGACAAAGTTCACTAAGTTTAATCTTAATTCTTTTAAGACGTCAGGGTTCAGTCAGTGGATTCCTCTTCTGCTGAGAGCAACAGTAGTTTAAAAATGGCAGAATATATAGGAAGCTATCTCTTCAGCTTTTTTTATTTTTCCTAATTTGTATTTTTCCCGGGCCACTATCCATAGGCCTCACGACCACCCCACTTATAGGGACCATAACTTTTTTATGTACACATTTTGTACACATTTATGTACACATCTTATTATCATCTTTCCATTTATAGCAACAAAAAAGATCCATCTACTGTAGGTCTCCATTACTTCCCTCCCACCACCAATATTCACAAAACTAAAGCTACATATGGAGAATTACATTAATTTAAGGTTATCAGATATAGATAAGATGCACATAGACATAAAAAGACATAGACAAACAAAGACCAACACTACAAAATATATATATTACAATATATACAATTCACACGCTGTAATAAGCAAAATGCCTAGTTATATAACACATGGCAAAGACTACAAAGTAATTCCAAATTTAGTATGATGTGGGAAAAGATGGATCTATCTCTTAATGTACATATCATATTATAGAAAGTACGAGCAAGTTTCATCAAATAGTTTTGTACTGTTTGTTAAATTTGCAGTCATTCTCTCCAGGTTACAATGATCTGTAAACAAGTTAAGTCAGTGTTTTATAGAAATTTGAGTTCTGTTTTTTTTTTTTTTAAGTAGTGCTATAATGGGACATACAGGGATGACCTGACCCAGGATCTCAGATAACCTTCCCGTGACCTCCGACTAGAAAACATGAATTTGCGGACAGAGACAAAAGGCATGAAAATAGTTATCTATTAATGCTGGGAGTATGGGCACACTCTATAAAACAGAGGTACGATATGAGTACTTTTTTGTACTCAGAGGTACACTCTTCATAATTGTACCCTCAAAGGTACAATATTGGTCTTTACAGGGTCAGATGTTTCCTCTGAACTACTGAAGTCATTCCTAACAGCTATAAGTACAGATTTGTACCATTTAACCTGCAGCCAAAAGGTACATTCAGTATTCTGTATCACTGTACTAATAAACAATATATATATTTAATTAAACATTTTTAAATTTGAAAGCCAGACAATTTTGAATCATCAAGTTCTTGACTCATATTCAGTTGATGATATTTTTTACAATCTTTATAATCTTTACGGGTACAAAAAACATGGGCACAAAAACGGACTTTCACTGAAAGGTTCCTTTTTACCTAAATATAAGGTACTTACACTTATTTTTCTTAGTGTGCATGTGTTACTGTGGCTAAATCCCATTTGATGCAGTCTTTCAAACATGTAATGGAATCTATAAAGGATTTTATATTGTATTAACTGGACACAGTATTTGGATTATTTAGGCATAAGTCTGCAGATTGATCTCTGGGCAAACCAGAGATAATGAGCTCCCCCCCCCCCAAAACCAGTCCAGAATGAGTCCTGGGTGTGAACTCATTTATTCAGGACAAGTGTGAAAACGCCCTAAAACTGTGTTTTTCAACCTGTGGTGTGCAGCCCCTCCCCACCAGATCCACATAGGTAATATAGGGTAATATAAAAGCAAGTCTATTTAAGTCCTGAAGTGGAAATTTCACCTCACAAGTCCAATTTCAAACTCAAAACGTCAGAGGAGCTTCACCAACCTCGAGTTCATAATCCAATATCACCACCTGAAGAGCAGAGGTGGAAAGTAACTAGTGTAACTAATGTACTCACATTACTGTAATTGAGTAGATTTTATGAGTAATTTTTAAAATAGGTAATTTTACCTTTACTCAAGTTCATTTTGACACAAGTAATTCACTGCGCTACATTGGAAAACTCCGCGTAACTGAGTAAAAAATGAAATGCTGGGAAAAAAATTGTTTGAATAAAAAAAAAAAAAAATTAGTTTGTTCTCCATGGCAGCGCAGCTAAACTTTTCCCAGCAGTGTATATTATAGTTAGCAGGAGAAAGGCTGTGTGAATCAGCTGGGCTCGGGGGAACCTGTGTTATGTCGAGTTATGCTACCCATCAATATGTGCTTCTTTACAGCACTGTGCATGTACCGTATGATTTTTTTTTTTTTTGTATGATTTCATGTTTTTTATGATAATTCCTAAAGTTTTTATTAGGAACATTAAACAACCTGCTTAAACATGTAAATAGCAATTAAAGCATAGCAATGGCAAGTTAAAAAATAATAATGAACTGTAAAACTATAAAAATACGGGTTATAGTCACATATATGACCATAACTTTTTTACTTTTTAACAGTAAACAAAAAACAATGGGTCATAGAAACCTATACCACTTGCTCTTGAAAATGTTTTATGGGGCTGTCTGAGCAAATACTGCCTGAAAGGTCCAAATTATTTAATTTAATAATTATTTTATTTATGATTTGTACTTTTTTACATCAAATAAATAAAAGTAACTATGTAATTTTTAATCAGTTCTATCTCTATTCTAACTTCTCTCTAACTCTCTCTACCTCACTCTGTCTTTCTCTTACGCTTTTAATGTGTTTATCACAAAACCTCACATTGTCATAACAATAAAATCATACAACTCTTTTTACATGCCCAGAGATTAATCTGCAGGCTCATGCCTAAATAATCCAAATACTGTGTCCACATTTAAAAAAGTTAAACAAGGTTTTTTCTTTCAGAGCTAAAGAGAAAGCTTCCTATACATTCTGCCATTTTTTTTAAAGAACTGTTGCTGTCAGTGGAAAAGGAATTCACTGATTGGAAAACCCATGAGCTCATTATGTCTGTTTTGTTTTCACACACAAGAACATTTTTAAAAAACGTGAATCAATGTTGAAATTCTTCATGCCACTTTTCTGTGTGTAGTTTTATTTATAAAGGTTTTAGCTGGCATATTGGATAAAATTCTTGAGCGACGAGGAACAGTGTTTTGGCGTGCAGAATGTTTTTACTGTAAAGCTCCTCCAATGCATTTATTTAACGTTTATTACACTACACCCCTATTACAATAAGGTTGTATTAAGCATAGATTGTATATAGCTGGACAGAGCATCGTCTCTCAAAAGTGAAGCCACCACAGGTCGGGCGCCCCCTGCTGTTCGGTTTCAGAAAGCTGTGTAACTCCACCCATCCCCATAGGTTTCAATGGCAAAACAGACAACTTGCAATCACGTTTTTTTCTAATATGCTGTAATTCTACCTCCTTTATTTAAATGCAGCAGCTAGTGTAACCTCTGCTTATATTGTACATTTTTTATATCCCTACAGAATTCGTTTTTTAAAACGTTATTCAGCTCTATTTAAAATAAAGGTGTGGTTAATGTAAAAGGGCTGGTTATGGGCGGGACCAATAACAGACCGTCAGCTCCGCTCCGCTCCGCTCTGCAGCCTGTGACCTCGAGGCAGCCCTCAGGGGCGGGGTTATTTAAATGAGTAGGCTGTCTCTCCACAGTCTTTCTCCCTCCTCTGGTCTCTACTGCGCTCTACAGACTCGGGTTTCAGGATCGCCAACATGACGGAAGATTTTGGCTTCATTTTCATTGAATGAATGGGAACGGCGACATGGTGTCCATCTTTTTTACAGTCTCTGGTATTAAGTATTAAGTTTTTTTTATTAAATAGGATGCAATGGAAAACAATGCAATAAGTTGAAATATCCACATACATTTCCGGATTGGCTGCTTGATAGCAGCTTTCACAACAAATGCATTGAACCCGCAGTGAAGGCGCACCCAGGTCTTGGAGAAGGTGGGAATTTTCTCCCACTCTGAGGCAGGTTTTCACCTGTAAACGTGTTTTAGACTGCACACTGCATTATCTATGCAATGCCTAATGATTATAATCCAGCCTGGTGACTCTTTCATTGTCTTTCTGCGGTGTTTAAAAACACAAAACACAGCCGCCAGATTGCAGGCTGCCTAATCTGTTTGATGGTCTTTAACTACACAATTACTGTTAATTGTGCTGTCTAAGTTGCCTCTATTAAAGCAGGTAATCATCAGTAAGCCTGCGGTGGAGCACCGCAGTATTCTGCAGATTTACAGCTGAACTGCAGCTCAGTGACTCATCCCTGCTGTGTGCTTTTGTCTTTTTACATTTTATTATATTCAGATTTATGCTACTATTTCCGAGTCACATTTTATTTGGATTGACAGTAATTCCAATAATTATGCACCAGTACATATACATACACTACACACACACATATATATATATATGTATATATATATATACAGAGGCAGTTAAAACTGTGAATTAATACTGAAGTTATCCAGACAAAGAAACTTAAAAGTGTTATATAAACCAAATACTCTGTGAAGAAGTATTTAGATGCTCTTATCTGGGGGGAGCTGTTAACTTTCTGTGGTTTCTGAGGCTGGTAACTCTGATGAACTTATCCTGTACAACAAAGGAAACTCTTGCTCTTCCTTTCCTGGGGCGGTCCTGATGAGTGCCAGTTCCATCATCATATCGTTTTTGGTGGTCTTTGAGACTGTAATTGAATAAAGACTTAATAAAATATATAAGATATATGAGATTATTTCATGCTGTCTTTTACATTTCCTAAAATAAGATAAGAATTCAGTTTAATGCCTTGTTTTTACCATATTAATTGTATTGTAAATATATATATATATATATATATATATATATATATATTTATATATAAAAAAATTGTTGACATGCAATAGTTTGGGTCTTAGGAGGATATTTATATATACTCCTAAGACCCAAACTATTGCATGTCATTAATTTTTTTATTTATCTTTGCTATTTGGGCTAATTGACACCTGATTAGTGTAAAAACAAAGAATGATCTTTTTACATGATATAATTTTTGAGAAAAAATATGTCCACATATGAGGACAGCAGGCCCTAATAGAGCACAATTTAGTGTTGTGATCTAGACAACCCAGAATGTGATGTCCACACATGTGGACGCCAGGTCCTAGGAGGACATAGAGAAAGAGAGATGTAACATATTTCTAGTGTCAGTCCTGATTCTGTCACTCTGTCTGTTCTGCTCTAGACTTAACTACTCAGCAAAGACTCCTCTTCCCAGCATGCACTCACACCAGACTTCCCTGACAGTGCTGATCATGTGGTGCTACGGTGTTCCTGCTCCCCCAGTTACTACTTGGTTCCACCTGTCGTTTCTAGTATAAATACCCTACATTTTGCTCTGTGTTTCCTTCGTTTATTCCCTTTTGTTACCGACTTGTTTTTAATTGATTAGCACTTGCTTTGGTGGATTATTTACCAAGCATGACCCTTTTTGCCTGACTACGCTCTGGTACATTGTTTATATTTGCTGCCATATTGATTTTGACCCTGCATGTCCCCTTTGTTAATAAACTGTGTGATTTATCTTGTATCTGCCAGTGTCTATCACTCAATTTATCCTGTACAACAGAGGAAACTCTTGCTCTTCCCTTCCTGATGAGTGCCAGTTTAATCATCATATCGTTTTTAGTGGTCTTTGAGACTGTAATTGAAAAAGACTTAATAAAAGATATACAATATATAAGATTATTGTATGCTGTCTTTCACATTTTCTAAAATAAGATTAGAATTCAGTTCATCGCCTTGTTTACAAGGCATTTTCTTTCATATATAAGAACATATATATATAAATATACACGTATATATATATATGTTTATTGAATTGTAACACCTGTATTGTGAGCTCTGGACTCTTAACTACTCAGCAAAGACTCCACTTCCCAGCATGCACTCACACCAGACTTCCCTGACACTGCTGATCATGTGGCGCTACGGTGTTCCCGCTCCCCCAGTTACCCCCTCATTTTGCTCTGTTTCTCGCTGAGTATTGAATCAAATATTTCACAACGTGTTTCCTTTGTTTAGTACCGACTTGTTTTTATTTGTTTAGCCCTTTCTTTGCTGGATTATTTACCACGTATGACCCTTTTTGTCTGACTACGCTCTGATATGCTGTTTATATTTCGACCCTATATTTTGACCCTGCCTATCCCCTTTGTGTATGTGCAAGTGTCTATGGTGTGTCTGGTCAGCGTGACAAACACTCTATTCTCAAAAAGTACTATTATAGTTGATCTGAAATGCACAGAAAGAGTTATATACAGTATATAAATTTCATATCTATGCTGTTTAAACTCGGCGCAGTATCTCGCCTCAAACACGTCTCAGTTCTTCTTACTGAAGCTTCGCCGCAGACCCCTCACATCCTGTTTGTCAGCTGGGTTTTCACAGATAAAGATGACTGACAAGCAAGTGATGCGCGCACACACACACGCACACACACTCACACTCCCTGAGCATGCATGCACGCGCACCACAACATGCAAATGAGCAAATATGAACGATATGAACAGCTAGAGTACGTTTCTAAACAGAAACTCAGGCGTCAGCCTGGAGATCAGACTGGCGGCAGTGCTCTCTCCGGGCCTCTTCAGCTGATTGGCTGCAGGTGTGAACATCACGAGGGAAACATAAGCGTGAAACTCAGAGCTCACGCGTCACCAGTTAGACTTTGATATATCACCACTGAGTGTCCTACCTGTCGCAGGTGCGGCTCATCTCTTCTCTTCTACTGCTCCTCAGTGTGTGTTTAAACACACTCTCTTTTACTTTGAGCTTTGAGTAGAGTAGTCTGCTGAAAATATAATACACTTATTTATATTATAGTCACTTAGAACAACCTGCCAAGGGGCTACAGATGATGAGCTTTTTAGCTAACTCTGGCGCATTTACATTGATTTTCCCTGTTGAATAAATAAATAAATAAATAAATAAAATTAAATTAAATAAAACGATCAGTTCTCTACTGTCGTGATTCCTAAACTCTTAACGCTGGTTTATATAGTAGAGTAAATTCAGTGTTTTTTCATTATTTAAAACATATTTTGTTGCATATTTAGTACACAAAAATGTGTTAAACAAATCAGAATATGTTTTATAATTTACATTTTTCAAACTAGCACCTCTTGCTTAGTTGAGCTTTGCACATCTTCTGCCATTTTCTCAGTCGTCTCAAGAGACAAGAGTTTATTTTATTTGAAGTATTATTACTTGAATTTCTTGTCTCTTAATGTTAGTTTGAGAGCATCAGTTAAAGTAAAGTAGTGAAGAGGTAGAGTTACAGGTATACAGTGAATAGTGAATATTTGAGTAATGTTCTAATAATCCAGATTATGGCAAAAACTACTCAACTAAGTAAAAAGAAAAATGCTATCAAATATACTCCTTTTATGTGAGCTAAATTGTTGAAAAGGCACAATTTAATCTGATATATTATCCAAGTAACACTACTTACCACAGCTATGAATAAACTCAGCTGCTCCATGCTGTTTACGTGCATGGCATGTGCTGCATTCACTGCTCACAGCCCTGCAACTCCGTTCTCTATATGTGTACATCTGTGCTGCACATCCCATTGAAAACACTGTGTTTTTAAAAAGCGAAGCAGCACATTTTTTATGTTCTGTGTTAAACCAGCTTTACACTGCACAGATGTACACACTGAAACACAGAATCTTCTTACTATATTTACTTTATTGCTTAATCAGAGGAGATGATGTGTTTGTTGGTGCGCATTTTGGTGCATTTAGCTTTATGCCAAAACCTAATCAAATAGAGGGAGAAGCTCTCCAAAAAAACATATAATAAACTCATCAACTGATCCGGATCATAGAAACCAACTGCACATGTGAAAACACCCTAAAAATTAAGGTCAGCCAATGTGGAATAACTTTTCAAGAACTTTGAAAGTATCCTCAAGCAGTTGGTGCAGTTGGTGCAACAACCATTAATAACATTATGATGATGAAACTGGCACTCATCAGGACAGACCCAGGAAAGGAACTTGCATATTTTAATCAGAATGGATCTTTGAGTTACTTTAATTTCACCACAGTTCACAACTAAGAGATATTCTAGGAGTGCCAGTATTGCACTGTAATGGCACTCTGACCAAAGAGTTTCAGCCTCATACTGTACAGTGCCTATAAGAAACAACACCAACCAGAACTAATCAGCAGTGTAGAAATTATCTTAGCTAATAATTAATCCCTCCACTATATTTTACTATATACAGCTCTGTAGAAAACTAAGAGAGCACTTAAAATGATGAGTTTCTTTGATTTTACCAAATTGAAAACCTCTGGAATATAATCAAGAGGAAGATGGATGATCACAAACCATCAAACCACCAAACTGAACTGCTTGAATTTTTGCACCAGGAGTAAAGCAGCATAAAGTTATCCAAAAGCAGTGTGTAAGACTGGTGGAGGAGAACATGATGCCAAGATGCATGAAAACTGTGATAAAAAACAGGGTTATTCCACCAAATATTGATTTCCGATTATTTGAGGTCTTTTTTATTATTTCAGCCATTTCTCATTTTCTGTAAAAAAATGCTCTAAATGACAATATTTTATTTGGAATTTGGGAGAAATGTTGTCTGTAGTTTATAGAATAAAACAACAATGTTCATTTTACTCAAACATAAACCTATAAATAGTAAAATCAGAGAAAGTGATTCAGAAACTGAAGTGGTCTCTTCATTTTTGCCAGAGCTGTATATTTTATTTGTTACGGAATAAAAAAATAATCAGATCAATAAATAAACAATAAAAAAAGCAAAAAGAAAGATAAATGCTGGTGGTTTCATGCTGTCATTAACATTCCCTAAAATCTAAAATAAGATAAAAAAAACAACTCATTATATTGCCTTGCTTACAGCAGTTTATTGCAGTTTATCACAGTATATAGAATTATAACACCTGTATTGTAAGATATATTGGTCTGCTTTCTACAGGGAGGGTTTGCTCTCCAGTCTTATAACCTCTAGCTACACCCATCAAATTCACCAGTGTTAAATTAACACTGTGAGCACATTTTCTGTGTACCTGTTCTGGTTACTCTGCTGGATGAGGTCATGGTTGTGAAGTGATGATGTCATGGGGTTAACAGATTTTTCTGAAATAGAACTGGTTCTGGAACTGTGAGATTGTGCGTGTGGGTGCAGAGTTCAGTTCCTTACTTTCAGAATTACTGAATAAGTACATATAGTTTCATAATTACAAGAGCTATGGGCATGTCTTGGGCTTTGAGAATTTAGGTTTTGTGGTCTATATGCTTATATTTAATATAATATCTATTTTATAATAATTAAGTCAGCTTAATTACTTAATTATTGCTATTTAAGTAATATTCTAATCCATAATATGGCAAGAACTACTAAACTATGTAAAGATGTGATGCGAAACATTTTAAGAACTTTGAAAGTATCCTCACATGCATCAAAAACATTATGATGATGAAACTGGCACTCATCAGGACCGTTCCAGGAAAGGAACTTGAGTATCTAAATCAGAGTTACCTTCATAGCGTTATAGTTCATAGCTGAGAGACATTCTAGGAGTGCCAGTATTGCACTGTAATGGCACTCTAACTGAAGATCAAGCTGAACTGCTTGAATTTTTGCACCAGGAGTAAAGCAGCATAAAGTTATCCAAAAGCAGTGTGTAAGACTGGTGAAGGAGAACATAATGCCAAGATGCATGAAAAAAAACTGTGATTAAAAACCAACCAGGGTTATTCCACCAAATATTGATTTCTGAACTCTTAAAACTTTATGAATATGAACTTGTTGTTTTCTTTGCATTATTTGAGGTCTGAAAGCTCTGCATCTTTTTTTTTTTTTGTTATTTCAGCCCTTTCTCATTTCCTGCAAATAAATGCTCTAAATGACAATACAGTGATAAATATAACTATATATATTTGGAATATTTATAGAATAAAACAACAATGTTCATTTTGTTTAAACATATACGTATAAATAGCCAAATCAAAGAAACTGATTCAGAAACTGAAGTGGTCTATTCATTTTTTTAAAGAGCTATATTGCCCAACTCTAGGTTATGTCCATCTTGTTTCTGTCCAATGAAAAAAAGGTATCTCATAAAAAAGGTAATTTGAACAAATAAACTGTTCTTTACTCAATTTTTGTCCAATTTTCACAATGAATGAACCCATAGAGGTTCTCCAAAATGACCTGAAATAAACTATTTTTACATTGACTTCCGTTAAAAAAGCTTCTTGTTTTTAGTTGCTCTGTTTTTCTTTGGAAAGCAACGATACACAGTATTGTACGATATATCGCTGATGTAATAATCGGTACAGGCCTAATCTCTACACCTGATCTACACTCTGAACTCCTGCTGATCACTCCTGCTCACTCCTCACTCCTCACACCTCCTCCCCAACAGAAAAAAACAAGTCTTTCACCTTTCCCCATCGCTGCAGGGCCAGCCCGGCTCTCCCCTCCCCCACCGCAGCTCCCGGCCAATCACAGCCGCGGCCCAAGCTCACCTGAAGGGGTTTGCATTCAGGGCCCGCCCTCGCAGCCGATTGGCCAGGTAGGGAGCTCTGTTTGCGGCGCAGTGGCTGCTCGGGTTGGTGAGTCAGAGTGAGAGCGAGGGAGTCGCTGCTGCACTTCTTCTTCTTCTTCTTTTTCTTCTTCTTACTGAAGAAAAACGAGAGGAAAAAAAGAGAAATCGCGCGGCCTCCTCCACTTTTACACTTTTTTTCACGTGAACTTTATCTGCTGTTGGTGCGAAGAGGAGCGGTGGAGGGCAGCCTGGCGTCCGGCAGCTTCAGCGGGCCTGTTCCGGCACTCTAGACACACCCTTGGATATCTTTTTTCTTCTTTTATTTATCTTTTTTCCTGCTGTTCTTCGGGTTTTTACATTTTTCACTAGTTTTTTTGTTGTAATTCTCGTTTGAAATCTTCTGCGGATCTTCTACGAGTCATGGAGCGTGAGAGAAAGAGCTGCTGTGCTGAGGTTAGTGATGAAACTGGGTGCTTTATTTTATATATTTGACCTCTTTTCACTCTTAAAGCTTATTACAAGACTTATTACATAGTAATTACACACTTAATACATGTTTATAACAATAATATTAACAATAAGTAAGTGATTGGAGTGTGCTGTGATACTTTTGGCTAGCCGGTGTGTTGATTACGATAGTTAAGACAAATTTTGTTATATATTGTCATATATGTAAATATATACGTATATTAACGTAACAAACTTGATTTAAAACAAAATGTAGCTATACATTATACAGTTTAATAGTTGAGTAATATCAGTGCAGATACATCTTAATGACCTTTTAATGAAACTAAACTTAAAGTTTAGAATGAGTGAAAAGCGCAAAATATATGTGCACACATATATATTTATATGAATTTCTTCAATGTAGCATTTGTAGTTTTGCTCCTTTTGTCAAAAGCAATACATATTTCTTTTTACAAAGTCACATGTCATGACTTGTTACCTTATATGGGTCGCTAGAGCAAGGCAGGGAATCATGTTTTGCAAGCCTATTGACCAAGCCCATGTGACAAATACAATACAGCAGGTTTCTGTGAGGAATTGAGCCGGACAATAACTACATTTTTATTTATATATTGTGATAGAGGATGTTTCAGTAACGGTTATATAGTGCTGGCCTATGCAGGTTAACATTTATCATAGAAAAATGAAGTGTGTATATCAATATATTAAAGTATTGCAATATTTTGTTTTGCAACATTGTATAAATTTTTAAAAGCACAGTATCGATTTTTTTATTATTTTAGTTTACATAACATAGATTGGTGTCAGAAGTGGTTTATTTAGTTTTGTTTAGTTTATGCATTGCTAAATCCCACTGTTCTGATTGAGTCTTCATATTGATTCATATTTGCATATGTTCTTATACTATGACAGTTTTACTTATACAGCTCTGGAAGAAATTAAGAAACTAGTTTTAAGAGTTTTAAGAGTTCAGAAATCAATATTTGGTGGAATAACCCTGGTGATTTTTAATCACAGTTTTCTTGCATCTTGGCATCATGTTCTCCTCCACCAGTCTTACACACTGCTTTTGGATAACTTTATGCTGCTTTACTCCTGGTGCAAAAAATCAAGCAGTTCAGTTTGGTGGTTTGATGGCTTGTGATCATCCATCTTCCTCTTGATTATATTCCAGAGGTTTTCAATTTGGTAAAATCAAAGATACGTATTATTTTAAGCGCTCTCGTTTTTTTCCAGAGCTGTATTTGATTAAAAGAATTTCAGTATACTGTTTTGTCTTGCTTACAGTATTGCTAGGCCTATCAGATCAATTGATCAGATTTTTTTGGTGGATGATATATCATCCCAGAAATTGGTGTGTTAAATGATATTGTTGTCATTTTGAGACTAATAAATGCCACTGATATAATAGTAATAGAATAGCATAACAAAGCATTTCGCTGTGATGCTACTCGGCAATATAAGTTCAAAAAGAAGCGTAGTCTGACTTCACATGTGTCGGAGGAGGCATGTGCTAGTCTTCACTCTCCTTGTGTTGCCAAGATAGCAATGAACGTCTGACTGTTGACATCTGTCTAGGTTGTATTCAATCAGTGGCACACCTGTGTTTTGTGTTGCCAAGATAGCAATACACCACAGCCATCAGTGTAGATATATTTAGAAGAACTGTTGCTATTTAAACGATACAGGTGAAAGTTTTGAAAATAGACGGTTTATTGCAGGGTGTAAGATAGCAATGAGCAGAATTTTCTCCATCAGACAGAAGCTGTGAGCAGTGTTTGTGACCTTTGCTCAGATACAGGCCGGTTCTCGCGGTTGTTCTCCCGGCTGATTGTCGTTAATGTTGGCTATGTTGGCTTATCGAGCTCATCGCTTCTCTGGAAGCCGTTCTGAATGCTGCTCATCCTGTTCCTCTCTCTGAGGTCTGGCCGGTTCTCAATGAGATGCAAAGGTAAACATCAGCATTTTTATCTCTATCTGTAATATCTGGCTTTTTAGCTCCATAAACAGAAGATCCCTTTCACTGCGCTGATCTGGGCGGTTGGTTGGATTTGGTGTTTGTGATGAAGGTGAAGCAGGGCTTCCTCTTTCGCACTAACGTGTTCCTCTTGTGTCCCGTGGACGAGCGGCTGTGGTGAGTTGGGTCACCACGGTCTCAGCGTTCAATCTTTCATATGACAAACTTCTCATGACCCGAGACAACATCGTTACTGAGGCCTGTCACGTTAATTATTACCAAAATCACTGTAATTACTGTAATTATCGGTATATTGAGAGATATATGCGTATGGATGTGACCTTCAGAATTTTTACTGATCTCAGTATTGCGTATTATTGCTTAGTAAACAATGGAGAGTACATTATCCTTAAAAACTGTTTTGTTTAGTTATATATTGTAGTTATATTTCTTTTACACATTTCCAATTAAGGCTTTTAGCATATTATCCCTTATCCAGAGCAGCTATTAAGATAGATACATAGATTGATAGATACATACATACATACATACATACATACATACACATGTATGTACGAACGTACATAGACAGATACATACATACAGACATACATACATACAGACAGACATACATATCTGTCAGACTGACAGATAGATAGACAGACAGACAGACAGATATATTAGATAGATAGATACATACATACATACATATATAGAGAGATAGATTCATAAATACATACATTCATACATACATACATACCTACACACACCTATGTACAAACGTACATAGATAGATACATACATACAGACATACACAGATAGATACATACATACAGCCATATATACAACCATACATACAAACACCAATACCAAACATTGTAAAGAGTAGCAAAAGCTTTTGTTTTTATGTGCTTGTATGAAATATGAGAAAATACACTGTCAGGAAAACAAACCACAATTACAAACCAGAGAAGCAGCTAATATACATTTTTGAAATTTAATTTAAAACTGGAAAAAAGGGAAGAATAACATTTAAATATATGTAAAGAAGAGAGTTGCTAATTAAGAAGAGTAATAAAGAGTATTATCATTGTATTAGACCGTTTAAAATGGTTATAAACTTAACAATAACATTGTTTATTGCATTTCCTGAACAATATACCATCCAAACTGATATTGGCTCCACACCAGTCAGCAGTCGTGTATTTTTCAGGCTTGTGAACACTAGTGAAGTGCATGTACGTGAGCACACTCTGTGTTAAATGTGTGACAGGGTGTTGCGCTGTATCCTGTTTCAGTTTCAAATCTACTTTTTTTATCCTGTTATCTCCCTACCCTGAGCCAGTCACCATAAACTGCTCTTTTACACAATATATTGTTCTAAAGGGAACTGTACTGCAGTAAACAATATTACTGTCATTTTAAGAGCATTTAAGCAGTAGAAAATTCTATATAGTTGCTATTCAGTCAAATATACAGCTCTGGAAAAAAAAAAAGAGACCACTTAAAAATTAAGAGTTTCTTATATTGCCATTTAGAGCATTTTTCTTTTTTTTGTAGAAAATGAGAAATGTCTAAAATAACAAAAAAGATGCAGAGCTTTCATACCTCAAATAATGCAAAGAAAACAAGTTCATATTCATAAAGTTTTAAGAGTTCAGAAATCAATATTTGGTGGAATAACCCTGATTTTTAATCAGTTTTTTTTCATGCATCTTGGCATCATGTTCTCCTCCACCAGTCTTACACACTGCTTTTGGACAACTTAATGCTGCTTTACTCCTGGTGTAAAAATTCAAGCAGTTCAGTTTGGTGGTTTGATGGCTTGTGATCATCCATCTTCCTCTTGATTATATTCCAGAGGTTTTTAATTTGGTAAAATCAAAGAGCTCATCGTGTTTAAGTGCTCTCTTTTTCTCCAGAGCTGTATAACAATGTAAGCTATTTTATATTGTTTTAGATTTGTATCTTTGTAAACAGAACAAATATATTAAGGCTATTAATGAAAATTATGTTCAGTGTTTGGGGTTCAGCTAAATTTGGCTAAATTAACATTTTGTTTGGTTCTTTTTCAAGCAAAAAATGTCATTATAGTATCAGATCCTTTACATTAAAGGACAGCAAAATTTTATTGAGGTCATATCTACGTATTGACTGATATATCGATACTGTACTAATCGTGACAGACCTGCTCTATCCTGTATCTATTTATAGTTTAGGTATTGAGGATTCAGAGTTATTGTAATGTAGATGTGTGTTTGATTGGCTGTTGGTGGTTTCATGATGAAGCTCCAGTAGATCTAGACGCCTGATTGGCCACAGAGCTTTGTGACTCTCTAAGCACCCCCCCTCCCACCTCCCCCGGGTCGTCTGGTGTTTGATTTATATTGTAAATGAGTTTGAGCTCCTGGAATCAGGCGGCGCTGAAACTCACGCCCTGCAGCCCTGAGGGGCTTTGTGTGGAGCGTCTCTAGTGTCGGGTCTGGGCAGGGTGGGTTTAGTGTCGGGCCTGGGCAGGGTGGGTTTAGTGTCAGGCCGGGACAGGGTGGCTTTAGCGTCGGGCCAGGGCAGGGTGGGTTTAGTGTCGGGCCGGGGCAGGGTGGGTTTAGTGTCGGGCCGGGACAGGGTGGGATTAGTGTCAGGCCGGGACAGGGTGGGCTCAGCGTCGGGCCAGGGCAGAGTGGGTTTAGTGTCGGGCCGGGACAGGGTGGCTTTAGCATCGGGCCAGGGCAGAGTGGGTTTAGCGTCGGGCCGGGGCAGGGTGGGTTTAGTGTCGGGCCGGGACAGGGTGGGCTCAGCGTCGGGTCGGGGCAGGGTGGCTTTAGCGTCGGGCCAGGGCAGAGTGGGCTCAGTGTCAGGCCGGGGCAGGGTGGGTTTAGCGCCGGGCCGGGCCAGGGTGGGCTCAGAGTTGGGTCGGGGCAGGGTGGGTTTAGTGTCGGGCCGGGCCAGGGTGGGCTCAGAGTCGGGTCGGGGCAGGGTGGGTTTAGTGTCGGGCCGGGGCAGGGTGGGCTCAGAGTCAGGCCGGGGCAGGGTGGGTTTAGTGTCGGGCCGGGGCAGGGTGGGCTCAGAGTCGGGTCGGGGCAGGGTGGGTTTAGTGTTGGGCCGGGGCAGGGTGGGCTCAGAGTCAGGCCGGGGCAGGGTGGGTTTAGTGTCGGGCCGGGGCAGGGTGGGCTCAGAGTCAGGCCGGGGCAGGGTGGGCTCAGAGTCAGGCCGGGGCAGGGTGGGTTTAGTGTCGGGCCGGGGCAGGGTGGGCTCAGAGTCGGGTCGGGGCAGGGTGGGTTTAGTGTCGGGCCGGGGCAGGGTGGGCTCAGAGTCGGGCTGGGGCAGGGTGGGTTTAGCGTTGGGCCGGGGCAGGGTGGGGTGTGTAATTGGATCATTAGTCCTGTTGAGCAGGAGTGGCGGGTTTTCGCACTGCACTGACTGGCCTGGCCTGACACGCTGTGGAGGGCGGGGCCTGAGAAACGTCTCAGGGTTTGTCTATACCGTCCTGTGGCTGTACTGTTTGGCCATCTGACTATAAACACTAGTAGCTATACTTCTACCTACAGAGTAATAAATGTCAAATTCTGATTCAAATTATAATTCTGAATTATTCTGAATAATGACCTTTGAATCAGACTTTGACATTTATTACTCTGTAGGTAGAAGTATAGCTACTAGTGTTTATAGTGCACTATAAGAACTAATACAGCCATTATTAATCATTTACACAGTCCACTAATTTAGCATGAATAACACTTACACAGAATAAAGCCTAATAAGTAGTGAATAAATCATTTACTAATGTCTAATTAAGGTTTTATTAAGCAAATAATAAGACAATGCCTGTGTTCCTTAAAATAAAGTGTTACCAAATTTGATTTGATTGGATCATTCTAACACATGAATATTCTCTGATCTAAACCATTCCACTGTAGCCCTGGCTGTATGTTTTGGGTCATCGTCTTGCCGGAAGATGAATCTTTTCTTCCCAGTCTCAAGTATTTTGCAGCCTCCATCTGAAGTATAGATAATAGGGTTTAAAAGACTTCTGTAGAAGTTAAAGTATCAACTCAAGCTTTATTTAATCTACTCTTTAAGTAAAAGTGTAAAATTACTGGTTTCAAAACTATTTAAAGTACATAAGTAAACGTAACGTAAGGGGAATAAATAAAGCCATTAAGAACAAAAGCTTAGGCCACGCCCACAGAGTCTTATAGTGCACTACACCCCCTCCCCAAAACATTTTTTTCTAAAAGCAATAATGACAATAATAGTAAATTTTTACCAAATTTCAAATAAATATTTTGTCGTTTAGAGCATTTACTTGTGGAAAATGAGAAATGACTGAAATAACAAAAAGTTCATATTATAAAGCATCTTGTTCTCCTCCACCAGTCTTACACACTGCTTTTGGATAACTTTATGCTGCTTTACTCCTGGTGCAAAAAACAATTCAAGCAGTTCAGTTTGGTGGTTTGATGGCTTGTGATCATTCATCTTTCTCTTGATTATATTCCAGAGGTTTTTAATTTGGTAAAATCTAAGAAACTCATCATTTTTAAGTGCTCTCTTATTTTTTTCCAGAGCTGTATATCATGTAGCTGATTTTGGGACATATTTGGACAAAAGGAAACCCATTTGATTTATAATTCTGCAGACAGGATCTTCTCAACGTGGCAGATCAGCTTCAGTTTTTTAACAAATGTTTTTTTAACACTTGTCGCTTCTTTGAGTTCAGGAAGCTCACAGACTGAACTGTTTCACACTCAGCAGAAATGACATTTCACTACATTTAAGTGATAAAACACGGTCTGATGTGGAGGACTGATAAACCCACACAGGAAACCATACAGCACCTAAAGAACATTCGCCTTAATATACACTCTTAAAACAGGGGTTCATCAACAGGGTGGGTCTGTATTGCTTAAAGTACTTCATAACCTTGTCCTTAAGAACATTAAGACTTTAACTGGATCATTCTAACACATCAATATATTCTCTGATCTAAACCATTACAGCTCCACTGTAGCTCTGGCTGTATGTTCAGGGTCATCGTCTTGCCGGAAGGTCTCATGTCTTTTACAGCCTCCAGCAGGTTTTCTTCTTCCAGGATTGTTCTGTATTTATTTATCTCCATCCATCAACCCTGACTAGCTTCCCAAACTCTGTCCCTGCTGAAGAAAAGCATCCCCACAGCATGATGCTGCCACCACCATGTTTCACAGTGGGGGTGGTGTGTTCTGGGTGATGAGCAGTGTTATTTTTCTCCCTCACATAGTGCTTTGCAATTAGGACAAAAAGTTACAAAGTTAATCTGACCAAATGTATGACTTATAGTTCTCCTGTGGACAGATTCTCCTGATCCACCTGAGCTGTGGATCTCTGCAGCTTCTCCAGAGTGACCATGGGCCTCTTGGCTGCTTCTCTGACCAGTGCTCTCCTTGCTCGATCTGCCAGTTTGATTGGACCATGCCCATGTCTTGTAGAGTACTTATACTATTTTTGGATGCTCAAAGCTTGGGATATGTTTTTATAACATAACCCTGCTTTAAACTTCTTCACAACATAGTAGCAGCAGCAGCAGTATAGTAGCAGTGACAGTAACAGCAGTAACACCATTAGTGTTAGTAGTATTAGTAGTATTAGTAATATCTATCTATGGTAGGACATATTATACTATTGTTTCTGTACATATCCTTCCATTTCTTCATTGAAAAAGTAATTATAAGTTATTATAAAGCCGACATATACTGTTATATACTGTTAGTTTCTATAGGGTTAGTTTCAATAATAAGAAAATGTGTGTAAATTGGTGGTTCAGTGCCCTTTCAGCGTAGTTATGGAGACTAAAACTTACCGTTTTTGTGAAATACACACATCAGATCTTAAAGAAAGACAGATTATCCATTTTTATCAGAGTCAAAAACTCATGTTGTTTAGCCTTAAAATCCGGTGTGCCTTATGTATGAGTTTTACTAGTCAGGTATTAAGGAGCAGTAAAGCCACTCCGCTGAAGTACAGAGTTATAAGGGTGAGTTTTCAGTGAGGTTTCTCCAGCACTAAGGCTGGAGCAGTATTAGCATTAGCCGCTAACTGCAGCACTAGCTGTAGCCTGTGTGTTTACCGAGTTAAAACAAGCTACGTGGGACGAACCGCTAGCTAATAGCGCCCTGGGTTACTGGAACATTTAGGGTTACTCAGTGTGGACTAGCACAGCTAGCACTGCTACTTACTGCAGCTAGCTCTGCTGCTAACCGTGTTAAAATACCTGAAATCTAAGCTTACTGTTAATAAATGAAGATAAATCTTTGTAGATTAACATATAGCGCTCGTTTAAATTTTCATTTTGAAGAAAATGTTTTTTTAAGAATTACAGTTTTGTTATTTAGACGTCCCCCAGCAGCGAGACCCAGTGAATTAGAAGGGAAACATGGCGACACCCCTGTTCCTTACTAGTGTCACTTAAAATGCACCTTATAATCTAAAATGCGTCATATGTATAAAAATAGACCAGAAAATAGACGTTTATTGATTGTGTGCCTTATAGTGTGTAAAATACGGTATTCTAAACCTAAAACGAGAGTAATCAGGCCGTCATATTATATAGTTTAGTAAAGAATTAAACTTCTGAACATGCTGCTCGAAACCGCTGGAGGTTTGCATCACGTTTCTATACTGTTCTCCTCAGCTGCTGCATTGAGCAATGCACTTCTCTCAGTGTTGCAACTCTGTGTACCCTCAACCCAGCGAACGACATGCTCAGACTGGCACACAGGGCGCTCAGGGATACCAGAGAAACACTCAGGGTGAAGGCTTTTGTTAGAGATTGGTGCAACAGTTGTGGTGTTCTAAAGAACGGCTTTCTGACATCATCTTATCATCATTCAGATTTACCCAAGTCCTCTGCCCTGCAGCAACTTGTTTAAACAAAAGTGGACGGGTGGAGCAATGGTCAAAAATTCAACTGAACAAAAACTTTAAGCGCAAATCCAACTTTAACTCAACAACAAACAGAATAAAGAATAAAATAACATTGCTGTTCCCTTAAATGAGCTGCTGGTGTATCTTTTCAGCGTGAACAAACATGTCAGCTTCCTCTGCTGAGACGCACAAAAGCGCTGTGCTGTTAAGATACGAACGCGCAAAAGTCAGAGCTCACCTGGTGTGACTGGCACACTGATTGGTTTCTTTCACGCTATGGCCAAAATGAACTACACCCATGATTAATTAAGATAATCAGTTCATGCCTTTTTGCATTTTTCGAGCTGCTCAAGGTATATTTTTTGTGCCCTCAGGATACCAAAAAACACACAGACACGCCTCTAAATCAAACTGCATGATCTGCAATTGACTGGTGCACTATAAATTTATAAAATAGGGCCCTAAGAGTCTTTGATTTATTTTATTTCTGTGAGTAACACCATAAATGTCCTATAGAGCTGCATTAGTTCATGTATGAATTATTAAATAAGAAAGTGAAATACTGCCAGAGCGACTATAAGTTTGCTATCTGCTCCATGTGCTTCATGTTTCACCTGCCCCAAAGCTGACTACAGTCGTTTAGCCAGAAAAAGAAAAAAAATCCACTTTTTTTTGCTTAAAAAAATAATAATGTGTTACTGATTCCGCATTTATAAAATGAGAAAAAATATTTTCAATCACTTATATCACAGCTAGTTCCAGCACTGCATGCAATGTGATTGGCTGAGAGGCATTCTATGAGTGCCGTTATCAGCCGGTAATGCACTGTGACCCAAGCTCTCCATGTATTACTCCGCCACATACAGGTAACCTAGCTACAAACAGAGCAGCAATGGAACTATTTTAACTGGCGGAGTGTTTATAACCAAACAGATCACATTTTCTCCTCCTCTTTAACTCTTTAAAATCTTTCAATAAACAGTGATAATGGAAATGTTGTATAATTGCAATAATACACTTGAGCATTCGTGCATATGACCGCAGCACAGCAGTGCCAATATTACACATTATAGCACTCCCTCTTGTGTATTATTGCTCAATTATTGTGATTTGTGTGGTTATGATTTTTTAAAGGATGTTATACAGTACTGCTTGATTCATTGTTAATTATTACTAATCGATTACACTGCAGACGCAGAGGATCAGGGTTAAGTTGAGTAATACTGGAAATTTCCTTTTAACAATCTTTCCTCCTCTCACGGATTACGTAATAACTGCTCTGAATGGTTTCATAGCTGGTGGAAGAAGTGACTTCTGTTAAAGGTGCCCTCAGTACCCCCAGTCTCTTACCCCGAGCTTTACGGGGCAGTCTGCAGGTTATAGTCCTGCAGCTGGGCGCTGGACGGGTCGAGCATTGGCCGGGCAGCTCTGGCCGGGGGAGTGTTTTTACCTCCTCTGCTTCCCAAGCTGATAAAGATTAACATGTTTTCTGGAAGAGGGAGGAGCACTGCTGGAGTTTCAGCTCACAGCTTTCTTTTGATAACACTTAATGGTAATAAAACACAAAGGTGTAGAGTCTGAGGTCGACTGAAACTGGCACTTTAATTTAATTTAATTAAAGTAAATTTTATTTATATAACACTCAGCAGGGCATTACACATGTTGTAAAGTAACATATGAGATTGTAAAAGTTTGTTATTAGTGTAAAATTGTCTTTATTTTTTAACATTTTTAACTGTAGTCCATTTTTAACTGTAGTCTCACTGTTAGCCAATCACTCCGCCCACTCCTCAAGCGGACTAAAGCAGTGTTATACTGGATCACCAGAGCACTCCTTTTTTCCACAAAAAACAGCTCACATGGCATTCATTCATACTAGAGACACAACTAGACATTTTAAAATTAATGAAAATGATGGAATCAGACCTTTTAGACCTTTTTAAGACCTTAAAAAATATAATTTAAGACCCAAAAATGTAGTCGTAATTTCTTTGTTAGAAGTTGCATTACGTTAAACAACCACACTGAATTTTATGTAGGAACTATACATAATAATGAAACAACACTTAAAAGAACACAGTGAAAGCATGTTGTTCAGATTGAGCTCTGTTGTAGCTTCCTGCACATATGGAAAAAAGAGGAAATGATCAATTAAATTGTAGTGATGATACTTATATTACTCATACTACTACTAACACCATTGCTACTTTGACTACTACTAAAAATAATATATAATATATAATAATAAAAAGCAGTAAAATATATTCATCATTATCATTATCTGATCATTTATCATTATCTGATTTGGCCATATGTTTAAAAGTGTTGCCTGGTAACATAAATGTCCACAAAAATAAAAACTTGGAAATAAAAGCATGGAGATTTTGGTTTGTACCTCGAGTAACATGCAGATGTTTCCACAAGTTTACTGTGGAAGATATACTATATGCATCTTGGCATCATGTTCTCCTCCACCAGTCTTACACACTGCTTTTGGATAACTTTATGCTGCTTTACTCCTGGTGCAAAAATTCAAGCAGTTCAGTTTGGTGGTTTGATGGTTTGTGATCATCCATCTTCCTCTTGATTATATTCCAGAGGTTTTCAATTTAATAAAATCAAAGAAACTTGTCGTTTTTAAGTGCTCTCTTATTTTTTTCAGAGCATTATATATTATGTCTTTGTTTATGACATAAGATAAAATGATCCGGACTAGTGCTGGCTAACTCTTGTTCTTTTTTTTTTTACGGGGCAGTCCTGATGAGTGCCAGTTTCATCATCATAAGATACTTTTTAAAAAGTAGTAGTTCTTGCTTCTCATAATCTGGATTAGAACATTATTCTATAAATATTCACTATTCACTGTATACCTGTAACTCTACCTCTTCACTACTTTACTTTAACTGATGCTCTCAAACACTTTATTAAGAGGCAAGAAGTTCAAGGAATTAACTCTTGACGAGTTCAGCACAGCTGTTAAATGTCTTGATATTTGTCATGGTATCTTTGCAGTTTAGCACCTATACAGATGAGTGTGTTCCCAAGCTGTCACCTGAATTAACACTTCATGGTCAACCTACATACCGCTGTCCCATGACTTTTGGCATGTCGGAGGCTGCATTAAGCTACTTTAAGTTGCACCAGTTGTTGACATAGACTGATGTGCAAATGCACACACACAGCTTACAGTGCAGTCTCTGTAAAAGTGACGTACTGCCAATCGAATAGGACTATTTTACTGGCACTAACGTGTAGTGTAATCTAATGGCAGATACATTTATTATACAACTATAAATACTTTTAAAAATATTTATATTGCTTAAAATATCAGTATTAAATCATTCCAAAAGTAGGCTTTGATCTAGCGCACTAACACTGTAAAATGAAAAGTGTATTGAGATGAGTTTCCACAGACGAAGTGAAAATAACAGTTCACTCTTCTGGTGATCAGAAACTCACACTTTGTCATGAGCTCGTCTTTTTTTATTCAGAGCTCGAGATCTGTGCTTTAATATGCTTTTAAACACCGTGAAAGCTTTACACTGTACAGAGCTGCTCAAAAGACCTTATATATTGTCAGTGTCATGAAAAAACGTGTCATGCAAAGCCATTTCTATTGGTCTGTTCATTATTTAATTTGGCACATTCACTTTTTCATTATAATAACTAGAAATAACTATATAATAACTATTAAAAGCAGAAGTTCTTTTCTTTAGATTAGAAATTACAGATGAAGGCAGAGAGCGGTGAGCACTGTTTCCTACACCTTTAAATAAAGACTCTTGAGAAAAGAAACTAGAAAAAAAAGCTGCTACAGGAAGACGTCTGGCTGACCCACATGGAAACAGCAGCGTTAGCTTTAGCCTTTAGCTCTATAGATTAACATGATTAAGGACTGAGAGTCTCAGTTTCAGCAGAGAAGAGAATTAGAATTAGAATTAGAATTAGAGTTAGAGTTAGAGTTAGAGTTAGTCTGACAGGAGAAGAACTGCAGTAATAAAGTTATTGATAAGATAAAGATAAAAAAAATATATAAAAAAGCAGATTGTCTGGATCATACAGCACTGCAGCTACTAGACCACTAAACAATAGTGGAGTTCTCGAAGTTCTGATCAGTAGTGAATACCAGCATTAGCTTATAATTATAAAACAGCATATCTTTAGCTGTAGAGTGAAGAGGAAGGTGGTTAGATTTCTCAAGATTTTATCTCATGATAGTGGAGTATGTGACGCTTTTTCATGACAGATATAGACCATTTACTCTAAGCAGCAGCAGAAGCAGCCGTGGTGGTGTGGTTTACATGGGAAGTGGTTGAACATGTCATCCATCTCCTGATATGTGATGTGGCCTTAATATCTTATGAAACGCCCTACTGATGATGAGCGTAAAGCTGAACTTCAGCTTGAATTTTTGCACCAGGAGTAAAGCAGCATAAAGTTATCCAAAAGCAGTGTGTAAGACTGGTGGAGGAGAACATGATGCCAAGATGCATGAATGAAAACTGTGATTAAAAACCACCAGGGTTATTCCACCAAATATTGATTTCTGAACTCTTAAAACTTAAATATGAATATGAACTTGTTTTTTTTTTGCATTATTTGAGGTCTGAAAGCTCTGCATCTTTCTCCTTTTCTGCAGATAAATGCTCTAAATCACAATATTTTATTTGTAATTTGGGGGAAATGTTGTCTGTAGTTTATAGAATAAAACAGAAATTTTCATTTTACTCAAACAAATACCTATAAATAGCAAAATCAGAGAAACTGATTCAGAAACTCAATGAATAAACCTTTATTTATGCAGCCGAGCGTAATTACATAGGGAAGGGATTGACAGAAACAACAAAAAAAAGGAGATAGAATAAAATAAGTAATAAAAAAACATAAAAAAAGTATAGTAATAAAATATTAAGATATAAAATAAATAAGGTTAAAATAATAATTTAAGAGTAGGAATTATAAAATCATAGGTAAAAAAAAGGGAACAGAACTAATAAAAATTCAACTAAAGATTAAAGATTAGCAATACCTAAAAATAATAAAAGAAAAGAAAGAAACTAAAAAAGAAATGTGAAAAAAACAGATAAAACAAACCAACATTACAAACTAAACAAATTAAAATAAAGAAACTTAAAACATACCAAAACTGAAGTGCTCTCTTAATTTTTTCCAGAGCTGTATATATATATATATATAATAAAATAAAATAAAGATATGTCCTATATATATATATATATATATATGGTATAAGACATATATCTTTTTTTTGGGTGAATTGGTTTATTGGTTATTTGGATCTCATATTACACTGTGTTAGTTTTTCCCATCTCTCTGCAATCGTGAGTAAATGATGGTGTTCCACAGAGCCCAGCACGCCTCCTCAAATATTGACCAGCTTCTCCGCAATCTGTATGTTCATAAAGTGGCAAACACTTCATAACACACCGGTGATGTGGCATTTCACCCTCGACTGATCAGCCAATGAGAGTCACGTGTGAAAGACTATTTTAACATCGTATGAAATCTTGTGTCAAAAATGTATTGTTCCATATTAAACTTAAGCTTGGACAGCTGAGATGATTGGGGGCGTGGGGGTGGGGCTTTTATTATGGCGGGAGGTTTATTGCAGCTGTGTTTGTCAGTGATTGCCCTGTAGATCTGCGTCTCTTTATTAAAGACTCAGGTGATCTGCGTATCCAGTTTCTCATCAGCTCGTTCTTCAGGCTGGGTGACAATTGCTTTATGGTGGCAGTTAAGTTGTGTAATAATGGATCCTGGATGTTCAGTGGTTTGTTTTTATGTTGCTTATTTTTTGTTTAAAGCAACAGTTACTAACACTTTTTATTTTAAATCGAAAATATTCTAATAATGCATACCATTATTCTAAATAATGGCATTAATGTCCTGACACAAGCATCCCTGCAATGTCTAATATAACCATTCATTTAAAAACAGATTAAACAGAGTGGTCTGGTAGGTTCGTTGGGTGTTATTTTGCATTCTACATGTTGATAAAAATGGACAAAATAGAGAATGGCTTACAGATGACTTCCCTTTTTGTAATACTTAGACAATTGTCGATATTTATATTGTGGGAAACTTTCTAATGTGAAAATCTTTGAGAAAAAAAAATGAGGTCACTTAAAAATGATTGAAAAATTGAAAAACTCTGGAATATAATCAAGAGGAAGATGGATGATCACAAACCATCAAACCACCAAACTGAACTGCTTGAATTTTTGCACCAGGAGTAAAGCAGCATAAAGTTATCCAAAAGCAGTGTGTAAGACTGGTGGAGGAGAACATGACTTTTTGTTATTTCAGTCATTTCTCATTTTCCACAAGTAAATGCTCTAAACGACAAAATATTTATTTGAAATTTGGTAAAAATGTACTATTATTGTGATTATGGCTTTTAGAAAAAAATGTTTTGGGGAGGGGGTGGTGCACTATAGGACTCTGTGGGTGTGGCCTAAGCTTTTGTTCTTAATGGCTTTATTTATTCCCCTTACATTACTTTTTCTTATATACTTTAAATAGTTTTGAAACCAGTACTTTTACACTTTTACTTAAAGAGTAGATTAAATAAAGCTTGAAATAAAGCATGAAAACTGTGATTAGAAACCCTCAGGGTTATTCATAAAACTTTATGAATATGAACTTGTTTTCTTTGCATTATTTGAGGTCTGAAAGCTCTGTATCTGTTTTTTGTCATTTTAGCCATTTCTCATTTTTCAGCCATTTTCTGTAAATAAATGATCTTAATGAGAATATTTTTATTTGGAATTTGGGAGAAATGTTGTCTGTAGTTTATAGAATAAAACAACAATGTTCATTTTTGTCACGAATGACCCAGGCAGGGAGACGAGGAGGTGGACACAAGTGCAGGTAGGGTGAGAAATGAATAATTTAATAAATAAATATAAATAAACCAGGAAACGAGAAACAAGTAAACACTTAAACATAAAACAGGGAGATATATACAAGGATCAAGGGAGTGAACTAAATAAATTAAACTAGATAAACAAATAACCAAAAACCAAAACAAACGAGAGAAACCAGAGAACATCAACTAAACCAACAAGAGATAATAAATAGCGAAATAAACTGGGAGTAAATAAACAAAGAAACAAACGAGGGACTGAATAAATACAATACTAAACAAGGCAGGGATATATACAAGGAAAACTAACAAGAGGCTAAACTAGACAGGGATAAATAAACTAAGCAGGGAACTAAAGGGAACAAGAAACAAGAAGATGTAAACAAGGAACTAGGGCTAGGGCTAAGGCTGAAATCACAAAGAGACACGGAGAGACAAACAACAGTGGAAGGTGCAAAGACCGACGGAGACAAAGTGGCAGAGGAGGGCTATTTAAAGAAACAGGAAACACTATAATTAGAAACACCTGGGGAAGGGGCGGAGCAACAAATGAGAAACACATGGAAAAGTACTGAGACAGAACACAGGGGCACAGGTCACGTGGGACACACACAGAGACATGAAACAGGGCTAAGACATGACAATTTTACTCAAATATAGACCTATAAATATCAAAATCAGAGAAACTGATTCAGAAACTGAAGTGGACTCTTCATTTTTTTCAGAGCTGTAGTATATACTGTATATACTGTATAACAGTACTGCTGGGAGAGTTTCATTCTGTAATCCAGTGACTGCTCTGTAATATTCAGAATGAATGTAGAATGTAGGAGAGAATAAAAGCTGTTCTCCTGATCTGAGTCTAGTTTATTGTGATAATGTTGAGCCCTGAGAAAAAATGAGCTGATGTTAGTGTGAATGTGACTATTACCCTTTGTTCTGTGTCTTCTGTAGTGTCAGTGTGTCTTCTGCACACAATCAATTAAATAATCTATCTATCAATCTTAGTTGCCCTCAATGTACTTCCCTTAAAAACTTATTTTTTAATGTAGTCGAATATTTACAAAAACAGGAATTGACATGATAAAGAAAATAATAACTACAGTTAATATTTTTTAAAACATCAATAATAGAAGATAGAAATTAATAATAATAATAATAATAATAATAATAATAATAATAATAATAATAATAAAGTTTGGTTTAATTGATAAGAAAATAAGATCAAAAGTAGATAAGATTAATACAAAGAACAGTTCAAATTAAGCTAAAACTTTTAAATAGTACAATAAAAAATGAGAATAAGAAGACAGAATAATAAAAAAAAAACATAAAAAATTTTTTTTTAATAAAAATTAAATAAAGAACTAAGATATAAGCGTTAAATAAAAGTTATAAATAAATAAGATTAAGTAAATCAGGTACAGGCTTTCTGAAGGTAGTTAGATATTAAAAGTTTAAAATCATTTAGTGATAGTTAGGCCAGTCACAATAACTACGTTATCAAGTTATCGTTCAATAAATTGACATGCCTTCAATCATTTTAATAATCGAAATATCGTCCATTGTGTTTGCACTTACAAAATGCTCTTGCATATTTTGTGACTGTGGGCGTGGCTGCAGTGACCAGGTAGTGTGGAAGCACAGAAAGACATAGACAAAGGCAGTAAATAAACTCAAAATATACCTTTATTAGGAAAAATGCCCTCCATCAACACTCAAAACAAATTTAAATAAATATAATAACAGCCCAGTGCGACTTTAGTGTCTTAGGCAGAGTCTTTATGTCGGTTCAATGCGGGCCAGCTGGGACAGACCGGGGCTGCACATCATGGTGTGGGGCAGACCCACGGTTCCCCTGCCTCTGCACTTTGCAAAATCAGGTGCATGTACAGGAATGGAAAGTTTGTCTTTTTAAAAAGGTTAATTCCTTTGTTATGATACTATGTTAACCCTTGTGTGGTGTTCATATTTTTGTTACTTGTTTACTTTGTTACTTGTATTTAATTCAGCAAAATGAAGCAATTCTACATTAAAATGCTTTAAACATGCTCGCTTCACCTAAATTTCAAGCAGTATAAACAGCTTACATGGTTAATATTTACCCTTTACCTTTCTTATGTTACATTTCTTTCAAAAAGTGCTACTCTTTTTTTATTACTTTTTTAATAAAATGTAAAAGAAAATGAATTAAACTCAAGATATGAGTAGAAAATTTGTTTAGTTTCAAATTTACAAATGAAGCAATGTTTATTAGCCCCTGGCCAAACATACTTTATGTAATATAAATGTGTGTGTGTGTGTGTGTGTGGGGGGGGGTGTATAGTGTGTGTTTATCGAAAATGTGTTTTGATATATGTTTTTCACAAAAAATGAGCCAATGCCAATGAGTTTGAGTTAGAAAAAATATTTTTTTAGTATCATTTGATGAAAAATGAAAACGGGTCCCACAGACCCGAACACCACACAAGGGTTAACATTTTATTAGTGCCAAATTAGTGGTCTAAAAATGCGAACAATATTGTTTATCGCAATAATTTCGGGGACAAAATATCGCCCGAAAAAAAAGGTTATCGTGACAGGCCTAGTCATGGAGCTGCAGGAAGTCATGGGACTGACAGTGTCTGGGTGGTGTGGAGCACATGGCCTAAAGCCTGCAGCTCTTTAGAGACTGGAGAAGTGCTGTTCTCACTGTGTGTTTAATATATTTCAGCTGAGTTATGTCAGTCCTGGAGCATTTCTGAAGCATTGTGATGTGAGGTGTGTCAGGCTTACGTAAGGCAGCGCGTGACCCTCCGTTAATTGGCTGAGCTGCTGAAGTTTTATGGTGATTGATTAGATAAAGAGCGAGGCTGAGATAACGGAGCTCCACTCTCTCGCTATCAGGGTCATTCTGTGAAACGGCAGGAAAACTCTGTCCTTTATATATTTATAGAGGCTGAGATATATTTAGAACGTCTTACAGAACGTCTGTAAAAAAACGTCAGCAGTCACCATGACTTTAGATTAACCTCTTCACCTCATTAACTCTTTGAAGGGTGCTGTTTTTATGTGTAATTACTGAATAATTATGGCATAATACCAAAATACATAGTACAAGTCCCACCAGCACAAAGTCCCACCAGCACCACTCTAGAGACAAAATGCAGACTGTATTTTTTGCACTATAAGGTGCACCGGATTATAAGGCGCATTATGAGACACTAGTAAGGAACAGTGGTGTCGCCATGTTTTCTTTCTAATTCAGCAGGTTAATCTACACAGATTACTCTGTGGTGTTTGGGCTGATCTGGAGGGAAGCCTAACGCTGCTTGTGTTCAGACCTGTTCGGAATGTACCGAACAATTACCAACAGCTTCAGCCGTACTGTTCCTCCAGCTGATCCTCCTCACTAACTCCTCTCAGCTGCACTGTTCCTCCAGCATCATCAGTGTATATACACCATCATATCTGTATATACTGCTTTTTCATCATTTGCCTGCATTTCAGTGCATCCATTTGCATTTGACTGCATTTTTCTGCATTTCACAGCATTTGTCTGCATTTTACTGCATTCTGTCTGCATTTCAGTGCATTCGTCTGCATTTCAACTTTGTCTGTTTGACCTATTGTATGCACTTCTTCACAGTTGCGTTTCTTTCCATTTCTATGCATTTCTTTGCATTTCAGTATATTTGTCTGCATTTCACTGCATTTCTCTGCATATCAATGCATCTGTTTTTCTGCATTTTTCCACCTTTGTATGTTTGACTTATTGTATGCACTACCCCACATTTGTTTGCATTTGTTTCCATTTCTATGCATTTCACTGAATTTGTCTGCATTTCAATTCATTTGTCTGCATTTCAATGTATTTGACAGCCTTTGAGTGCATTTGATTGCATTTTTATGCATCTGTTTCTCTGCATTTTTCCACCTTTGTCTGTTTGTCTTACTGTATGCACTTCCCCACATTTGTCTGCATTTCTATGCATTTCTTTGCATTTCAATGCATTTGTCGGCATTTCATAGCATTTGTCTGCATTTCAATGCATCTGTTTGTCTGCATTTTCCACCTTTGTCTGTTTGTTTTATTGTATGCACTTCTTTAAATTTGTCTGCATTGCTTTCCATTTTTTTGCATTTCTTTGCATTTTTCTTTGTTTGCTTTTTCTTGCATTTGTTTGCACTTCTTTGCATTTGTCTGCTTTTGCCTGCACCGTATGCGCTTGTCTGCACCGCCTGCGATTGTTTGCAGCAGTAGGAATCTGTTTGAGCAGTGTTTTGGTTTAGGCTGGTATCTGTGGGCGTGAGGGAGGCATGTTTTGCTGGTATGTTCAGAGGAGCTCCTCTCTGCCTCCTCCAGTCGACATGTGCTGTAACATGTTGGTGATGGTATGACTGTAAACACATCAGGGATGGGCGAGTCAAGATGGCGGGGGTGGCGCTGTTTCAACAACAGCACATCTGCTGCGTTCAGACACTGAAACACTGAATTATAAACTTATGACTTATAAACCTGCAGAGACAAGAAATATGGTGATCTTTGCTTTTAGAAACTTTTGGTGTGACTCTCATTGAGGTTTAGAGCTGCCTGCAATATTTGTCGTATAGTACAGTATAAATATTATATATTTTACCATATGTATAATATATTTTCTGTAGAAATCATCAATCAAGTGTTGAGTGTGTGTGATCAGAGATTAAGATATTAAACATGCTAAGTTTAAGATCTGAAATCAGCCATTCATTCTTTATTTGAGTTGCCCTTTCTCTTATAGCCATACCCCGGGTTGCCAGGTATGGAACACAAGAGCAGTTAAACACAGTGAGCTGTAGCCTCAGCATCCTCAGCATGTACGCTTCATAAGAAGAAACACA
The DNA here is from genome assembly GCF_023375975.1 of Astyanax mexicanus. NCBI lineage: Eukaryota > Metazoa > Chordata > Actinopteri > Characiformes > Acestrorhamphidae > Astyanax > Astyanax mexicanus. The sequence continues at coordinate 51,750,001 of NC_064417.1, forward strand.
GGAGTAAAACACCAGTAATAAATATTTGTAATGCCTTTAATAGGTGTAGACTGAGATTGATCTGGTCTCTGAGAACCCAGAAGGACTACAAGACGAATGCAGAGCTGCTAATTTACTCCTAAAGTTAAGCTAACCATTGTTACGTAGCCAATTTATCTCAAACTCTAGTTAGTAGGAATTGCCATTTTGATGCATATTATAGCATTCATACTCATTGCTTTAATGAGTACAGCTAGGCTATCGAGGCTGTGAGTATTTGAGAAAGGTAAAGTGATCCAGACTAGTGCTGCCTATTGCAGTTATTCACTGTGTATTCAATGGTTTTGCTTAGCAGCAAATACAAAAAATATAGGTAACACTTAAGTACAAGTACAAGTACACTACAGTAATAAACCTTGTTAAATGGTTATGTATTAACTAATTATTATTATTATTATTATTATTATTGTCTTAACTACTGTTAACTAATGATTAGTTGAGACATTTATAAGTAAGTATTGTTAATTTTTAGTGGGTACCACTTATAAATAAGACTACCTTTATAAAGGGTTTATGAATGGTTTATGAAGGAGATTATGAATGGTTATTAATTGGGCTGCAAATACTTTAAAACTCATTAATAAGCAGTTAATAAAGCAGTCTTACTTTGTGTTTTCCATCAATCAGTATTAAACATGTCTTATTAATATATTTGTAAGTATGTTTAACTATTTACTATAAATTAAATGACCTTTTCAATTGATGTTTTGTAGTTGCTTATCAATGGTTTTAAGGCATTTACAACCTAATCACTAATACTGAATAATCTAATTTATAAACCATTTACAAACCCTTTATATGGGTAGTCTTATTTTAAAATGTTTGCTGTAATATATGTTAAAAGGCAAAAATGTAATTCTCTATTGATACAGTTATAATTTATATATGAATTATAATTTTACGGTGCCATTGTTTCCAAGTTTCCAGTGAGTGTCCTTAACCTGGCAACCCGTTTGAGCTGTTTTCACATGTTTTCTGTCATTTAGTACATATTGTTCCTTTAATCAGACATTATTAATGTGAATATATGCTGATATATAATCCATTAAACATGTTTTATCCTGGCAGCACATGCAGGATTATACTCATACACAGATTGGCACGGCCGGGTTGTAAGAATGTGAAATGCTGGCAGGGCAGTGATGAGCTTCTCTGAGAGCTCGGCTCTTCTAGTCTAGTCATGCAGTGAATTGTTCCCTCACAGGAGCCAAAACACTCCATAACATCTTCAAAATAAGATATGTGAGATATCTGAGAAATGACTCTCTGCTGCCGCAGGAAGAATAGAGGCGCATATTTGTCGTATTTCTCTTTATATTCTTGTTAAAAGCCTCGAAATGTTAAAAAAATAAATACAATTGCAGATCAATCCAGATCTAGCTGAAGCTGTTTTTAATACAGTATGGTGTGTGAATATAAGTTTGTGTAGTAAAATAATATATATATTGTACTATTTTTCTACTATTTCACACATAGGGCTCTATCTTACACCATGCACAAGGCGTGTTGTGATGTTCATTGCTATCTTACACCCCGCCAACAGTCTATTTTCACACCTTCCACCTGCATCGTTTAAATAGCAACGGTGCTTCTGAATATATGTACGACAGTGCCCCATTGCAATAGCAATCCAACAAAGTTACTTGTTTCAAGCTGTGCAAAGTGCAAAGTGTAAAGTGTACTTTTCCTGTCATTATGATTGCAAAGACACACTGACGCCCTAAATCAAGCTGCCTAAAAAAATAAGAGAGCACTTAAAAATGATGAGTTTCTTTGATTTTACCAAATTGAAAACCTCTGGAATATAATCAAGAGAAAGATGAATGATCACAAGCCATCAAACCACCAAACTGAACTGCTTACATTTTTGCACCAGGAGTAAAGCAGCACAAAGTTATCCAAAAGCAGTGTGTAAGACTGGTGGAGGAGAACATGATGCCAAGTTGCATGAATGAAAACTGTGATTAAAAACCAGGGTTATTCCACCCAATATTGATTTCTGAACTCTTAAAACTTTATGAATATGCTTTAAATGACAATATTTTATTTATTATTAGTTTATAGAATAAAACAACAATGTTCATTTTACTCAAACATAAACCTATAAATAGCATAGAAACTGATTCATAAACTCGAGTGCTCTCTTAATTTTTTTTTCAGATACAAAATATGTAGAGCTTTTAGACACTGGTTTTTAATCACAGTTTTTTTCATGCATCTTGGCATCATGTTCTCCTCCGCCAGTCTTACACACTGCTTTTAGATAACGTTATACTGATTTATTAACTTTATCTAGTAAAATCAAAGAAGCTCGTCAATTTTAAGGTATAATAATTAATTGCTGTAAAATCATTTAACTAATGTCTCAATTTATTATTATTCATACCATTTATACCACTAAGCATTAAATTGAGGAGTAATGTTTAATAATGTCTTATAATGTCTAGTATCAATGTATAATTAATTCAGACATTAATCATTTAATCATTTAATAATGTTTATTACTGTCATAAGTTTTGTTATTTGTGACCCTTATTGTAAAGTGTTACCGTATATTTTTATAGTTGGGTTTAATTTCGGGTCTGAAAGGGTTAACTCTGGTGTTTTCTCTGGTGCAGTCCTGCATCTCCTGAATCTTGTATCTCCTCTAATTGGAGAACTCATCTTCTCAAAGCTCTGCAGTAATTTCCTGTCTTGTTTTCACAACTCTGCTGCTTCTTCCTATCTGTGGCATGTGGCCTGTTGCCACACAGTAGAAATAGATCAGCGCGAGAGCACTGTTAACTCTATTTCTCGCCGCTGCTCTCGCGCTGACCGGCCTGAGGGTCTGGAGGAGGTGCTGAGCTGCTGCTGCTGCTGGTAAGACTGGTCTTATCTGCTGTAAGAAGCTGATATATTGATATATTGATTATTGCTGTATTAGAGGATGATGCTGTGTCCTGTAGAGGAAGTGCGCGAGTGTTTGGAGCACGAGAGCGAGATGTGTGAGAGAGAGGAAGTGAGGAAAGGTGCATGGTGTTCTGTTCCTTTCTGTTTCTCAGTACTGAACTTTAGCCTTCGAGACCACGCTGTGCTGTGCTGTGCTGTGCTTTCTATCTATCTATCTATCTATCTATCTATCTATCTATCTATCTATCTATCTATCTATCTATCTATCTATCTATCTATCTATCTATCTATCTATCTATCTATCTATCTAGGTGCTTAAAAGTTTGTGAACTCTTTTTGATTTATCCATATTTCTGCATAAAAACAACCTAAAACATCATCAGATTTTAACAAAAACTCTATAAGTACATAAAGAAAACCCAGTTAAACAAATGAGACACAAATATTATACTTACTTACGTACTTATCTATCTATCTATCTATCTATCTATCTATCTATCTATCTATCTATCTATCTATCTATCTATCTATCTATCTATCTATCTATCTATCTATCTATCTATCTATCTATGTAGGTGCTTAAAAGTTTAAAACAACCTAAAACATCATCAGATTTTCTAAAATATCAAATCCTAAAAGTAGATAAAGTGAACCCAGTTAAACAAACGATACACAAGTATTAAGGAAGGTGGGTCATGCAGCAGGACAATGACCCTAGGTCGTTTCAGTACGTTGATCAGCAGAATGGCTGATCATTAGTGGAATCTTTTAAAAACATAGTTTTATCTCTTATATCTCATATAATACTGGGTATTTATTTAGGTAGACAATATTATAGTCATTTTAAGGCCCTTTCATGTCACTTATAGAATGATTAATAGATAATAGATAAATAAATAAAATGTTTGTGTTTTTATTCTGAAGATTCCGAGAACAGTGTTATAGTGATTTTTCTCAGAATTAAAAGTAGGGTGGCATGGTTTGAGGTTTTCTGTAGGGTGGTGGTGAAGTGGGGGGGGGCTGTGGGGGAGGTGGTTAACATCTCTAAAATGACTAGGGGGCTTCCAGACACTGTGGGTGTTATTATATGTGTTTTTAGTGCATTTTGCATTTGTTGTAGAACTGCTTAGTATTATAGTATCTTACTTATAGTATCTACACCTGATCTTAATCATAATTTTAATTTATCAATCTCTTTATGTTTATCAATACAAGATCCTCGCAGCTTATTTAAAAAAAAATAAATTACAGTATTTAACATAGTGAAGGATTGAGTAGAGTAGAGTATTGAATTGTTGGTCAAATTTTAATGCTGATAAAATTTTATTGTTCAAATGTTTAGTATGTGTAATGTATGTTGTTGTTATTTTTACTTGTTCTATACATTTTCTGTTCTGTTCTGTTTTTGTTCTGTTCAGTTCATCCATAGTCTAAAGGAGGGGTCGTCAGTAGGCGGCCCACAAGCATGAAACATCTGGGGCATGAGGTTGTTTGAACTATAATGAACAATAATGAAAAAATAAATAATTAAATGCTTCTCTGGTGAGCTTTTGTTTACATCCCTCCCCCGTCTCTCTTTGTCACGCTCGGCGTGACTTTAGTTTCCGCCCGTTCTCGTTTTTCCTCCCGTTCTTGGGCTCCCTGTCTCCTTATAAGGGCGTTTTTCCGACCGTGTCCCAATTCACTAGCCGGGGCAGTGGTAGTGTATTGGACCGTGACCCTGATGACATGGGTTCAATCCCACATGAGGAGCGGTGTGTTTATTTATTTACTTATATCTTTCTTCTTGGGTTTACCTGCTTTGAGATCAACTGTTCTGCAATTGGGTTCAACAACCCTCTGGGCTGGAGAGCTACTAGTCTGTAGCTCCATCCCATTACACTGTATTGTTTCCGTGTAATGGCCAGGAATATATCTGTTCCCATCCACCTACAGTATATAGCACAATCTGTGCCTTTTCACTGTGTATAATATCATTACATATTATTAAGTATTTATTTGATTGCTATTTACTGTTAACTTATGTACAACATTATTGTACATAGTGTAGAAATCTTATACTATTTATATTAATATGATCTAGTTTTGCAATATATTTTGACAAGATGCATTAGATAAATTCTGCTTCTGTAATATAGCAAATTTACTTTTTTTTCTTTAGGATACATATATTATTTATTAACTATAATATATTATTGTGACTTTCACCCGCTAGTTCTGATTAGACATAGGAAATATATAGGAAACATATTGTTTGGCTGTACGTACGACGTGAATGAAAGTTTGTAGCGTAAAGTAAGAGGGGTGTAGAAGTTTCCGATCTGGTACTGAGAGAACGACGTGTTGTGCTCTGTGTCTGTGGTCTAACAGTCAGGAAGTAGCAGAACCCAACAGTGATGCATTTCCTGTCACTGCAAGATTCACAGGTCAGTTTGCGGCTGTCCTCTTTCTGTTCTAAATTATCAGCATTTATTTTAACCTCTCTCACCCTCCCTTCTCTCTCTCTCTCTCTCTCTCTCTCTATATATATATATATATATATATCAATGTCACAAAGGCGTGAAAAGTATTCACTATTCATTACTCTGTAGGTAGAAGTATAGATACTAGAGTTTAAAATACGTCTGTAGCTGCTTAAACTTCTTAATCTTTAAGTAAAAGTGTTTTAAAAGTACTGGTTTCTAAACTACTTAAAGTATAAAAAATAAAGCCATTAATTAAAAAAGCTTAGGCCACACCCACAGAGTCCTATAGTGCACTACACCCCACCTCTCCCAAAAGCACATTTTTCTAAAAGCTATAATGACTATAATGTTAAAATATTAAAATGTTAATGTTGATCATATAATTTGGGATTTTGCACTCGGCTGTTCTCTAGTGTTTCAGCTGCATATATGCCCCATTGAAAATGAATGTATTTTACATACAGAGGAATGTAAATATATTAGAGAAGCCTAGTTGGACTTGAGTTTGTCTGGAGTTCTCAGGTGTGCAGGTGTGATGGATCACAGTATAAACCAATAGGGAGTCGGAATGGATGGAGAGATTTATCTGGATACACTCTAAGAAATATAAGTACAGATTTGTACTTAAAAGAGTACAAAGCTTGTCGCTGGGGCTGTACCTTATATTGAGGCACAAAAAAGTACCTTTCAGTGAAAGTCCTTTTTTGTACCCATGGTTTTTGTGGCAGTAAAGATCATAAAGATTATAAACATTATCATCAACTAAATATGGCTCAAAAACTTGATGATACAAAATTGTCTGGCTTTCAAATAAAAAATGTGCAATTTAAATATATATTGTTCATTAGTACAGTGATGCAGAATACATAATGTACCTTTTGGTTGGTTAAATGGTACAAATTTGTACTTATTGCTGTTAGAAATGACTTTGTACTTCAGAGGGAACAAATCTGACCCCGTAAAGACCAATATTGTACCTTTGAGGGTACAATTATAAAGAGTGTACCTTCGAGTACAAAAAAGTACTCATATCGTACCTCTGTTTTTTAGAGTGTAGGGGTTCAAAGTTGTTTTAAAATGTAAGAAGTTTAAGGTAAAAGTAGTCTAAAAAAATAATAATTACTCCAGTAAAGTATAGATAATCAACATTTCTACTTAAGTAACGTAACAAAAGTATTTGTACTTCGTGATTTAAAGGAGAACTCTTGTGTGAAATTGACTTTTGCTGAAGTAAAACATTAGAAAGAGCTATAACCTTTGTTGAATAGCCCACCTCCGCTCTCCCACAGCTTTCCGAGATACTTAGTTGGACTGGAGTTTGTCTGGAGTTCTCTTGAGTCTCTGCACGGATCATCTTCATACTAGGCTACATACAGCTGCTATGTTCTTGCTGGAGTGTGTGTGTGTGTGTGTGTTGGGGGGGTGGGACGTGTGCAGGTGTGATTGATAACAGTATAAACCAATAGGGAGTCGGAATGGTATATGTTTATACTTCTCTACATCCAATCACAATCAGATTCACTCTATCTGGATGGAGAGATTTATCTGGATAGGGGTTTTATTGAACGATGAGAAGCCGGAATGAAACTGAGCTGAAATTAAATAGGAGTAACGAGGCTGTTTTTATTAAAATGTAAGGAGTAGAAAGTTCAGATAACTGTGTGAAAATGTAAAGTGAAGTATAGATAACCTACATTTCTACTTAAGTAGCGTAGCAAAGTCTCTTTCTCTCTCTCTCTCTCTCTCTCTCTCTCTCTCTCTGACCACCATAAGTCTTAAACGTGTGCAGTGTGCTTTTTGCTAACAGCTCAGCTTGGTGCCGTACAGTCTCGAGCTCAACACTGTCGTATTGATTCGCTCTGACAGCAAAACATTTACCAATAATTTAGCCATTTAGAGTCTGATCATATCTAATAGTGCCTGTGATTTGATTCACCATAATAAAAGCTGATGTGAATTCAGTGTGTAAGAGAAAGAGACATCAGGCTACACTACTGTAGAGTAGCAGAGTGCCACTTTACAGCATCATAACATCATTTTTTGGTCTCAAAGCCAATTTTTTATACTTACATCCCCATAAATGTAACTATACATCATTCAACACCTACAGCAAAAAAGCAGTGATTGGGAAAAAATGAAGAGAGCACTTCAGTTTCTGAATCAGTTTCTCTGATTTTGCTATTTATAGGTTTATGTTTGAGTAAAATGAACATTGTTGTTTTATTCTATAAACTACAGACAACATTTCTCCCAAATTACAAATAAAAATATTCTCATTTAGAGCATTTATTTACAGAAAATGAGAAATGACTGAAATAACAAAAAAGATGCAGAGCTTTCAGACCTCAAATAATGCATAATAGTTTTCATGCATCTTGGCGTCATGTTCTCCTCCTCCACCAGTCTTACACACTGCTTTTGGATAACTTTATGCTGCTTTACTCCTGGTGCAAAAAAAAATCAAGCAGTTCAGTTTGGTGGTTTGATGGTTTGTGATCATCCATCTTCCTCTTGATTATATTCCATAGGTTTTTAATTTGGTAAAATCAAAGAAACACCTAAAATCCTTTAATTTCCCCCCAAAAAATGTCTGTAAACCTTATAATCCTGTGTGCCTTATCATTAAGGCATTAAAGAGCAGTAAAGCCACTCTGCTGAAGTACAGCGTTATGCAGGAGTTTTAGTGAAGTTTCTCTAGCACTAAGGCTGGAGCAGTATTAGCATTAGCCGCTAATATCACTCTGGCTTACTGGAGCACTCAGGGTTACTCAGTGTAGCGCAGTCAGGCGGCATTTACTAGCGCTAAGCGCTGCTAGAGAAACATGGCCATACCATTGTTCCTTACTGTTGTTGCTTAAAATGCGCCCTTATAATTTAAAATGCGATAATATGTATGTGTAAAAATTGACCATACCTCTGTTGCCCTCAATGTACTTCCGAGTCAATAAAGCTTTATAATCTTCGCTATTAAAAGTAAAGTAAAGTAAAGCTATTAGTGTTATCCAGCCCCGCCCCCTGCTGTCTACATTCTCCCGAGCCGAGCTGAAGTGAGATCAGTGATAAGCCCAGGTCTCGGGTGGGTGTGGGGCTCATACCTCAAAGCTGAGCGGGGAGCGCCTGGGGGTTCAGTGGGAAAGTACAAGAGTTACGAGAGATCAGATTAAATTCCATTTATCTTCAGCAGACGGCAGCTCAGCGCCGGCCTGTGTGGAGGATTCCTCTCTCAGGCTTTTTAAGAAATTTGTGGCTGGTATGATGACAAAGCGTACAGTGGGTACAGTGGGTTTATCACTGATCTTTTTTCTCCTGCACTGCATTTATTTGTTGCTTTTGTTTTTATTTTTGTGTTTGTTGCACAGTTTAGCACCTGGTAGCTGTTAGAGAATACCCTCAGGCTTTTTTTTTTTGGCAACCATGATCAACAGCTCGTATGCTGCCAACCAGTGAAGTATAATACAGCTTTTATTTCTATTGTAGCTTAAACACGTTGTAAAGGCTGTACAAAACCAATGACTGTATATAAACATGGATGTTGTGGTTCATTCTCATCAGAAATGTTCAATTAATCTGCTTAACTACAGCTCAGGTGCTCCATGTAATGCATATTGTATTGATCTTTAGGCAAGCAATCAACATTGCACTGTACAGCTTGATTTAAGGCGTGTCAGTGTGTCGTCATAACAACATAACACAAAAATGTGCTATCATAACAACAGGAAAAGTACAGCTTAAGCAAAATTCTCAAAATCCATCAACAAATTCTCTTAAATAACAAAAACAGATGCAGAGCTTTCAGATCTCAAATAATGCAAAGAAGACAGGTTTATATTTTTTAAAGTTTCAATAGTTCAGAAATCAATATTTGGTGGAATAACCCTGGTGGTTTTTATTCACAAATTTTTGCATCTTGGCATCATGTTCTCCTCCACCAGTCTTACACACTGCTTTATGCTGCTTTACTCCTGGTGCAAAAATTCAAGCAGTTCGGCTTGGTTTAATGGCTTGTGATCATCCATCTTTTTATTTTTGATTATTTTCCAGAGTTTTTTTTTAATTTGGTAATTTGGCTTATTATTTCCACAGCTGTATTAGCATGGCCATTGGTCAGTCATTAGTATTGACCACGAGTTTCGTACTTAATACATATTAAAAAGGGTCATATTAAAAAGGTATTTGGATTATTTGGGAAGCCTTGTGATCAAGAGCTTGGGATCATTTCTCCTTCAGAACTGCTGTTTGGGCAGTTTGGGCCATTCTCCTCTATGGGATGTAGCTGTAGAATTTGGTCGATAGTTACTACTTGTTAGATGGGTTTTAAAGGTTAATAAATCTAAAAATATTATCACATTATGGTGCAGCGCATGTAGTGTTGCGAAACTGTTATTGTGAAACTGGCTAATATTTATAGAATAGCAACGTTTAGCCACGCCCCCTCTAGAATGTGTAGTTGTCCTTTTTATATCCACCACTGCTTTTCCCAGTAATTCTCTCTCAGACTGGCTGAAACAACTGGATAATTTACTGTGTTTTCAGACTTATTATGAGCGTATAAAACCAGCAGTGATGATTAGGCTGCTGCCGCCGCTGCCAGATGAATAAAAGTAATTATTTAAATAATAAAAAGCAGACCTGCCGCCCTTCCTCCCCCTGTTTGCCTCTCTGTTGGCCATCATCAGTGCCAGCGAAGGCATGAGTCATGTCCTCACAGGAACTGGTGAAAACAGCAATGTTCAGCTGATGGGAGCCCGTGACCTTGTAAAAGCAGCTTTGTTGTTCTGCAGGCTGATGGAAAGAGTTCTGCCCCTCCACCCGTTATTCTCTCGTTCCCTCACTATCAGTATTTCCCTCGCTCAGCTCAGCATTCCTGCAGTCTGCTCTCAGAGATCATCACTGAGTCATGCTCTACTCTTCAGCCTGTTGTTTTTACTCTGATTGTACTGAGAGACTGGGAGACTTACTGACTAACACACTGAACTAACTGCCAAAATGCTCATGTTGGGCTCTCATAGGTGAACCGTAGGCTTTTAGAGGGAAAAAAATGAAGAGAGCACTTCAGTTTCTGAATCAGTTTCTCTGATTTTGCTATTTATAGGTTTATGTTTGAGTAAAATGAACATTGTTGTTTTATTCTATAAACTACAGACATTTATTATACAAATATTCTCATTTAGAGCATTTATTTACAGAAAATGAGAAATGGCTGAAAAAACAAAAAAGAAGCAGAGCTTTCAGACCTCAAATAATGCAAAGAAAACAAATTCATATTCATAAAGTTTTAAGAGTTCAGAAATCAATATTTGGTGGAATAAAATCTTACACACTGCTTTAGGGTAACTTTATGCCTTTACTCCTGGTGCAAAAATTCAAGCAGTTCAACTTGGTCCTTTTGATTATATTACAGAGGTTTTCAAATTGGTAAAATCAAAGAAACTCATAATTTTTAAGTGGGGTCTTATTTTTTTCCAGAGCTGCATATTATGATTAGGCTGCGTTGTAGGCTGTAAGAGCAAGCATCATTTTCTGAGCTGTTTACTAAGTTGTACTTGTTGTGTGCTATTCTGTTCTTTCTATAACTATTTCAAATCTATATTTTACCTACAAATAATAGGATTAAATAAAAATATATATATTTTATTCACCTGACGACAACATTCAAAGTAGAATTATTGTGTAAAGCAATTGATATTGAAGGTCAGACAGTACACAGCAGGATTAGCCAGCAGACTTTGTCGGAGTGAGGGATCTATACCTAGTCTGTCCATGGCAAGTCAGCAGATTAAGGAGAAGGAGGAACTGTCGAATAAAGAGCTTTGTGCTTCTATCACAGATAAGCATGAACCATCTTGTTTGTGTTTTGTACAAACTCAGCCTTAATATGTTGAGGCCAATAAAAGCTGATTTGCATAAAAGTGACAGAGCCCTTAAACGTTTTGTTTTGAAAAAAGGACAGAGAGCTTGTAGAGACCTCTATACAGTATGTGAAAGTGATTTTGCATAAAGTACTTAATGAACATGTTGTTTATAGCCCATAGATGTACAGTACGGGTATAATATATCCCCTTTTAGGAGATGATATGAGGTGCTCTTCAGATGTTTTAGAGTTAGTATCTTGTCTCTTTTTGGGTGAATCTCTGTTCAGACGTGCACACGGAGAAGGAACATGTTCAGAAATGCCAGGAATACCAGTCCTGTGTCCTCGCCAAGAAGGGAAGACCTCTTTTTAAGGCCTCTTTATACTTCCTTTCTTTTATCTCTATATATCTTTCTATCATCCCTCTTCTCTCGCGCTCTCTTTTCTCAGGATCTTGTTTTTCTCAGAAACAGCTGACTCCACCGTGGCTATGATGTCATATCCCATATATGGGAGTCTTCTGCTTATTTTTTTCATCTTTTATTCATGACATCAGCTGAGGGTCACGCCGCACACTGAATGCGTGTTCTGCAGCAGCGTGAGCGAGCGCTTGGTTAGATCAGTGTCTCTGTATCTCTGGAGTCTGAATGCTCTGTTTTTCTCCTCTGGATTTCTACAGGCTGCAGAGTGACTCACGCTTCAGTCAGTCAATTCACTTAAATCACCTCCTTACATGGTCAATAGTGAGCTCAGCACACACAGAGATAAACACCGGGGGGCTGAGGGTCCTTTTTGGGGGCTGAGGGAAGAAATTTGTCCACAAAAATCCTCAAAAAGCCTCAGCTTGTTTGTTGGTCCATCAGCCTGCGCAGGTTTTTTCCTCTTGCTCAGAGATTAAACCAGTGATTTACAGTGAGTTTACATGCTCTCAAAAATGAATTAATAATCAGAGTGGAAAAGAGAATATGGATAAAATATTGTGTTTAATGCTACCAGTGTGCCGGAACCACCATCCCTGCTAGACCTAATACTGTATATTCATTCTAAAATCTGGGGTGTCGGGTTGCTTTTCGCAGGAGTTCTTCTTCTTCTGGCCACATCACGCGTCTTTACGTACTTTACGTCACACGTACAGCCTCTAAAAGAGGATCCGGCTCAGTTTTACTGAATGTGAGCAGCTGGTGGAGCATTGGGGACTTCAGAAGGGGAAACTCAGAGCTCAGTAGCTCTTTCACCCATAGTAAAACCAAAGAAACAAAGGAGTGAAGTTTCACTTCACTATTAATTTACTATGTAGCAAAAATAATAAAATGAATAAAAACTTTAGAAGAGAATGTTTTATGAATACAGGATTTATAGAAGGTGTTACATAGTTTTCTAATGGATCAGATCCAGAGCTGAAAGTACCCTGTTAGATGTTAGATGTTGTTGGACAGGCCGGGGTTTGCCCTGGTGTGGACGGAGTGTATCACTGACAGGCTGTGCGCTCTGAGTGTGTGTGTGTGTGAGAGAGAGTGTGTGTGTGTGTCTGTGTGTGTGTGTGTGTGTGTGTGTGTGTGTGTGTGTGAGAGAGAGCCCCACCCAGGCGAGTGTTTGCTCACTGGAGTCTTGTGTATTGAGTAACTCTCCAGCAGGCCGCCGCCACTATCTCCCTGCCAGGACCCAATGACGCTCCGCTGCTCCCTCCACCCGCCACCCGGCACAGACAAGGCCGCTGTTGTCATGCGCTCTGCAGGCATTTGCAGGCCGCTGTCATGGTGGCAGGGACCACTCACAGTGCCTCCCCCTGTGGTCTGGGTATACTAGTTCATCTCAAAAACTTAGAAAAAGTTAATTTATTTCAATAATTCAGTTCAGAATGTGAAACTCAGAATATATGTTTCTTTTATTGCTCATTTATTATGACTTACAGCCAATGAAAACTCAAAAATCAGTGTCTCAGAAAATTTGAATATTAAATAAGACCAATTGATACTTTTGGGGCAATGTGGGCATTGTGCCAAGTCCTGCTGGAAAATGAAATCCACATCCCCATAATGTAACGCATTGGAAGCAGGATGCAAACGCAAGAATCAAACAAACCAGAACTCTGTAGACCACGAACAAAAAGCATGACAGAGAACAAAGGAGCACATGGGGTATTTGTACACAGGCACAGACAAGGCACACCTGTGGAAGTAACGAGGGGGCAGGGCTACAAATGAGACAGGAGAGATTACAGATGACAGGGCGGGGCTAAGGTGGAGACAAGACCAAAACCAAAAAGTAGAGCCATGTGAAGCACATGGGGAGGTAAACAAAATGGTTTGGAGAGTCATATTTATTTTAAATTTTAGTATGATGTTCTTTTTATGAAATTATGTGTTTGTTTTACGCCAGATATAACGGGACACACATCTTCCAATTTTTTTTGGAATATTTTCCCCAAAGTTCTGGAGATCATCAAGATTTTAGTTGGTAAATGTGAGACGGGAGGTTGTGTTGTTTTTGGTCAGCAGTGTTTTTTATCTTGGAACTCTCCCATGGAGACCCTTTTCACCCAGTCTCTTTCTTTCTTTCTTTCTTTCTCTTATTGAATCATTAAAACTGATCTTAACTGAGGCTTTAGTGATATCCTGCAGTTCTTTAAATGTTGTTCTGGCTTCTTTTGGGATCTCCTGGATGAGTTGCTCATGCCCTTTTGGAGTAATTTCGGGGAAGGTTCACCAGTGTTTCATCACTGCAAAAAAAAAAACATTGGCAAAAAATAGATAAGATTGATTTAAATTGAGACATAAATGCTTAAATTAAGCAACAAAAAAACTGCTAATGGGGTAAGCAAAATTTTCTTAAAATATTAAAGTATTCTTAAAATAAGCAATGACAAAGCCTCAAAATGAGTGAAGTAAGACTCAAATCAATCAAAAATATTTTCTTTTTTATATACAGCTTACATTTCTACACAAGTAACAGAATAACTTGACTGGTGGCTTCTTGTGTTTATCTTGAGTTTAAATTACTCAAAATAAGGTAAGAATTAAGTGAGTCTTATTAGGATCATTATTCCTAAAATGAGCAAAATAATCTTACACTTAAGACTGAGACTAAACATTCTTATCAGAGCAGGAAATAAGATTTATTGCTTTGAAACTAGATAATTTCACTTGCTAAGATTTCGTTTTTGCAGTAATGTTACACTGCAAAAAAATAAATTTTAGGAAGTAAAATTGTTAAATTTCAAGGCAATAAATCTTATTTTTTTCTAGTCTTACTAAGCATTGTATAAGTGTAAGATTATTTAATCAGACTCAGTTAGAATTTTCACCTTATTTTAAGTAGTTTAAAAAAGTCACCAGTTAAGTTGTTCTGTTTCTTGTGTCCAAATGTAAGCCAAAAACAGTGATATTTGCTTGATTTAGGTGTTACTTCATTCATTTTGACACTTTGCGATTGCTTGTTATAATAAATATAATTTTTCTTATATATGATATAATATAAGACAAATTAGCTTACCCCATTGCCAGTAAATAAACATCTTAATTTACATATATGTTGTCTAGTTTTTGCCAATGGATTTTGGCAGTGTGTAATATCACTGACAGTTGGCTGTGGAATATTTAGTAGTGAGTAGTGAAATTTCACGACTGGACTGGACCCATTCTTTCACTAATGTTTGTAGAAGCAGTGCTGCTTTTATTAAACACCTGTAGATCCATGGAAGTTACCGATGTGATCTGATGTGAATTTTGGGATTTTCAGATGGGTGTGTGAGTTCTAGCCCCAGAGTAGTCCGCTGTGTTGAAGCTATAGGAGCCTCTGCGGGGTCAGGCCTGTTTTTTCAGTTCTGATTACTGGAAGAAGTTTAAAAGAGAAAGCAGAAGTGAAAGTGGGAGGCGGGTCTGAGTTTTATGCTGGACTGTGTTCAGATGTTCTGCAGACTCTGACCTCCTGCTCCAGCTGCAGTGAGGAGATTACAGTGGGTATAGGGTTCACTGCTTCCCTGACCTGTGCAGGAGTGCAACAGTAGCCCTGATAACCTGCATACAGTACCGGCCAAAAACATTTATTTTATTATTTTATAATGATCTGCATTGTAGATTAATACTAAACTATTCCAAACTATGAAGAAAGACTAAACAACCCAGAATATGTGTTATATTTTAAATTATACTTCAAATTAGCACTTCTTTCTTAGCACATCTCTGCATCTTCTTAGCCAACCTTATGAGGTAATGTCTCCTGGAAGTCAGGCTTTATTCAGTTAACAGCTGTGCTGAACTCATCAAGAGTTAATTACTTAAATTTCTTGTCTCTTAATGTAAAGTTTGAGAGAATCAGTTAGTAAGTAAAGTAGTGAAGAGGTAGAGTTACAGGTATACAGTGAATAGTGAATATTTGAGTAATGTTCTAATCCAGATTTTCTCATGTGAAGTCAACGCAAATACCATCAAAAAGGTTATGATAATGATGATGAAACTGGCACTCATCAGGACCATCCCAGGAAAGGAAGAGCTGTTGAACAGGATACATGTTTTCATATGTGTTCCTTCATAGTCTGGATGACTTCAGTATTCATGTACTTTATTTTTCGGACTATAAGGTTGAAGTGAAGTGAGCTAGGGTGTCGCCATGTTTCCATTCTCTTCCAATGGGGAAGCCGAGGAAAGCGCCTAAGTAAAAAAACTGTAATTCTTTAAAAAAAAACATTTTTTTTAAGTTAAACGAGCACTGGATATTAGTCTACACAGATTTCTCTTGTGAAAACTGTTTATTTGGGTGATTAAAGTGCTTCTGTTTATTTAGAGTAAGCCTAGATTTCCAATATTTAGTCAAAAAGAGATTTTCTTCAGTGACGTTTCTCCAGCACTAAGGCTGGGTGCAGCAGCATTAGCATTAGCAGCTAACCTCAGCGCTAGCAGGACATAATCGCCACCTAATAGTCTTAGACTAAGGAACCCTAAATGTGTCCTTTAACCCAGGGCACTTTCAGCTAATGGTTCAATGTACTCATTCCCCTCTGAATGGCGAAAGAGCTAGTGCTGCGGTTAGCGGCTAATGCTAATACTGCTCCAGCCTTAGTGCTGGAGAAACTTTACTGAAAACTCACCCTTATAAACTCTGTACTTCAGCGGAGTGGCTTTACTGCTCCTTAATACCTGACTGGTAGAATTCATACATAAGAAGCACCAGATTATAAAGCGCACTGACGATTTTTGGGAAAATTAAAGGATTTTAAATGCGTTTTACAGTCCGAAAAACACAGAAACAAAGAAAAATACTGAATGATATTGAAAGAGGTGTGTCCAAACTTTTAATTTGTACTGTATATCTTTTATCAATCCCCCTAATTATAGTTAAAATACCAAGTAAATTTATATTTTACTACCATTCTGACTGAAAATACAGTTTGTGGTGATAATACCAATCTCGTATCAGAGACAGTACGGGTGTAGGTGGGTGGAGGCAGGAGGCAGATGTAGCTCTCTGACTGTGGGAGCTGTGGGAACACTGGGAGAGCAGTGCTTGGTGCTAATGGCTTGGGGGATACAGTCGGCTAAAGGCTAATGATCAGGCTAATGTTTCAGCCTCAGCCACTCGATCCTCCTCTCCTCAGGGCAGATCAGCTCAGCCTGAGGTCACATTCCCACAACCAGCCTTCTGCTCCAAACCAGCGTTTATCTGAGTTCATTTACTCTACAGGACAGACAGACAGACAGACAGACAGACATACAGACAGTCAGGTTCTCTGATTTTGCTATTTATAGGTTTATGTTTGAGTAAAATGAACATTGTTGTTTTATTCTATAAACTACAGACAACATTTCTCCCAAATTCCAAATAAAAATATTCTCATTTAGAGCATTTATTTACAGAAAATCTAATAATGCAAAGAAAACAAGTTCATATTCATAAAGAGTTCAGAAATCAAATTTTGCTGGAATAATCCTGTTTTTTAATAACAGTTTTTATGCATGTTGGCATCATGTTCTCCTCCACCAGTCTTACACACTGCTTTTGGATAACTTTATGCTGCTTTACTCTTGGTGCAAAAATTTAAGCAGTTCAGTTTGGTGGTTTGATGGTTTGTGATCATCCATCTTTCTCTTGATTATATTCCAGAGGTTTTCAATTTGGTAAAATCAAAGAAACTCATCATTTTTAAGTGCTCTCTTATTTTTTTCCAGATTAGTAGAATCACTTTATTAATCATAGGTGTTTTTTTTTTTAAAAAGGCAGTCGCTCAAGGTACAGAAGAGTAAGAGTAAAAATCAGGGTGGGTTGACGCGAGAGTTCTGCTGCCTGTTTACTGTAAATACAGCATCGAGTTTAGAGAGATTTTTTTTTAAGTTCATTTCTTAATATCAACTAAAACAAACAGCAACTGGATAAATGGTTAAAGGAGATGTTTAGTACAGAATGTTAACTAAACAGAGTGCCAGATTTTCATTGACTTTGACATTTCCTTTCAAAAATATTCAAAAATATATTTATTTAACTCTTAACACTTTTAATTTTCCAGCTGGTTGCTATTTTGTTTGCCGCAAACCAAACCCAACCTAACAGAAATCCAACACAAACCACACCCAACCCAACCAAACCCAAGTTAACCAAACAATTCCAATCCACCAAAAAAAAACTTTAAATCAAACCCAACCCAAATCAAACAAAATTTAACCAAATAAATCCAATCCAAACCAAACCCAACCCGACCAAACCAATCCATATCAAAACTTTTTAAACCCAACCAACCAAACCCAAACCAAAGTTAACTAAACAAATCCAATCCAAACTAAAAAAAAAACTTTAAACCAAACCCAACCCAAATCAAACAAAATTTAACCAAATAAATCCAATCCAAACCAAACCCAACCCGACCAAACCAATCCAAATCAAAACTTTTTAAACCCAACCAACCAAACCCAAACCAAAGTTAACCAAACAAATCCAATCCAACCTAAAACATTTTAAACCACACCCAACACAACCCAACAAAAACACAACCAAACAAACCAAACCCAGATGGTTGCTATTTTGCATCATCATAAATGCCATGTGGTATTTGTATTATTTGTATTAATTTTTCATTTTTGTTAACCATTTAACATAGTGTATTGCTCTAAACTTTCGTTCACTTATTCGTCTGAACACAGAAAGTGGTTTATTTGCCATTTTTGGCAATTTGGAACATTTTTTTGGTTGTTGAAAATATTCTGTGTTGCCCTATTACAGAATTTAATTGATTGCCAGATTTGCATCAGTTTGGTTTAGGGTTGAATTTAAAGCAGATTTTGGCCAGATTTAATGTTTTGGCTCATTTCTGGCTCGAGCACTGTATTTGCCAGCATCCCGGCTGCTCAGTATAATACAGCAGGACTGTATAATACAGATACTTTTTAATACAGAATATTGCTTATGTGGCAGCTGAGTTATGAGTTAGAAACCAAAAGCACTAAAATCTCTGTATAGCTTTTTTAATCCCTGCAGAAAGTGTGCTGCTTTAGCAGGAATGATTTTGTGATGGAAACATGACGCAGATACTGGAGCAGTAGCTGGAATCAGGGCTGGATCCACACTGTCTGCAGTAATAAAGGACAAAGACAATCGAGTCTCTGCTCCTTCTGTCCTTCAGGCTCCTCCTTTCAAAAGCAAACGAGCCCCACCCGTCTACAGCACACTGGAGCCTATTCTGCCCACGGTGATCCAGTACCACAGTACCACCACACCCTCCAACCCCCAAAACCTTCTCTTCCCCACTATTTACCCCCCTCCCAACACCAACCACGGGTTTGATCTTTAACCAGACACCACCAACAGCCCCCCCTTACTGCCTCCCTCATGCCCCCCTGGACTGGAAAGGGTGGTCTGCTGAGTTTCGTAATGATGTGAGGAGGGGTGCGGTTCTGAACTTTGGAAGAGACGTGTTTGGTTGAGTTACGTTTCCATGCTTGTTTTACTCCTAAAACATTCTTCTTTTTCTGAGAGAGAGGGAGAGAGAGAGGTGTGATAATCAGGCCATCTGAGGTCATTTCCTCCCCGAGTGTGGGAGTGGAGGGCTGAGTATCACCATCAGGTCTTAATGAATGAAGACGAGACCTGGCAGCAGGGTTGGCGTTGAGCACATGGCCGCTTGCTGCATTTAAATTCTTCTAATAATGACTACAGGATCTCCAGATCTTCTTTTTATACTTGTGGTTTGGTTTCTTTGGTTACTTTGGTTTGTACAAAATAAAGGAATTTATACACTGTTTGACTGGTTTGTCATACTGTATTGTTTGTGATACTATTATTTCGATTTTTAAAACAGTTTAAACTTTCATATTGTGATAAACGTGTTAGATTGGGTGTAGTTTGTAGTGGTTTATTAACAAGATAATTTCTACATCTATCAAATAATGCAATATCTGCTGCTCCTCTGTGTTCATTTGTACAGAAATAAACACTAGACCGGACCATAGAACCTTCTTCTTGTATTTACAGCCCAGAGAGAATGTTTTGTATATTAGTAATGCAACTCAAACCCAACACATTTCAAACTAAACCAAACCCAACACAACATAACCCAACATAAACCCAACCCAAACCACATTTAACCTGACAAATCCAACTTAACCCAACAAAAACCCAACCAACCAAACCAAATTTAACCAAACAAATCCAATCCAAATCCGAACATTTTAAACCAAACCCAACACAGCCCAACCCAACATAAACCCAATCAACAAACCAAACAAAAAATCAAACAAACAAATCCAATACAAACCAAATCATTTCAAACCAAACCCAACCTAGCAGTACCCAAAAAAACCAACAAACCAAGTGCTAAGCCAAAACCAATCCAAATTTAACCAAACGAATCCAAACCAAAACATTTCAAACCAAATACAAGCCAAATTTGACCAAACCCAACAAATCCTTTGGGACATCTATGAACTAATTCAGACCAGAACAAAACAACCAACCACATGTGTGGAAAAAAACACCTGTAGAACAACCATATTTTGACATCACATCCTGTGTTTGGATCGTTTAGATGCCATTGGCTTGCTCAGGCATTGTTCACACTTACTCTAAAGAACTGCATCATCAGAGCACATTATCTCACCACGGTTCGTTTTAATTAAACACCAAATCACCAAAGCACGATCTTAATGGGAATGTGAAGCCGGTTGAGGACGCCGCCAGTGATCACTTAATGGCGTAACACGTTAATGGCTCTCGCCGCTTTAGTCCTGAATGTATAAACAGAAGCGAGAGTGTTGTGGATGAGGGGGAAGTGTGCTGATGGATGAGTTACTGGAAAGCAGGGCTCATTTTTCCACCCGGCCGCTTAGCTTTGGCTTTGGCTTTGGCCCGAGTGCCTCCCAGAGATCTGACAGCGAGCTTTTGGCTGCGTCAGCCTCGGTCTTGGAGGTGATGAGCAAAAATCTCCCACAGAACAAGGGAGGGCTTTGCTGCACTCGTTTTTTTTTCCGGGTACAGCTCTGTCCCTGTAGTATTGCCTCAGATTAACTTTGATCACAGAGTCGTAATGTGATTTTCTCTTTCTCTTTTCTTCAAGGTGTAGAAGCTCCAGATGCCGCCAGAGTGGCACTCAGCCTGAGAACCAGGGAAGAGCCGCCACCCTCCTCCATCAGACGCCGCCACCCACAATCCCCCGCCACTGAAAAGCAGCCGGCTGAGTGAGGAACAGAAAGAGAGAAAGAGAAAGAGAGAGAGAGAACAGCAACACAAAAACCTAAAGCAGAAAAAGGGAACTAGGAGGGGTTGCGCCTTTTTTGGTCCCCAGTATCGCCTCTTGTTTGTGAAAGCAGCAGAATTTCCTCAGCAGTGGGCCGGCCGGACTCCGGGTCTTTTTCTCGTGGCGAGGGGCGTGGTGGTTTGGTGTGGAGAGCGTGGGGGATTCTCTGGAGAGGCAGGAGTATCTGCCTGTCAGTCTGAGCCCTCCCCAAAACCCCGCCCCCCCATTCCCACACCAGCTGCTGAAGCACCATGACCACTGCAGTCCAGCCCAGCGAGCTCGTCTTTGAGTTCGCCAGCAATGGCATGGATGAAATCAACCAGGTAACCAATGTTCCTCACTTACTCGACCTTCTGTACCACTTTAAAAAGTGAACTCTGGTGTAAAATTTACTTTTGGTGTAGTGAAACATCATAAAGAGTACTAACCTGTGTTGAATAGCACATAGCTTTACGAGCATTTCCAGCAATTCTGTGCTTTTTGCCCAACACTCTTTACAACGGCCGCTTTGGGGCATTTAAAAGTGCTTTTTTACACCAATATTCAGGCTCAAAGTAGCTCCACAAAGCATTAATAACTTAAAAACTGCACAAGAAGCTTATTAAAAAAACACTATTTACAACCCGTAGCATCGCCTAATCTCCGGGTGCAGCCATCACTGTACTGATCATGAATTTACTTGGGTAAGATGGTCCAGTCCAGCCCAGCGAGCTCGTCTTTGAGTTCACCAGCAATGGCATGGATGAAATCAAGCAAGTAACCAATGTTCCTCATTAACTCGATCTTCTGTACCACTTTAAAGGAGAACTCTAGTGTATAATAGACTTTTGGTGTAGTAAAACATGATAACAAGTACTTACCTTTGTTGAGTAACACATAGCTTTACAAGAATTTCCAGCAATTTTGTGCTTTTTGCCCAGAACTCTTTATAACGGCCGCTTTGAGGCATTTTAAAGCGCTTTTTACACCGTTATTCAGGCTTAAAGTAGCTCCGCAACTCATTGGTAGAATCCGAAAAGCCCTGACATTTGAAATAAGGCCTTAATAACTTTAAAACTGCGCAAGAAGATAAAAAAACACTGTTTATAACCCGTAGTGTAGCCTAATCTCTTGGCGCTGCCATTACTAAACTGATCAGGCCAATAAGGATTATATTTTCAGTAGTACATGATAAAATGAAACATGATCAGGATGTATGATCAGATATTAAGAAAACATGCTGAGTTAAAGTACTGGCAGGTCTTGTCAGCAGTGCGTCACTGTGCACCCTGAGGTTGCCAATACACAACAGCGAGCGAGCGGTGCTGCAGCATGGAAGCTAGCAAGCAGGGCTGGTTCAGCTTTACCTTGCTACACAGCCTAAAAAGCCTCAGCATGTCTCAAAAAAGCTCAGTGACCAAAGAAGGAATAAAATTAGAGTAAATATTGGCTGCGAGAATGTTTCTCTGCCTCTGCTACCAGCTCTTTAAAAAATATACTTGTGGCTTTTAACCCTTAAAGAACTGAAAGGTTAAACAACTGCCAGAAGAGGTAATAAACCTATAATTACTTCTGTAATTACATCACTATTACATCACTATTGTTGTAGTGATAGATTGCCATGCATTTAACATTCCCTGGTCCACAGTAGTAGCAAGCGCAGTGGGTAGTAATTATGGTGACTGGCGGCTTCTGGCTAGAATTGTCCATGTGAACAGTAAAGTGACACATTATGTGGGACATAATATCAGTATTTGTCCTGTAAGTAAATCTGACAGTAGCATATATATATATATATATATCCAATCATTATTATGTAATATATGTAATATATATACACACATATACATCTACAGTACCATTCAAACGTTTGGACACACCTCTTCTCTCTCCTCCACTATGTTTTCTTTCTTTTGAGGATGTTTTACACTGTGAAATTGAATATTAAAGACTATCATAAAGCTATACAGGAACACATGGTAAATTATTTTGAATAATAAACCAGAATATATTTCATTTAAAGTTTAGATTCTTCTTAATAAGGATCTGCAGACTCTTGGTGTGATTTTAATCCCAGTATCTTCATGAGGGAGAGTCACCTGGAATAATTTTCTCAGCGTCTTAAAGGAAGAAGGAGTTCCTGGAGGTGCTGAACAATAGTTGCGGCTTTTCTTTCTTCACACTGTGAAGCTCCAGCTCATCTCAGATCTCCTCAAATCACCATCTCAGTTCATCAGGTTTAGATCAGGGGATTAATGTAGAGGAAAAACACTTTTTTATACTGATTTTTATACTACGTACAGGAGTTCTATATGTGTCCCTTAATTACAGTATAGTGTCTTTAACCAAGATTATCATCTACAATGTAGAAATGTAGAGATTAAATAAAGACAAAATGAGAAAAGCATATTGAATGGGAAGGTGTGTTCAGACTTTTGAGGGTTTTTTTGTACGTGTTTATTTGTAAAAGTCAACTTCTGTCTTTTGTTTCTCGCCTCCCCCTCGAGAGGATTGTTTTAGAACAGAGAAGTGCTGAGGGGGGTTGGGGCGGTGTGTGTGTGTGTGTGTGTGTGTGTGGGAGGGGTGTGGTTAAAGGTCCAGGCCTTTGATGCCTCCTGTGCTGACGTGTGTGTGTGTGTGTGTGTGTGTGTGTGTGTGTTCGGGGAGAAATGACTGTGAAGGATTCTGGCAGAACTCAGCTGGTGGAAAGTGTGAGATGGGAGCCCTTCCAGTGTGTGTGTGTGTGTGTGTGTGTGTGTGTGGAGATAGAAGGTAGCATCTGTGGTGCAGAGGTCATTGTTTGTTTTATGCAAATGAGCAGACTTGTGCTGGATTCCGATTGAGCCCGTTAATCATATGCGCTCCGAATAATTTAATATATTTGATTGATGCCGTTTTTCAGAGCAGATTTCGGGTCTTTTTGGATCCAGATCTTTTAATCTGGTTCGGATCAGAAGCAGCATCTTGATTCTGAAAGCTGATTGGATCTGGGGTGTCTGCTGTGTGTGTGTCGGGACACATATTTGCATGTTTTATTTGTTTATGTAGATGTGTATATGTGTGCTTGTGTCTGCAGAGTAGCAGTCAAAAGTTTGGAAACACCTACATTCTTATTTATTTTTCAATGCAATTCAATTCAATGTAGCTTTATTAGCATAACTGTAAATTACAGTGTTGCCAAAGCATTATAACAACTAACAACAACAATGATATATGAACATACATAACAGACATAATGACATTTATAACAAAAAATAATTATCATCAATAATTATAATTTTATAATAATAATGATTTTCTCTGGGATGGTGTCCCCAGGATTTTAAGGGTCTTATTTTTTTTCTTTATTTATTATATTTTATTTCTTTATTTACTTTATTATTTCTACATAGTAGATTAATCTCGATTAAAGACATGAAAACAATTAAGGGAAACTTAATTAAGGAAATTATGTAGTAAACAGATAAAAAAAGAGAAATGTGATACTTTCAGAATTCAGAATCTAAAGTAGTAAACTTTCTAAATTCTGGATTATTACTAAAAATAATTCAGAATGTTTTCCTGTATAGCTTTTTCTTTAATTTTAACAAATTAAAATCCTCTGGAATATAATCAAGAGGAAGATGGATACATTTTTGCACCAGGAGTAAAGCAGCACAAAGTTATCCAAAAGCAGTGTGTAAGACTGGTGGAGGAGAACATGATGCCAAGATGCATAAAAAACTGTGATTAAAAACCAACCAGGGTTATTCCACCAAAAATTGATTTCTGAACTCCTAAAACTTGACTATGAATACGAACTTGTTGTTTTCTTTGCATTATTTGAGGTCTGAAAGCTCTGCTTCTTTTTGTTATTTCAGACTTTTCTGCAGATTGTCTGTAAATAAATGAGAATATTTCTATTTGGAATTTGGGAGGAATGTTGTCTGTAGTTTATAGAATAAAACCCCAATGTTAATTTAACTCAAACATAAACCTATAAATAGCAAAATCAGAGAAACTGATTCAGAAACTGAAGTGCTCTCTCCGTTTTTTACAGAGCTGTATTCATACGTGTGGAAAACGACTCGCTCTATTCAGGTCTGTGAACTGAGACGATTCAGGCTTAACCAGTCGGACCAGTTAGGACGCTGTACTGGAAGAGGGCCTGTTCCACCCTCAGGTCTCCTTTTGTTCTAAAATAACTCCAGCATCTCGGCCCCGCCCTTCTCACGCTATGTTACGCTACGTTACCGCGGGGGTGCGCATGTATTTTAACGTAGTGAACGAACATGTATGTGGACCATTGTTTTCAGTATCTGATGTTCCTTTTTGTGCAGCAGTAACTGTAGCTAAACATGTCCACACACTGTTTTTGATTAGTCCTGAATTAATACAACATTTCCACTAAAATAAGCTCAGGACTCTGACTTGGCTCCATTCCAAAACATTAACGACTTGTGTGCTTTGGGTCATTGTCTTGGTGCATGGCCCACATTCCATTGAGATTCAGATTGTCCATCAATGATGGCAAAAACAGGCAACGACAGGCAGCAGTGTTCTTTTGTTCTCAGCATTGCTGTTCATTGTTTTAATGATGGTGGCCAGTGATTTTTTTTAAAGTCTGTAAGTTTGAGTGTTTGGTGAGAACTGGTGTAATTGTGCAGAGCATGCTAAAAAGTACTTTTAAAACATGCATTTTGATGCAGTCTCTTTCAAAGTGAATGAATCTGACGATTTTAGCCAAAATTTTGTTGTGCTCGTTTTTATTTTGCCAGATCTCTTCAGTTTTAATCAGTGTGTTTCTTTGGTTTAACAATATGTGATTGAGAAGAGTTTGCTATTATTTGCTATTATATCTCCATGTTCGCAGTAGCTCTAGTTTCAGCACCATTAGCAGCACCATGGCTGCTCAGGTAACCAGCAAAAGCTGTTATAGATAGAAAACGTTTTTTAGAATGTATATATACGGTATTTTTTGTACTATAAGGTACACTTAAAATCTGCGCTAGCTATTTCCCTGTTCAGAGTAGAGTAGTTAAGTATTATCAGTCTGTATCCTGCTCTTAACCCCAACTAGCACTACTGGAGCAGCATTAGCATTAGCCACTAACCACGCTCGCTATTTCCCTGTTTAGAGGGGAGTATTATCGGCCTATAGACTGCTTCTAAACCCTGGCTAGCACTGCTGGAGCAGCATTAGCATTAGCCGCTAACAACGCTAGCTATTTCCCCGTTCAGAGTTGAGTAGTTAAGTATTATCAGTCTGTATCCTGCTCTTAACCCCGGCTAGCACTGCTGGAGCAACATAATCATTATTAGCTATTTCCCCGTTTAAAGTTATAGGCCTGTAGCCTGCTCTTTACCTGTGCTAGCATTGCTGGAGCGGTTAGCCACTAATGCTAATGCTCCAGCCTTAGTGCTGGAGAAATTTTGGGAATCTACACTTACTGTAAATAAATGTAAGCACTTTTTATTACAGTTTTGTTTACTTAGCTTAGCATAGCTTTACTTAGCTTAGTTAGCTACCCACCACCACCAGAAAATAGATGTTTATTGATAGTGAAATTTATAATATAGTGTATTATAGTCATTATAGTTTGTGAAATACTGCATCTGGTTTGCAGGAATGTCAGCAAAAGCACACTAATTATTGGATTTTGTTTTTTTCAGTCTTTTTAGTTTTAGGTTAAGTTTTGCAGAGATATAGAAGATTCACAATTTTGTAAACTGTATTACTATACTGTATGTGTGTGTGGGATGTTTGTGAGTGTGTGTGTACATGGCTTTTTCCACATGGCCTGTAAATGTGTGTGTGTGTGTGTGTGTGTGTGTGGAGTGTGTGTGTGTGTGTGTGTGTGCGTGTGTGGGGGACGTGTACAGCTGTGTGTCTGGACTCTAATCTTCAGCTGTGCTGGATCGGGTTCTGCAGAGTCAATAATTACCACCATAAGTCACGACATCATGTAATAACAGTGAAATTATGTTAAGCCTGTGTGTCTGAGAGCAGAGAGAGCCGATAGCTAACTACTGTAGCGCCGTGTGTATAGAAAAACCTAGATACATCCCTCACAACATCATTAAAAAGTGACTTTATTTCAGTAATTCAGTTGAAAATGTGAAACTCTATATATTTTATAGACGTATTAAACACAGAGTGATCTATTTTAAGTGTTAATTTCTTTCATTGTTGATGATTATGAAGCTCACAGCCAATGAAAACCCAAAAATCAGTGTCTCGGAAAATTAGAATATTATATAAAAAGACCAATCGGTACTTTTGGCAGTGTGGGCAGTGTGCCAAGTCCTGCTGGAAAATGAAATCTGCATCTCCATAAAAGTTGTCAGTAGCAGAGGGAAGCTGTAAGATATGAAGTGCTGTAAGATTTTGTGGGAAAACAAAACTGCACTGACTTTAGACTTGATAATAAAACACAGTGGATCAACACCAGCAGATGACAGACATGACTCTCCAAACCATCACTGATCATCAGTAAATTTTACATTTCATTTAAAGTAAATCAAGGGAGCAGAGTCTGGAGGAAGAGTGGAGAGACACACAGTCCAAACTGCTCGAGGTCTAGTGTGAAGTTTCCACCAATCAGTGATGGTTTGGAGACAACTTTTATGTAGATGCGGATTTCATTTTCTAGCAGGAAGTGTCAAGAGTTCTTGAGACTTGAATTTCTTAATTTCTTAATGTGTTCGAGAGCATCAGCTGTGTTGTGAAGAGGTTGTGAAGAGTTCTCCATCAAACCAAACTGATCTGCTTGAATTTTTGCACCAGGAGTAAAGCAGCATACAGTTATCCAAAAGCAGTGTGTAAGACTGGTGGAGGAGAACATGATGCCAAGATGCATGAAAAAAAACTGTGATTAAAAAACAGGGTTATTCCACCAAATATTGAATATTTCTCAACTCTTGAAACTTTATGAATATGAACTTGTTTTGTCTTTGCATTATTTGAGGTCTGAAAGCTCTGCATTTTTTCCAATTTTCTGTAAATAAATGCTCTAATTTACAATATTTTTACTTGGAATTTGGGTGAAATATTGTCTGTAGTTTATAGAATAAAACAATAGTGTTCATTTTACTCAAACATAAACCTGTAAATAGCAAAATCAGATAAACTGATCCAGAAACTGAAGTAGTTTTTTCTTTATTTTTTCCAGATCTGTATATAATAGAGGGATTTTGGTCACTTTGAGTTAAATTATTTTTATTAAATGAACACTAGGCTTGTTTTTGTACTGTGAACGTATGGTGGTGTTTAGAAAGCTGGTGAATAAAAAGAGCATTCAGATCAGAGGGATGAGCTTCAGGCTACTGGTTCTGTTATAACGGAATGGGGAACTCAGATATGCAAATCCATGATCTTTATCTCTTATTTCCCTTTAGAGATGTGCTCGATGACAGGGATGAGGAAGAGGCCCGTTCTGAGGCTTCATGTAGAGGAGGAGCTATGTATTCTCCTGTTTTCTAATTTCTAACGATCTGATAATGATTCTGACGAGGATTAGCCATTAGATAAACATGGTATAAACTGGTATGTAATGTAGCGTTAATATTATTTATCTGATAGTGTTGGGAATGTTTTATTGGGAATGTATAGCTCTAATGCAGCCGTTGATTAAACTGTGATATGTAAAGCATCTCAACCTTTTATAGAGTAAAGTATATAAAGTTTAACCCTGTAATTTTTTTTTAATATTACATTATTTTTTGTTCAGTGTTTTTTTTATATAATTTTATTTCAATTTTTTATCCCATTTTCTCTTAATTTACACAACCAATTACCCAACCCATTTATTAGGACTCCCTCTATCACTAGTGATGCTCCAACACAAATGTATCCTCCAATACATGTGAATTCAGACTCCGCCCCTTTTCAGAGGAAAGCGGAGTGACTCGGTTCTGATACATCAGCTCACAGATGCAGCCTTGTGCTGATCCACATCACCCTAGGAGTGATGAGGGGAAAGAAAGAGCGCCATCTACTGTACCCACCCACAGAGCGCAAGACCAATTGTGGTCTCTCAGGACTCATGCAGCTGATGGCAAGCTGCATGACCAGGATTCAAACCAGCAATCTCTCGATCATAGTGGCAAGGCCACTATACATATATCGGCAACATTGTAATTATTAACATTTTTATAGGGCCTACAATAGAACCCTGTGGAACTCCACAATTCCCAATAGTTTAGATTATAGATTAATAACTGAAGAATTAATCAAGGATTTGAGAGGATGTTGTAGACTCACTGATTTAGGGTGTGTCTTTGCTATCGTAACGACAGGAAAAGTACACCTTGCGTAGCTCAAAACGCAAAGCAAAAGGCATGTACTATTTCTAATTCTCTTAATTAATCATAGATGTGTTTTTAATTTTGGGCATAACTTAAAATAAACCAATCAGAGTGTCTCTTGCTCATCATTGCCTTTAAGAGTCAGGTGAGCTCTGACTTTGGTGGATTGCTATTGTAACGGTGCAGCTACCTGGACGTGTTCAACAAACTCTTCTCAGCAGAGGAAACTGAGCTGCTGGTTGACGCTGTGAAGGAGCTCCAGCAGCTCATTTACGGGAACAGCAACGTTATTTTATTTACTATTCTGTTTATTGTTGATTGCTGTTAAAAGTTGGGTTTCTGCACTTATGCATGCTTATGCGTGTTTAACAAGCAGGGATATGAACAGTGAAAAGTGAACTGAACAGTTAGATTAGTGAACATTTACACCTTTAAAGACATTTCCAGCATTTTAACACTGTTTCTTCAGGCCTGTTACACTCTGCTACCATCTCCTGGTGGTGAAATGCAAATGAAGTAAGGGGTCATTCTGGCTTTACATTTCACATCTTTATTAAATCAGTTTTGAGTAATAATACTAATTGAGGATAATTGAGGATAGGGTTGATTATAATAGCCAGGTAGCTTCTTAAAATATATCTGCTATTTTAGATATATAGATATTTACTGTATACACATCCACAGTACCAGTACAGTTCGGACGCACCTTAAATTCAGTGTTTTTTCATTATTTTAAAATGTTCTGAATTCTTGAAGATAAATATATGGAATTATTTAGTGAAAAATCTAGTATTGTATTTCCTTTTTGTACCATACCATATTTATTTACTGTATTTACTTTCTTATTTATATTTAATATAGCGTTACACATCTAAGCCACATATGTACATCCAATACAGTAAGGAAGAGTATTTGGCTGTTTATATTCATACAATATTCTTACATCATTGTTAGTTGCCTTGTGCAGTTAGACCATTTTTGTTCAAATTCAGTTCAATTAATCAGATTGTTAGTCAAAATATAAATCCACAAAAAAATTAACTCGTGCCATAGAGAGTTAAACAAACCAGAATATATTCTTATATGTAAAATATGTAGATTCTTCATAGTAGCCCCTTTTTATTCTCTATTTATTCTAGTCAGCTTTATGAAGTAGAGTCACCTGGAATTCAGGCTTTCAGTTAACAGCTGTGCTGAACTCATCAAGAGTTAATAACTTGAATTTCTTGTCTCTTAATAAAGTGTTTGAGAGCATCAGTTAAAGTAAAGTAGTGAAGAGGTAGAGTTACAGGTATACAGTGAATAGTCAATATTTAATTAATGTTCGAATCCAGATTATGAGAAGCAACAACTACTCAACTAAATAGAGTAAAAAATAAAGATCAGTCAATCTGAAAAATAAGAATTTAAAGAAGTTTGAAAGGATCCTCAAGTGCAGTCACTGCAAAGACCATCAAAAGCGTTATGATGATGAAACTGGCACTCATTAGGACCGCCCCAGGAAAGGGCTTTCTTATATGTTCCTTCACAGTCTGGATGATTGTCAGATTTAACAGTGCTGGACTGGAGTGTAATTGGGTCAGTAAAGGTCAGGGAGATGTATTACTCCTCCAGAAAGAACCACCAGCATCGATTTCCATTCCTTCTTCACCTCCATCAGAACCGCTGTCCGACAGAGAGCTAATCGGGCCACTGTCTCACTTCCTGCTGGAGTCTGACTAAGAGGTTCTGCTGGACACACACACACACACACACACACACTCTGGGCCTGGCCCACTCCGGGAATGGAGCAGGAAGTGCGGTGCTGACTGAGGTGGAGAGATATTGCAGCTGAATGGACTCGACCCGATTCTCCCCGTCCACTCAGAGACACTGATAGAGTCGAGGAGAAAAGAGAGAGAAAAAGAGAGAGAGAGAGAGAGAGAGAGAGAGAGAGAAGATAGAAGAATAGAAAATGAATGAAGAGAAAAAGACTGGAGTGTAATTTAGTGTGTGATTGTACAGTAGATGGTGGTAAATGGTGGAAGATTGTGGTACAGGGTGGGTAGTCTGGGCTCAGCTATTTCCTGTTTCCTCCCATCACCGCCCGGTGCTGCTGGTACCCCACCCTCTCACAGGAACAGTAGAGCTCCAGTGGAGATAAAGGCCGGGACGGTGTTCCTGGCATTTAGTCAAAGTCAAAGTCAAAGTGGTTTTTATTGTCATTTCAGCTATATACAGAGTACACAGTGAAACGAAACAACGTTCCTCCAGGGACCATGGTGCACATAAACACAGTGTAGACAGAACAATAGTGCAACAGTACAAAAGTGCAGACAGACAATACAACACCATACAGACAAAGAATAATAAATATCAAAACAGTGTGCAAATTTTGCAGTGTGCAAAAAAGACCAGTGAGGTAGTAATTACCTTTATTACACAGTGTGCAATAGAGTCCAGTGAGGTAGTAGGGTTTTTAGTGCTTTCCATTTTCTGGGGTAAGTGGGGTAAGAGTGACAGTGTGTGCATGTACAGAAAAAACATCAGTTCAGTCTCTGCAGTTGAGGAGTCTGATGGCTTGGAGGTAGAAGCTGTTGCAGAATCTGGTCGTGCTGGACCGGATGCTGCGGTACCTCCTTCCCGAAGGCAGGAGGGAGAACAGTTCGTGTGAGGGATGGGTGGGGTCATGCACAATGCTGGTTGCTTTGCGGATGCTGCGGGTGGTGTAAATGTCCGTGATGGAGGGGAGAGAGACGCCGATGATCCTCTCAGCTGTCCTCACAATACGCTGGAGGGTCTTGCGGTCAGAGACGGTGCAGGTCCCAAACCAGGCAGTGATGCAGCTGCTCAGGATGCTCTCAATGGTCCCTCTATAGAAGAGTGTGAGGATGGGTGGAGGGAGACGGGCCTTTCTCAGCTTCCGGAGGAAGTAGAGACGCTGCTGGGCTTTCTTGGCTGTAGAGCTGGTGTTCAGGGTCCAGGTGAGGTTATCTGCTAAGTGGACACCAAGGAACTTGGTGCTCTTTAATATTTTCAGTTGCCGAATTCTGATTGGATCAGTAGTATTTTCAGAATCTGTTGCTACTAATAGACCCTTCATTTTGTATGCAATTCTGTGAAGCATTTGCTATTTTAATGCTATTTTTATACACTATATTTTAAATGTATTTTGTGCTGCTCCGCATTGCTGTGTTTGATGATGTAAGGTTTGGATAGATTTAAGCAGCTCAAGCTTGTAAACTCTTGTAAGTTGGAGGTGTGTAGTGATGAACTCTGAAGCTACATGAAGTTTGGAGGTGTGTAGTGATGAACTCTGAAGCTACATGAAGTTTGGAGGTGTGTAGTGATGATGAACTCTGAAGCTACATGAAGTTTGGAGGTGTGTAGTGATGAACTCTGAAGCTACATGAAGGTTGGAGGTGTGTAGTGATGAACTCTGAAGCTACATGAAGGTTGGAGGTGTGTAGTGATGAACTCTGAAGCTACATGAAGTTTGGAGGTGTGTAGTGAGTGATGAACTCTGAAGCTACATGAAGTTTGGAGGTGTGTAGTGAGTGATGAACTCTGAAGCTACATGAAGTTTGGAGGTGTGTAGTGATGATGAACTCTGAAGCTACATGAAGGTTGGAGGTGTGTAGTGATTGATGAACTCTGAAGCTACATGAAGTTTGGAGGTGTGTAGTGATGAACTCTGAAGCTACATGAAGTTTGGAGGTGTGTAGTGATGATGTCTGAAGCTACATGAAGTTTGGAGGTGTGTAGTGATTGATGAACTCTGAAGCTACATGAAGTTTGGAGGTGTGTAGTGATGATGAACTCTGAAGCTACATGAAGTTTGGAGGTGTGTAGTGATGATGAACTCTGAAGCTACATGAAGGTTGGAGGTGTGTAGTGATGAACTCTGAAGCTACATAATGGTTGGAGGTGTGTAGTGATGATGAACTCTGAAGCTACATGAAGGTTGGAGGTGTGTAGTGATGAACTCTGAAGCTACATGAAGTTTGGAGGTGTGTAGTGATGATGAACTCTGAAGCTACATGAAGGTTGGAGGTGTGTAGTGATGAACTCTGAAGCTACATGAAGTTTGGAGGTGTGTAGTGATGATGAACTCTGAAGCTACATAATGGTTGGAGGTGTGTAGTGATGAACTCTGAAGCTACATGAAGTTTGGAGGTGTGTAGTGATGAACTCTGAAGCTACATAATGGTTGGAGGTGTGTAGTGATGATGAACTCTGAAGCTACATGAAGGTTGGAGGTGTGTAGTGATGAACTCTGAAGCTACATGAAGTTTGGAGGTGTGTAGTGATGATGAACTCTGAAGCTACATGAAGTTTGGAGGTGTGTAGTGATGATGAACTCTGAAGCTACATGAAGGTTGGAGGTGTGTAGTGATTAGTGTAGTGACTCTGCAGAAAGTTGGTGAACTCTGTACACTATGCTCCTCAGCATCCGCTGTAGTTCCCATTCTCTTCCACTGTGTTATAATATCACTGACAGTTGGCTGTGGAATATTTAGTAGTGAGTAGTGAGGAAATTTCACGACTGGACTTGTTGCACAGGTGAAGTTCATTGAGCTCCCGAGACCCATTCTTTCACTAATGTTTGTAGAAGCAGTCCCAGCATGCCTAGCTGCTGCTTTTATTATATACCTGTGGCCACACAAGTGATTAAGGAACATCTTAATTGAATGATTTGGATAGGTGATGATATAGTGTATCATCAAAATGTCTTTAATCATTATGGTATACATTTTTATGTTATTTTTATACCGGATCCTTAGTGGAATGGATTCAGTGTGTAAATCTATTATTAACACATCATTAGTCCTGCGTTCACTCAGAGCCATCATGATGTTCGGTGACCTTCACGATGTCCACAGACACTTATTATACATCCTACACAGAGACTACACATCATAATCTGTGTAATGTGTAGTGATTTAGTCGTGTAAATGCTGTTTAAACTCTGTACTGGCTTTAGTACAGTTTGTAATGATGTTATTTTATATACAATCAAGAGGAAGATGGATGATCACAAGCCATCAAACCACCAAACTGAACTGCTTGAACTTTTGCACCAGGAGTAAAGCAGCATAAAGTTATCCAAAAGCAGTGTGCAAGACTGGTGGAGGAGAACATGATGCCAAGATGCATGAAAACTGTGATTAAAAACCAGGGTTATTCCACCAAATATTGATTTCTGAATTCTTAAAACTTTATGAATATGAACTTGTTTTCTTTGCATTATTTGAGGTCTGAAAGCTCTTAATCTTTTTTGTTATTTCATTTTCTGTAAATAAATGCTCTAAATGACAATATTTTTATTTGGAATTTGGGAGAAATGTTGTTCGTAGTTTATACACTGTGTTCCAAATTATTATGCAAATAATATTTTCTCAGATTTTCCAAAATTACCTATATGAATTGCAGTTATTGTAATTTTCCAGTCATCAACTATTATAGTACAATTGAAAGATTTTTGAACAAACTGCCAATGATAACAGTATAATAAAAAAAAATAAAACACTCAAAATGCACTCAAAATGCATGTTCCAAATTATTATGCACAGCAGAGTTTTCAACCTTTTCATTTTTATGAAGAACAAAAAAATGGTCATTTGTGAAATTATAAGCATTAGCAAGTTATTACAAACTGAAATCAAACAGTTTTCCAGTCAAAACTTTATTCTAGGTGATGTTACATTTGCACATAGGACCCCTTGTTCGAAAGGATCTTCTGAACTTTCTAGTTCATTGAATTTGTCAGGTTTTGGATGGTATCTGCTTCAATTGTCTTGCATGAGGACAGAATACCCTCCCAGAGCTGTTGCTTACATGTGAACTGCCTCACGCCATCCTAGACACTCCTTTTGATGATGCTCCAGAGGTTCTCAATGGGGTTGTGGTCAGGGGAGCATGGGGGCCACACCATAAGTTTGTCCCCTTTTATGCCTATAGCAGCCAGAGATGCAGATGTGTTCTTTGCAGCATGAGACGGTGCATTATCATGCATGAAAATGATCTTGCTGTGGAATGCACGGTTCTTCTTCTTGAACCATGACAGGAAGTGCTGTTTGAGAAACTCCACAAACATTATGGAGGTCATCTTTACCCCTTCAGGGATCCTAAAGGGCCCGACAATCTCTCTCCCCATGATTCCAGCCCAAAACATTACTCCACCTCCTCCGTAGCCTTGTTTGCATGGGGTGTCCATCAACCAGCCATCCACCACTCCATCCATCAGGATCATCGATTGTTGCACGGCACTCAACGGTGAACAAAACAGTTTTGAAGTCAGTCTTCATGTATTGTTTGGCCCACTGGAGCTGTTTCTGCTTGTGTGCAGTGGATAGAGGAGGTCGACAGGATGGCTTATGCACAGCTGCAAACCTCTGAAGGACCCTGCATCTTGTTGTTCGGGGGATGTTGGAGGCACCAGCAGCTTCAAAAACCTGTCTGCTGCTATGACAAGGCATTTTTGCAGCTGCTCTTTTAACCTGTTGTAATTGCCTGTTGGAAAGAGTCCTCAATTTTTCCTTATCAGCACGTACACGTGTGTGCTCTGAGTCAGCTACATACTTCTGGATTGTGCGATGATCATGATGAAGTGTCTTGGCAATGTTGATTGTAGTCATGCCTTGACAAAAACACTCCACAATTTGTTGCTTCTCAGCAGCCGACACATCCTTTTTCTTTTCCATTTTGGCTTAAAATGTAGGCTGCTTAATAATGTGGGACAGCCTTCTTAAGTAGTCTTGCTTTTAATTGGACACGCCTGCCAAACTTATTAGCACAGGTGTCTGCAATTGCTTTCAGTGATATAAAGAGCCCTGACACACATCACCATCAATGAGTTTAACTGACAAACAAAAAAAATCTTATTTTATCACTCCTAAACACTTTTTGCATAATAATTTGGAACACAGTGTAGAATAAAACATCAATGGTTATTTTTCTCAAATATATACTTATAAATAGCAAAATCAGAGAAACTGATTCAGTTTATTTGCTAATTGTAGATTAATGATTAATGGTGTTTTCTCGTCTGTGTGTTTGACCCGACAGCTGGACGACCCGTCAGTGTTCCCCGCCGTCATCGTGGAGCATGTCCCCGCCGCTGACCTCATGCAGGTGTACTCAGGTCTGGAGGCGGACGAGGTGACCAATGGCATCATGGTGGACACGATGCAGGACGTGGTGGAGGAGAGCATCATGGTGGGAGATGTGGGGCTCTCAGGTGAGTCAATCACAGCATCCCGGTGACCATAAAACACAAAGACACCAACTGCACAAAAATTAAAGATCTAGGACCCTATTTTTTGCAATCTATAGGCAAGCCGTCAGTCAATCAAGGTGTGTCAGTGTGTCTTCGCTATTGTAACGACAGGAAAAGTACACCTTGCACAGCTCAAAACAAGCAACGTAATGTGAAATAACCCAGTCAGAGTGTCTCTTTAAGAGCTCATCATTCCCTTTAAGAGTAGATCAGGTGAGCTCTGTCTTTGGTGGATTGCTATTGTAACGGTGCAGCTACCTGGACGTGTCCAACAAACTCTTCTCAGCAGAGGAAACTGAGCTGCTGGTTGACGCTTTGAAGGAGCTCCAGCAATGTTATTTTATTTAGTATTCTGTTTATCGGTGATGTAAAAGTTGGGTTTGTGCTGCTGCCAAGATAGCGATGAACGTCTGACTGTTGGCGTCTGTCTAGGTTGTATTCAGTCAGTGGAGCTCCTGTGTTTTCTGTTGCCAAGATAAACAAGCAAAACTCCAGAAATGTACCTGAACACACCTCATTTCATAACCAGAACACCACGCCCATCAGTGTAGATATATTCAGAAGCTCTGCTGCTATTTAAACGACGCAGGTTGAAGTTGTGGAAATAGACTGTTAGCAGGGTGTAAGATACCAATGAACATTACAAACTTTCAATATTATTAAATTAATGTGAATCCCAGGTCATGCTGCTTCTCCATCAGCAGCCGGAGTCTGAGAGAGTACAGTAGGTCATTGTCGGAAGTTGTTAAAAAGGTGGAGTCTGACTTCACATGTATCAGCCATCCCAATATCCTTTAGAGTTTGCTAAATTAAAAATAAATGTTGTGTTATTTAGGTGAAATCTATTCTATATAACACACTTATGTTGCATTATGTATAAAGTGTGGCTTTAAGATAATGTTATATGTGATGTTTTGTTACAGTGGAGACGCCGGTCTCTGGAGCAGAAGATAATTTAGAGACGACGGAGGCGGCCGAGGCTCTGCTGAACATGGAGTCTCCCAACAACATCCTGGATGAGAAGCGAATGAGTAAGACCTGTCTCACTATTTCCCTGTCTTACTTATTCACTGTCTTACTGACTCCCTGTCTAACAGTCCCACTGTCTCACAGTCTAACTTTCTCACTGACTCACTGACTAGCTTATTTACTGTCTCACTGTCTCTCTCTCTCACTGTCCCGTTGTCATACTTATTCAGTGTCTCACTGTCCCACTTATTCAGTGTCTCACTGTCCCACTTATTCAGTGTCTCACTGTCCCACTTATTCAGTGTCTCACAAACTCATTGTCTGACTGTCTAACAGTTCCACTGTCTGACTCACTGACTTGCTTATTCAGTGTCTCACTGTCCCACTTATTCACTGTCTCACAAACTCATTGTCCATTGTCTCTCTGACTTACTTATTGACTTTCTCACTGTCCCACTGTCTAACTGACTCACTGACTTGCATATTCAGTCTCACTGTCCTAATTGTCTCACTGTCCCACTGTTTCTCTGACTTACTTATTCACTGTCTCACTGTCCCACTGTCTAACTGACTTACTTATTCACTGTCTCACTGTCCCACTGTCTAACTGACTTGCATAATCACTATCACTGTCCCAATTGTCTCACTGTCCCACTGTTTAACTGTCCCACTGTCTCTCTGACTTACTTATTCATTGTCCCACTGACTCATTGTCTCACTGTCTTGATTATTCACTGTCTCAGTGTCATGCTGTCTCACTTACTGTCTCATGAATATATTTCTAAAAGCATCTAGTTTATTTCGTATGCTTTAATGATGTGGAAAATTATTCAAATGTAATGTTAGAATTTATTTTGAAGCCCCCCTGCCCCTCTTCTGAGGACCAATTAAACTTTATTAGTGTTAATACAGAGTCCCAGTATCTGTAGTAATTGTGCATTTATTAAAGAGATAATAAAATAAGCAAAATAACAGACTAAAAGGGAATGATTTTCCAGAAATCAGCAGTGGGAGTAATTGATTTATTGGTACAGAAACTGTTGAGTGTTTGATTTTAAAGCTTTTAGAATATTCAGAATGTCTGATGTGCTTTATTTCCTCTGCCTCTGTAGTTCATCCATACGGAGCTCTGCTGGATTCAGATCTGACCTACATCTCCCTGCGGCCGGAGCAGCTCTCCGCCGACTGCATGGACGTGTCTCTGGACGAGGAGACGTCCTCCATGGACGAGATTCCTCAGAAGACTGTCTGCAAACCGGTCAGGAAAAACAAAGGTACTGCCTACAGCACACACAGCTTCCAGCAGAGGGAGCTGTAGATCTACACTACACTACTCTGTACTACACTGTACTACACTATACTACACCACTGATGATGATGATTATCTGTGATAATGTCCTTAAACAAGATGTGGCATTAAATTAATGAATAATTCAGATTCATAACAAATCATATGACTGTGATTAGCAGCTGATAATGAACGTGGCCGTGAGTGTGAGTGTGTTTGAGACATATATATGATATAAAATTCTTAATTAGAGAATTAAATTATATTTTCTCTTTATATATTTTCAGTACGCAAACCGAGAATGGTGCGCCCCTGTTCCCCCATCACCAACCCAACACTTCCCCTGAAGAAGAAGAGCAAAGAGGGAAAAGGTAAGACCCAGAAATAAAGAAAACTGTTTTATAATAATAATAAACAAAAAATAACACACTTTATTCATATAGCACCTTTCATACATAAAAATGCAGCTCAAAGTGATATACATAAAGAGAGAGGTGAACAAAACACCAACACAGTTAAGACAAGAAACACAAAAACCAAGTAAAAAAGTGTAATTAAAAATTAAAGATAATGTTTAAAAAGAAGTTTTTTTTTTTTTTTCTTAAAAGCAGTAGTTCAGCGAGCCTGGCGAATATTTACTGGTAATGTGTTCCAAATTTTGACCGCATAAAAGCATTACTTTAAGAAATGAAGAAAAGAAGGTCAGTCAATCTGAGACGAAGAATTTTAAGAAAGTATCTTTAAGTGCAGTCACTGCATAGGTCGTCAAAAATGTCATGGTGAAACTGGCACTCATCAGGAGCACCTCAGATTAGGAAGATCAAGAAAAAAAAAGCTCCATTTGTTTAACACTTACGTACTATGTTTACTATATGATTCTTTATGTGTATATATATATTCCCATACATATACAGGGGTTGGACAATAAATTGGAGCAGTCTGGTGTTCAATCTTCATTAATTGCACATTATTGCAGCAGTAAGAGCAGAGTGTGAAGGTTCAATTAGCAGGGTAAGAGCACAGTTCTGCTCTAAATATTGCAATGCACACAACATTATGGGTGACATACCAGAGTTCAAAAGAGGACAAATTGTTGGTGCACGTCTTGCTGGAGCATCTGTGACCAAGACAGCAAGTCTTTGTGATGCATCAAGAGCCACGGTACCCAGGGTAATGTCAGCTTACCACCAAGAAGGACCAACCACATCCAACAGGATTAACTGTGGACGCTGTAAGAGGAAGCTGTCTGAAAGGGATGTTCGGGTGCTAACCCGGATTGTATCCAAAAAAAATAAAACCACGGCTGATCAAATCACGCAGAATTCAATGTGCACCTCAACTCTCCTGTTTCCACCAGAACTGTCCGTCACCATAATCAATTATTGTGCTCTAAAACCAGGTGTTTCAGTTTCACTGTCCAACCCCTGTATATACACACACACAGACACATACATAATACAGTGGCTACCCCACCCCCCCTCCACCGCCCCCCCGTTTCTCTGCTCTCTGTACTGAGCGTCTCTCTGGGCTGGTTAATTGATGAGGTGCTCTCAGAGTGTGGTGGTTGTGAGGGAAATAAAAGTGATAGCGGGCTGGAGGGCACATCGATGGCGTCCTGATAGAGGCCCTTATGCAGGCGTCCCCCGGCCGGCCGCATACATATACATCACCCTGACACGCCGAGCCGCTCGCTCTCCCGCCGACGCTGCCGGGGCTGCTGTTTTTAACCACTTCTGGCCAAAAGCACACGACAAACAAGAGTAATCTACTGCCAGCGCCCGCTAATTAATTCCAGCCCGGCTGCAGACCAACGCCAAACTGATTTATTAAGGTTATGAGGAAGAATGCTATAATTGCACCTATGCCAATTCTGTTTGTTAAATAAAACCTGTGGAATAAGGTGTGAAATATGGCCGAAGCCGGATTTCGGCTTTTTTTTTTTCGTACGGCTTCCAACTTTTAATGAGTAACGCTGAGCCTCGTCTCTTCCTCCTCCTCTTCCTTCTCCTCCTCCTCCTCCCTCGCTCCGCTCACACAGGTAACACCATCTACCTGTGGGAGTTCCTGCTGGCTCTGCTGCAGGACAAGAACACCTGTCCCAAATACATCAAGTGGACGCAGAGAGAGAAGGGCATCTTCAAGCTGGTGGACTCCAAGGCCGTGTCCAAGCTGTGGGGGAAGCATAAGAATAAGCCGGATATGAACTACGAGACCATGGGCCGAGCACTCAGGTGAGCTTTAAATTCAGGTTCCTGCTCACACTGGATTAATGCGGCCGGTGCTGCATAATTACCATGTATAAATTATGTTAATATAAACAGTATGCACACACTTTACCTTTGTGTTGTTAAGCGACTGAAGAATAACTCCTTATGCACACATTATGCTCACATTTTATTATACTTTATATTATTCTCTACTATATTATACTAAAAACTACTAGCAATTTAAATCACTAGTGGAATTAATAGTAGCAGTGTCCAAGGACTAAAGCGCTGCCACTATGATAGGGAGTTGGAATCCCTGGTTCGAATCCCAGTCATGAAGCTTGCCATCAGCTGCCAGAGCCCTGAAAGAGCACAGTTGGCCTTGCTCTTTCTGGTTGGGTACAGTAGATGGCGCTCTTTCTTTCCCCTCTTTCATCACTCCTAGGGTGATGTGGATCAGCACAATGTTGCGTCTGTGAGCTGATGTATCAGAACCAAGTAGCGGCGGAGTCTGACATGTATCTGAGGAAGCAATGGCCAGTCTTCACCCTCCTGTTGCTGGGTAATTGGCCTTAGAAACAAATTAGAAATACATTTAAAAATTGTATCAACTAATATAATACTTAATATTCATTAATACTGTATATTCATTGCAATTACACTTTCTCACCAGAGAGGGCCCCAAATCCACAAATCCATAAAACTTACAGACTGTTGCTTTAAGCAGAATCTGTATCGAATTTCAGACACAAAAATGATGAAAAAAAATAAAAATTAAAAATAAAATTAAAAATTAAAATAAAAGATTAAGGTAAAATTGTGAGAATGTGCATAAGCTTTTTTCAAAGTACAAACATGTAAATTAGGTGTATTCAGGCAAATCTTTGGAGTATTGCTTATTTTGGCAAAGGAAAACACAGCAGCTCCACTGACTGAATACAATCTAGACAGACGTCAACAGTCAGACGTTCATCGCTATCTTGGCAACACAGGCATACTATGGGTGTGCCTGTTGGCAACTATGCAAACTTTTACATCAACAATAAACAGAATAGTAAATAAAATAACATTGCTGTTCCCGTAAATGAGCTGCTGGAGCTCCTTCACAGCGTCAACCAGCAGCTCAGTTTCCTCTGCTGAGAAGCGTTTGTTGGACACGTCCAGGTAGCTGCACCGTTAAAATAGCAATCCACCAAAGGCAGAGCTCACCTATCTCTTAAAGGGAATGATGAGCAAGAGACACTCTGATTACAGTAATTAAGAGAATTAGTGCTTGCATTTTTCTCGCCTTTTTGAGCCACGCAAGGTGTACGGGTACTTTTCCCGTCGTTACGATAGCAAAGGCACACTGACACACTGCCCTAAATCAAGCTGTCCTATTTTAAAACGCTAAAATAGGGACTATAGTGTTGTAAATTGTTTTAAAAAACGTAAATAAATGAACATTTATGTGAATTAAAATAAATTTAGATAAATTTAGAGTATTTGAGAATCTGCTTTCTCTCAGCAGCTGGTGGAGTGTAGAGTTGGAGGTTGATTGTTTGTAATGGGGTGGTGGAGGTGGTTGGGGGGGGTTTGCGGGGGTGGCTGGCGGGGTTGTTAGGACACGGTATTAGTTCATTACAGGTTTGTACGTGTCAGCAGGCTGGATACCTGTGACTATTACCTGTGGCCGGTTATTCCTGGCTATAATTGGTGACTTGTTTAATGACTTTGAGGCGGTTGCTAGGATACAGGACGGGAAACGGGGCTGATATTTACGGAGATGCTCTCGGACTGTCGTTATTGTACGATATATTGTCACTTATAGAAGAGTTATTTAAGATGTGTTAGATTGATAATGTACATTTGCATCAAATGCTTTTCGATAATTTTGATTAACCAGTGTTATGGCAATTAAGTCTATACTTAATAGTATATATATATTTCTTTTGTTTGTTGCCTTTTGTTCTTTGTGTAAACACTCTCTACAAAAAAAGTCTTTAAACCCTGTCTTACTACCTGCACAAGGTGTGTCGTTGTAATGCTCATTGCTATCTTACACTCCACCGTCTATCTTACACTCCAACAGTCTATTTTAACTTCTTCTACATGCTTAATTTAAATAGCAACAGTGCTTCCAAATATATCTACTCTAGAATTTTTTCGGCGTATTGCTATCTTGGCAACAGAATGCAAAAGTGCACCACTGACTGAATACACACTAACAGACGTCAACAACCAGAGTCCAATAAAAAATGATGAGTTTTTTAAAGCAGCATAAACTTATCCAAAAGCAGCATGTAAGACTGGTGGAGGAGAACATGATGCCAAGATGCATGAAGGAAAACTGTGATTAAAAACCACCAGGGTTATTCCACCAAATATTGAATATTTCTGAACTCTTAAAACTTTATGAATATAAACTTGTTTTCTTTGTGGTTATATTATTTGAGGTCTGAAAGCTCTGCATCTTTTTTGTTATTTCAGCCATTTCTCATAACTATAATATTTTTATTTGTAATTTGGGAGAAATGTTGTCTGTAGTTTATAGAATAAAACAACAATGTTCATTTTACTCAAACATAAACCTATAAATAGCTAAATCAGAGAAACTGATTCAGAAACTTAATTTTTTGACTTGAGGGACTCTCTCTTCTCTCTCTCTCTCTCTCTCTCTCTCTCTCTCTTCTCTCTCTCTCTTCTCTCTCTCTCTTCTCTCTCTCTTCTCCCTCTCTCTCTCTCTCTCAGGTATTACTATCAGAGGGGTATCCTGGCGAAGGTCGAGGGCCAGCGGCTGGTTTATCAGTTTAAGGAGATGCCCACGGACCTGGTGGTGATTGATGAAGACGAGGATCAGTGTGGAGACTCCAGCCCGGCGTACGGAGGCCAGCGCTCCGCTCCCGGCGGCCGGGCGGTGAGCCGCGGGGCGTCCCGGGCCCAGGGGAAAGGATCGGGACACATGCCGGCCAGATCAGTGAAGAGAGAGCCGAGTCCCGGCCTGCTGTACCACACCGCCAGCGGCAAACACACCCAACACCTCCTGCAGACCGTACACGTCCTACAAC
The DNA here is from genome assembly GCF_023375975.1 of Astyanax mexicanus. NCBI lineage: Eukaryota > Metazoa > Chordata > Actinopteri > Characiformes > Acestrorhamphidae > Astyanax > Astyanax mexicanus. The sequence continues at coordinate 51,793,997 of NC_064417.1, forward strand.
CCAACCAGGGAGCTGCTGTTCCTGCACCCACACACACTGTGAGGTACGACAGAGACACACACACATGTGTATATATATATATATATATATATATACACATACACACCTTTCCTGGAGCAGTCCTGATGAGTGCCAGTTCCATCATCATTATGTTTTTGATGGTCTTCGCGACGACTGCACATGAGGATACTTCTAAAGTTCTTGAAATCCTTTTTTTTTTTGGATTGATTGACCTTTATTTCTTTAAAACATATTCTGGTTTGTTTAACACGTTTTTTAATAGTTCATAGTTTTTATTGCTTTAGTATTTATCTACAATGCAGAACATTCTAAAATACTGAAAAAACACGGAATTTAAGCAGAATTTAAAGTTGTTTTTCTGATAAATATACAGCCTCTTTTTTCTAAAATTACCCCATAAGAGATTAAAAATATATATATTAGAGCAAATATGACTGTAAAAGTGCAAAAAATATATATTGATGAATTAATTAAGGTAAAAAAAAAATCATGGAAGCTTAATTTTAATGCAGCATATTATCTCCCTGTATAATAATTAGAAATTGTTAAAAAATAAACCGAAAATCTTAGCAGCTTTTGTTTATTTAGGTTATTTTTTTAACAGTTCAAACATACAGATGATTCCTGATGGTTTTTCTCCTGCTGACTCAGACCCTCTCTCTCTCTCTCTTTCTCTTTTCTCCTCTATATCTTTTCTATCTTTTCTCCAGAACCATTAACATGCCCGCCACAGTTCCCATGGTGCTCACCTCCGGACCGCAGGGAGGAGCTCCGGTCACCCTCCAGACCATGCCCTTCTCCTCAGTGCTGTCCAACGGGGACTCCTCCGCCCACAGGTCCCCGCCTCGGGTCATCCTCCACACCGTGCCTTCCTCCAGTCCCGGGGGCAAAGACGTGTTAACCATACAGACCGCCTCGCTGACCACCGACCACGGGGCCGTCCAGCACCCCCAGCAGCTCCTGATGTCCGGCGGCGGCGGCGCGGCGCAGCATTCGGGCGCTCTGAACGGCCTGACCCGCCTCGTCACCCTCAACGCCTCCAGCACAGGGCAGCCTGTGGTTGCCCAGCAGCCCGGGACGGTCATCGCCACCGTGCTGAAGTCCGGCGAACTGCAGAGCCTGCAGGTCAAAGAGGAGGTCCTGGACCCTCAGTACCTTCAGTCGTTGGTTAACTGCAACCCCGTATCCATCGGCAACCACTTTTGCAAGGAGGAAATGGACGCGGGGGAGGCGGAGCTTTACCAAAAGACTGTAATCATCGGTGCCGGCGGTCAAATAATCAACGGACACTCAAGAGACATGAGTTCTGAGCTGGCGAGAAGCCCGAGCGAAGGTTTGACCCCTGTGGAGGAGCTGGAGGTCAAAAGCGAAATGGTAAATGGTACCATTGGTATTTCCTCACCAACCACCATCACCAACACAAACACCACCACCATGCAGATACCCACCACTCAGTTCATCCAGGTAAAGATGGAGATTTCAGAGACCTAAAAAGAAGAGAACCTGAGACGAACCAGCCCATATCAGAACCAGCCCAGAACCAATTAACCCAACAACAAAAAAAACCCCCAAAAGAACCAACCAGAAACTAAGAAGCTCATCAGATATCCAACATTAAAAACCCAAGAACCTAAGGATGGATGGTTGGTTGGTTGGATGGATGGATTCTACAGTAAAAGGCATGGATGCTGCTGGATGGACCTGCTGTTTTCTCTACTCTATTTTTTTTTGGTTTTATTTCGTTTTTTTTACAGCTTTTCTTGTCATATAGTGCCTAAATTTAATTTCTATTATATATTGAGGGATAATAATAATAATATAATAAAGTACACAGTACGAAAGTTCCCTGAATCTAGAGAAAGATCTAGATCCAGACGCTTTCGACTCTACTTCTTCTCCTACTTCCCCACCTCCAAACCCCCCGACCAATCAGAGAGCAGCCACCTCCACTTATCGGAGCGGGGACAGTTCCACCACATGTGCCAGTTCAGACATTTCTCTCTCTTTTTTCTGCCCGTTTCATCTCCAAAGAGTCGCGTTTGCCCTTTTCAAGACACTCAAATCTCTCAAAACTCCACTTAAAGAGGGGCGGGAGAGAAGAAAGTGCGCAGGAAGTGAGGCGAAGTGCGGTTTGACGGACAGCCGCCGCGAAACCGAAGCATGAAAAACCATAGAAATAAATAAATAAATAAATAAACACGTACACAAACACACACCGTGGACTTTCAGGTTCAAGAAAATATATTTTAATATTTTTGTTCAAAGCCGTCGTCAGAACGAGACGCGTCCGCCGGCGGTTACCTGCTGATAAGGGCGCCGCTCCTGAAATAAAAAAAAAATAAATAAATAAAAAAAAAAGAAGTGTGGCCTTTCGGATTTGGACTGAACGGATTTCCGGATTTCTTCTTTATTCCCCGAGTTGGAGAGTCAGAAACAGTCCGAAAATATTATTTTTTTGAACAGAATGAATATTATGATCGTTATATTATCATCATCATCATAATGAGAGCGAGAGGGTGAATGTGTTGTTTCGGGTTCAGATACACAGGACTGTACATTTCTTGTAGCATAAAAACTATAAACTATAAAAAATATAATAAAACTATAAAAAACACACAGTTAAAAGCCATTAAGATTAAGACTGAAGGTCTTAAATTCTTAAAAGGATTCCTACTGGGTTTATTTTTTAATTTTTTACACCGTACTTCATTCAAGCCTTGTTACTGTGGACTAGAAACGGGCATTGCGTGTCCTGAGCGCTGAAAGACATGCTTGAATGAGTTAGATGCTTGTAAATATTAAAATATAGAATATTTACTGACTATAAAAAAAGACATTTGACAAAGATAAAGAGATTCTACAGCAGATTCCAGAAAAACTAAAGGATTTCCGAAAGAGAAAGTCCTGTATACTTTGATACGCCCTGTTCATAATGAGGAAAGAGGATATGAAATGAATGCCATGGAATACACAGATTATGCATATATGCATATATAAATATATATATATATATATATGGTATACATATGGTATGCATTTGAGATCCAGATTCATTTGATGGCCACACATTTATTTATTTTGTGAAAATTATGTCAAAATCCTGTAAAAAAAAAAGCCTTAATTTTTTATTGTTCCAATATGCAAAAAGGAGGGAAGCGACCCAGAATCAGCAGTGCTTTAGTTTTACTGTTCTATTGTTCTATTGTTTTATTGTTTTATTGCCTTACCTTTTATATTTTATCTATTTCCAATATAAGGGGATATGTTTAAAAAGGAAAAAAAAACTTTATAGCTTTTTGAGATTTATCTTTGTTGTCTTTGTTATAATTTGGTGTCTACTGTGATGCATTTAAAGCCATTATTATTATTATCTTTATTTTTTTTTAAACAGATCTTTTGATCTTCTTTTGATGTTTCATTTCATTTTCTGTCCTTTTTTAATGCTGGCATACTCTTACCCCATTTCAGTGAGTCAAAATAATAAAATATATAATAAATATAAAAAAAACAGAACCAAGAACCACCCTTTCCCTTCTATTACTGTACAATAATTCTATTATTCCTACTGTATGTAATATATGTTCCAACAGAAAATGTCTCAATAAATGGTTATAATATATATTTTTATATACATTTTTGAAATTTCAACATTATTCAATATATTATTCCAGAAGTTACTTTCCAGATTCTAAGTGTCATAACTAAAAATCAGAGTAAAATATAGACATAAAACACATTATTAATATATTTTGTTTTGATCAGCAGAATTTACCCTATCTAACCTGTGCAACATTATCTGTCATTAACTATCAGTGAGTAATCTAGCTCAGAAAAACCGTTCTCAGCAACAGTTGTTAGCATTACAGCTAATCTGCTATTCTATGCTTCACACCAATAAGAGCCAATTGAGTCCTCAGGCCAGACAGTATTGATTAAAGATATATATTTATTTTAATACAGTGGCCTTGATCTTTCTGTAACTATTAGCAAGTAATCCAGCTTGGAAAAAGCAGTTTCTGAGCATCACCGCTAAACCCCGGTAAGACCTCAGGCCAGAAAGTATTAATTAAAATGTATTAATATATATTCCAACAAATAATATATGACAAAGTTTTTATTCTGAGCTGTAAACTATAGGTATAATACACATATTATTTCAAACAGCAGAACTTACCCTATCTAACCTGTGCAACACTATAGATCTGTCATTAAATCTTGGCGAGTAATCCAGCTCAGAAAAACAGTTAGCATCATGGATAACTTGGGTTTGCCCAGCTGTTAAAATTGAAGCTAACATGCTATTTTATGCTTGATATTAAGAGACCTTGGTTGAGTCCTTAGGCCAGATAGTATTAATTACATTTTTAGGCAAATAAAGGTATATCAAACATTCATACATATAACAAAGGTTAGTCTACATTTACAAGAGATATATTGCAAAAAATATATTGCGGAAAAAAAACTAAATATGTATGTAACTTAAGGTTTATATGCTTATGTTAAGCCAATTGGGTAAGCCAATGAATTTCTTAGAATTAGCTCAATCATTTAGTCTCAAATTGAGTGAAGTAAGACTTAAATCAATCAAAAATCACTAATATTTTTTAAGCGCTGATTATTTTGCTTAAATTTAGACAAAATTATCAATAGTCAATAAACTTGAATAGAGACTTTTTGATTAAGGTCACTATTATTTTACAGTAAAATGAGCTAAATCGTTTTACACGTTTACACTATAATGCTTAGTAAAAAGACCACAATTCTGAACATGATAAAAAACATGTATAAAAAAGATGTATTGCGTTGACATTAGATAGTTTCAGTATATACTGTAGATATATTATGCTATATACTGCACTGTTTACAGCACCTGTCACTGACTGTTGATTCAAGCTGAGCACAAAGGGCAGAACACCATATCGGCGCCTTAATTACTGTTGATATCGATGCTGGGATTATACAGTATATCCTTTTAACCAAAACTAAGTAATATATTGTGATATATATTGAATTTTAACTATATTCTCCAGCCCTAGTCCCTCTCTTAACCCCCTAATCGTGTTCTGCGGTGTGTCGCCGGCTCTGAGAGCTGTGGCCGATCCCGGTTATATGTGTTAAATTTGTTAAATGTATTTATTTGTGCAGTCCTCTCACATCTAATGTAGTTTTCCTTGTACAGCAAACGCAGCACACTGGCTATCTGAGACTTCACCATTACAGGCCTCCCCTGGTGGATAGTGTGCTGTAGCACTATTGATTCCGGACTCAATTTGCACTAAATTGGTGGAGAGTGAAGCTGCAGCGCCGGAGCCCCAGCCTCGGGCCACTCGGTTCCTGACTCTGCACGGCCAAAAGTGCACAAGTGTGGCCAGAAAAATATAAAATAGTATAGCCACATTTAGGAGGTGTAGTAATGTACGTTGAAATGTCTCGATTAATATATATATGACTGAAAATGATACTGGATAAGAAATAAAATCGGCATGACTAAATCGAGACTACTGAGATGGGAGTAGCTACTCGATTTATACACTGTCGCCATCTCCGAAACAACTTTATAATAACCTCACATCTATAGCCTAGATTTTAAAATGTTCTATGTAAAATGTAAAATGTTTTCAACATCTCTGCTGGATTTTCTCAGTCAGATTTATGAGATTCTTGTCTCTTAATAAAGTGTTTGAGAGCATCAGTTAAAGTAAAGTAGTGAAGAGGTAGAGTTACAGGTATACAGTGAATAGTGAATATTTGAGTAATGTTCTCATCCAGATTATGAGAAGCAAGAAATACTCAACTAAATAAAGGAAAAAAAAAAGGTCAGTCAAGAGCCATCGATTTCTAAAAAAACAAAAAAAAAAGTAAAATTTTTAATACAGGTACTGTACCTGTGTCCCATGACGTTTAGCATTTTAGTGTATTATAAATAAGATTATAAAAATCAGACATATTTTCAGAAATCAGAAATTATTAAGGCTTTTTCTCTGAAAGCACATAGAAGCTTTCAGTTAACAGCTGTGCTCGTTAACTCGTCACGAGTTAATTACTTGAATTTATTGCCTCTTAATGTGTTTGAGAGCATTTGATTAATGTTTTAATCCATATTATGAGGAGCAAAAACTACTCAACTAAGCAAAGAAAAGAATTACTTTAAGAAAATTATCTTCAAGTGCAGTCACTGCAAAGACCATCAAAAAATGTAAAATGATGGAACTGGCACTCATCAGGACAGGATAGTTTCATCAGCCTCAGAAAACGCTTAGCTCCCCAGTTAAAAGATATTAAAATAGATAAAAAAGATGTAAAATGATGGAACTGGCACTCATCAGGACAGAATAGGTTCATCAGCCTCAGAAAACGCTTAGCTCCCCAGTTAAAAGATATTAAAATAGATAAAAAAAGATGTAAAATGATGGAACTGGTACTCATCAGGACAGAATAGGTTCATCAGCCTCAGAAAACGCTTAGCTCCCCAGTTAAAAGATAATATTAAGATAGATAAAAAGATATTTCAAGTTAAATTAAACCACTAAAGTGAACTTAAATAAATGTCCCAATTTGGGATCTAGTCCCTTGAATCATCTTGTGCCCTCAAGTCCATTACCTCTCCTCATTTGCATATTGGGCGTGTCCTTCCACCTCTCACTCACCATCGGTGTGTAGTCATTTCCCCCAGGCTACAAGTCTTCAATTGGGATTTATATATATATATATATTTATATATATATATATATATATATACACACTGTATTTTGTTATACAATAGTTAATAACGTTCTATACGTATAACTATAAATAGCGAACATCAGAGAAACTTTGAATTAAATCGTCTATCCGTCTATCCATTTCTTAATATTTATTTTTCCCACCTTCCTAAATAAAACCATCCATCTGAACAGTGCTCACGACAATCAAAAGCAGATTATTATGCAACTTTAATACGACAATCACTGCAGCTCAGTTCTTCAGGGTTTTAAATGCGCTGATGTTAAACACACTCACTGTCTCTGGGGTAAAGTACGCCGGCTCGTATCTCATCTCACCCGTTCTCCGGCACTCGTTTACCTTCAGTCTTTCTTTTCTTTTGTTTCCAGCTTAGAAAACATCTTGCTTTATGTTCGACTGTAGACTGTAGTCTTTTTTAATACAATAAAGCACATTTTGCTTAAAGAAAACCCTCAAAAAAACTTGTGCTCTTCTTTCTTTCACTCTGTTCAGTGTTTTCACTGTTTTTTCACTGTATAAAACAACAAATATCGAATGGAACCGTCAACTATACCAAACTAATTGCCTCAAATAATATATTTAAATTTCTTGTTTATGAAGCCAAATTAGGGACAAAAGTTTTGTCAATTTCTAAAAAAAACCCTGAAAGTTTAAGTATTGAAACGATTTACAAAAAACATTTGATACACTTATTTTTATTTTTAATATATTTTTTATTTTTTTCCAATATCAAGCTTAATACTTGTTTTTAGTTGTTTTCTGTTTGCAATGCACACAAAGGAATACTATAATATTATAGTATAATAAATCTACATTAACATTAAATCAAATTAACTAAAATAAGTAACTGTTTTTAGCCTGTGCTTAGCATTTTTAAAGATCATTTTATTTCCAGGTATTAAAACTGGATCTGATATAGAGTTTTGAATAAAGATGGAAAATCAATCAGAAACATTAGGGCACAAATATTGTCCGGTAGAGCCTGAACAACTGTATGAAATGTCCTTAAGAAGAAAGTCGTCACTGGTGTACTGAGTAACAGATTTCAAACAGACGAAGACCAAGAAAACCCACAGCAGAAAGATGAAGAGAAACCTTGTGAGTTCTGTAAAGAAACACCATAAAACAATTGATTTAGAACTCCAGAAGGATTTGCAACTAAATATTAAGTCTTTAAGACTTTAAGAATTTATTTTTAAGATTATCTGTTCCAATACTTCTACTCACAAGAAAAAAAAGTTGGGTTCTAGCCGAAGGTGCTACAGTATCTTCCGAACTGTGTATCAGATACAGATTTACTAAATACCTGGAAATAAAAGCTGAAATGTTAATATTTTGAGTGTATATTGAATTTGTAAGACTTTAAGACTTTGTTTGTGTTGCTGAGAGTTTCTTTGGTTTTACCAAATTGAAAACCTCTGGAATTTAATCAAGAGGAAGATGGATGATCACAAACCATTAAACCACCAAACTGAACTGCTTGAATTTTTGCATCAGGAGTAAAGCAGCATAAAGTTATCCAAAAGCAGTGTGTAAGACTGGTGGAGGAGAACATGATGCCAAGATGCATGAAAACTGTAAAAAGTTCGGGTTCTGGCAGAATGTGCTATACACTACAAAATATATAGGACAAATATATGTATATTAAGCAAAAAAAATGCTAATGGGGTAAGCAAAATTTTCTTAGCAAGATTTCTTACAAAAAGCAATGACAAAGTCTCAAAATAAGTGAAGTATCACCTAAATCAAGCAAAAAACTTTTTTGAGCATAAGAATCTGCTTGCTGCTTGATTGTGCTTTTTGATTTTGAGTTAAAATGACTTAAAATAAGGTACAAATTCTAAGTAAGAATGATTAAGATAATTATCCCTAAAATACGCAAAATAAACACTCCCACAATGCTTAGTAAGACAAAAAGTCTTAGCCGAGAGGAAAATAAGACTTAAATTTAGAAAATTTCACTTGCTAAGATTGAGTTTTTTGCAGTGTAGTATCTTCTGAACTGTGCATCAGACACAGATTTACTAAAAAATACCTGAGAATAAAAGCTGAAAAGTTTATATTTTGACTCATATTCTTATTTTAATCTTATTTCAAACCCAAGTGGAGGGGAGTGTATATTGAATTTGCAAGTTGGTGAGACTTGAGTTATAAAGTTTTAATACCTATAAAAAATAATACTGGTGGCCAAAGTTTGAGTTGGCTTCAGAACTCATCTATAATAATCTACTGCAGAACCTAGCCTTGATATTTGGATTTTTTTTATATATTTATATATATACTATTTCTACAGTGTGCTGTAAAAACTCCGGCTAAACCAATTAATTCCTTAATCTGACAGCTTCTGCAGCCATGTTGACAACCGGCGAGCCGGCGGGGTGCTCGCATTGTTCCGTGTGATGGGAAACAGGTTGTTTCTGGCTGAGCTTCTCTCCGAGCGAATTTCTTTATCTGATAACTCAAATTAACACAGAAGTTTGCGGTGAGGTCAGAGCGAGTTCTGGTGTTTGTGGAGCATCTTGCTGAGATCTCGCTGTGCCGAGCGAAGGAGGGGAGGAAGGGGGGAGATCTTCTTCCTTCTTCCAGCCATATGTGCTCCGAAATCGCCTCGTCTGTTCGGCTCTGAGAATAAAGAGCGAAGCCGCCGCCTCGATTTCGCCGAGGACAGAGCGACCGCAATCTGTTAACAACGGCAGGGAGGAAAAACAAGCGCAGAGGAGCGCCGGTGATAAACGTATTAGTAAATCAGTTTTTTGATGCTCTCTGAAGCTCAGCTCAAGACCTTTTCTCTCTCTTACGTTGGCGGCGGAAATCAGCGATAAATACAAATAAATGCATGGTTTTGTGTTGAGTTCGATTTTACTGTGTGTTTTTTATGTGTTCGGCGAGAGAGATAGAGCGAGAGAGAGCGACGGAATCGCCTGGAGTAAAATAATATTAAATCATCATCATCATAATAATCATCACCTCCGACAAACGAGCGAAAAGGAGCAGCTGCGTATTTAACCCCGTAAACTACAGGCTTATTATGAAGATCCTCATCGAGATCTAACTAATTCAGACCCTACAACACAATGGACTCTTTACTAATCAAGATGGGCTTTAATCGAATTAATCAATTAATCAGTTAATTTGTATATTAAACAAAACTTGCTTATGCAAAGCTGATACTGCAGTAGACAAATACACAATACACAAAAACATTTTAAGCCCTATCTGGAGGGGATTAGTTTCTCAGGAGGTTCTGGGGTAGTTTTTTACTCTTCTACTCTTTTATGGGTTTTTTTTATCCTCTGTGATTTTATTCCTGTCCAGAACGACCATGTATACGTTTTCCTCAGATGTCCTTAAAAAAAAAAATACAACTGGAATTATCTACTGTTATTCAGCTGAACTTTACGTGGTCCTCCGGTTATTTTATTAGCCCCGTCTGGACGGGATTAGTTTCTCAGGGGGATGTCTGTAAAAAAAAAAATTTCACGCTTCTACTCAGTGATAAAACTCCTGCATCTGGACTGGAATTGAAAAAAAACAGCAGGACCAGTAAGTTTTGTCTCGGCTTTCTCTGTCACGTGACATCATCACGTTCAGTAGCTCCTCCATTTCCACTTGCTGGTGTGTTTTTTTTTTACTGTGGATCTCCATGGAAACCGTGGCGCACCCAAAGTGTAATTACGGTGCGCAACAGTGGATAAATAGCTATTTTATTAAACGCGAGGAGACGAAACTCAGAGATGTGCGTCCGGATGGGAGGATCTCCACTGACTGAATACAACCTAGACAGATGCAAACAGTCAGATGTTCATCGCTATCTTGGCAGCAAAGGATCACAAACCCAACTTTTACATCAACAATAAACAGAATAGTTAATAAAATAACGTTGCTGTTCCCGTAAATGAGCTGCTGGAGCTCCTTCACAGCGTCAACCAGCAGCTCAGTTTCCTCTGCTGAGAAGAGTTTGTTGGACACGTCCAGGTAGCTGCACCATTAAAATAGCAATCCACCAAAGACAGAGCTCACCTGATCTACTCTTAAAGAGAATGATGAGCAAGAGACACTCTGATTGGTTTATTAATTATGTTAAGCACAATAATTACACATAGTATATAGTATATCAGTACAGTACTGTATATCAGGTATCTATATACAGCTCTTGAAAAAGAGGCCACTTAATGATGATGTTTTTTTTTATTTTACCAAATTAAAAACCTCTGGAATATAATCAAGAGGAAGATGGATGATCACAAACCATCAAACCACCAAACTGAACTGCTTGAATTTTTGCACCAGGAGTGAAGCAGCATAAAGTTATACAAAAGCAGTGTGTAAGACTGGTGGAGGAGAACATGATGCCAAGATACATAAAAACTGATTAAAAACCAAACCAGGGTTATTCCACCAAATATTGATTATTTCTGAACTCTTAAAACTTTATGAATATGAACTTGTTTTCTTTGCATTATTTGAGGTCTGAAAGCTCTGCATCTTTTTTTTTTTGTTGTTATTTCAGCCATTTCTCATTATCTGTAAATAAATGTAGTAAATGACTATAATATTTATATTTAGAACTTGGGAGAAATGTTGTCTGTAGTTTATAGAATAAAACAACAATGTTCGTTTTACTCAAACATAAACCTATAAATAGCTTTATTTCTTCCAGGGCTGAATAATGAATATCAAATCAAATTAATTAGTTCTTGACAACTGGTGTCACCAAGCTGCTTTAAAAAATCTGGTATTCTTGAAACATAATTATTCTTTTAGGACTTGTATTTGTGTGTTTTTTATAAACTGCTGTTCTCAGTGCAGTCTCTGTTCTCTGTATGCTGCAATGTGATTGCAATGTGATATGCTGTCGACATCAATAATTCTCTATTCTGGTTGTGGAGACACACTGTCCTGCACATTTTTCTGAATTCCCTTCTGCAACATGTTGTCAGAGGTGCAGTGGGTGTGATAAAGCAGAGAAACCACAAAAATGTGCAAAGCAAAAGGGTACTGATCTATATTATACAGCTCAAGTCATTACTATGATAGATTATTAATAGAACTGATGGATAGAAGACCAGAATTCACCTAAAAATCAGTAATTCAGTTCAAAATGTGAAATTCATATATTATATAGATGGATTAAACACAGAGTGATCTATTTTAAGCTGTTCATTTATTTTGTTGTTGATGATGTTTATGACTTACAGCCAATGAAAACTCAAATATCAGTGTCTCAGAAAATGTTAGTATCATATAAGACCAATTGCTACATTTGGCAGTGTGCCAAGTCCTGCTGGAAAATTAAATCCATATGTGCAAAGCTGGTCATCTAAGCAAGAGGTGCTACTTTGAAGAATGTTAAATATAAAACTTATTCTGGTTTGTTTAACACTTTTTCTTTACAAAATAATTCCATACGTTTTTCGTAGTTTTCTTCACAGCAGGTCACTATCACCAGAGTTCTGATTTCTATGCTCACCTGTTTCCTGTTGCCCAATAGTTAGCAGTATTTAAGGACGTTGCACCTGTACTCTGGTGCGACATCTTGAATTCTAAACTTTCCCACATGGTTTCCATTACCTAGCATTCACTCAGTGTTCCTGCTCACTGATTGCACTGATTACGCACACCTGCTCACCTGTGTATATATACCCCTCAGCTCTGTCTCACCCCTGCCGTGTATGATTCTGGACTGCTTTACTACTACTACTACTACTACTACTACTACTACTACTACTACTACTCTTGCCTGAATGTTATTGACCCTGCCTGTCCCTCACTACCCGTTTGAGCTTAATCCCTTTAATGAACACTGTTGTTTGTTTCTGGGATTGTCTGTCCTTTGTCTGGCCAGTGCGACATCTTTTTTTTTCTGTATTTTTTTTAACTAGATTTTGGATTTGCCCGAGTTTGTACTGTTTGCCTGTATTTCCCTGATTTTTTATTAATAAATAAACATGCCTTTGGATCTTTTTTCAGTTTGAAATAGGTTAGTTTTAATCTACAATGCAGGACATTGTAACATTAAGAAAAACACAGAATTTAAGGTTTCCAAATGTTCTTATTTTTTGACTGGTATTGTATGTGCCACCCAGTGTGTGGTATGACTAACAACGGCATTATAAACGATTGTGTATTATTGTGAAGGTGGTCTTTTGGAGGCAAACGGCAGGTGTGTGTGTGTGTGTGTGTCTGTGTGATGATGGAGCCATCTGGCAGCTGGTCTACACTGCAGCTCCTTGCCCTCAAGTCTCTTATTCACACACAGCTGCAGAATACAGCGCTCTCCATTCCACAGGCAAAGCAAACAAATACACAGACAAATAAAGCAATAACAGCCAGTAAACACAGTACAGCGCCCCCCGGGCCCCGGCTACACCACGGCTCCACCAGCACCGGCTCCAGCAGCAGTGCAGATGGACGGAGATGGCAGTGCGGAGGTGTTGCTTAGCATTTTTTAGGATGCAAAACATACAACATGCCAGCTACTGCTTCCTCACGGCAGAGCTGCACAAATCATTCAGTACAAACAGTACTAAATACAGCAATAGAACATCAATAGAGCAGTCCTAATACTTAAATACAGCAATAGAACATCAGTAGAGCAGTTTCAACACTCAAATACGGCAGTTTAACATCAATAGAGCAGTCCTAATACTTAAATATAGTAGAAAAACATCAGTAGAGCAGTTTCAACACTCAAATACAGCAGTTTAACATCAGTAGAGCGGTCCTAATACTTGAATATAGCAGTAAAACATCAATAGAGCAGTCCTAATACTTAAATATAGCAGAAAAACATCAGTAGAGCAGTTCCAACACTCAAATATGGCAGTTTAACATCAGTAGAGCGGTCCTAATACTTAAATACAGCAGTACACAATCCGTAGAGCAGTCCCAAAACTTAAATATAGCGTTAAAACATCCGTAGAGCTGTTCTAACATTTATATTCAGAGGTTTAACATCAGTAGAGCAATCCCAACCTTTAAATACAGCAGATTAACAGCAGTAGAGTGGCTCTAACATTTAAATAAAACAGTTTAAGATCGGTAGAGCAGCCCCAAACTTTAAATACATCAGTATAACATCAGTAGAGCAATCCCAACCTTTAATACAGCAGTTTAACAGCAGCAGAGTGGCTCTAACACTTAAATAAAACAGTTTAAGATGGGTAGAGCAGTCCCAAACTTTAAATACATTAGCATAACATCAGTAGAGCAGTCTCAACTCTGAAACACAGGAGTTTAATATCAGTAGAGCAGTCCTAACAGTTACATTCAGCAGTTAAACATCAGTAGAGCAGTCCCAACACTCAAATACAGCAGTAGAACATCAGTAGAGCAGTCCCGACACTTAAATACAGCAGTAGAACATCAGTAGAGCAGTCCTGACACTTAAATACAGCAGTAGAACATCATTAGAGCAGTGCCCACACTTAAATACAGGAGTACAACATCAGTAGAGCAGTTCCAACACTTAAATACAGCAGTAGAACTTCAGTAGAGCAGTGCCAACACTTAAATACAGGAGTACAACATCAGTAGAGCAGTCCCAACAGCAGTAGAGTGGCTCCTACCAGTTAAATTCAGCCGTTAAACATCAGTAGAGCAGTCCAAATACTTCAACACAGCAGTATAACATCAGTAGAGCAGTCCTAACATTTAAATACAGCAGTAAAACATCAGTAGAGCTGTTCTAAAATGTAGAGTCAGAGGTTTAACAACAGTAGAGCAGTCCCAACCATTAAATACAGCAGTGTAACAGCAGTAGAGTGGATCCAACATTTAAATAAAACAGTTTACCATCGGTAGAGCAGTCCCAAACATTAAATTCAGAAAATGTAACATCAGTAGAGCAGTCCCAACTCTGAAATTCATGAGTTTAACATAAGTAGAGCTGTTCCAACCTTTAAATTCAACAGTTTAGCATAAGCCGAGCTCTTGTAACATTAAAATTTAGTAGTATAACATCACTAGAGCAGTCCTAATATTTAAATACAGGGTAGAGCTGCGTGGTGGTTGGAGTAGAGGGCAGTGAGGGCAGTGAGGACAGCGGTGGCCTGAGGGTTTACAGCGCTGAGCACTTCCACCTGAGACGCAGTGAAGCAGAAAGCGCTTAAGAGACGTAATGCAGGACTTTGAGGCTGATGCTGAAGCTCTGTCTCATCACAAAATACTGCAGGACGCTGCGGCTGCCCAGTGGCCAAATTCACCAGGGTGACAAGAAGCTGCAGGGCAGTGACACACACACCAGGCCTTTACGATGCAGGCAGTGTGTGTGTGTGTAACAGGAGGCTGCTGAAGGTTGTGTATAAACCGATAAGATATTTCTGGTTTTGTCAGCTCAGCTTTATTTAATAAAACCACGTGTGCAAAATATCTTTATCACCAACAAGCTCTACAATACAGAGTTACTATATTCACTAATACCACTTTACTACAACTTTACTACTGTACACAACACAAGCCTTATGTTCACCATGACCAGAAGAAGCTCCGCCCACTTCTCTACTACAATACAGAGTTACTATATTCACTAATACCACTTTACTACAACTTTACTACTGTACACAACACAAGCCTTATGATCACCATGACCAGAAGAAGCTCCGCCTACTTCTCTACTACAATACAGAGTAACTATATTCACTAATACCACTTTACTACTGTACACAACACAAGCCTTATGTTCACCATGACCAGAAGAAGCTCCACCCACTTCTCTGCTGGACGAATCTGGGATAATGGACCATTATATAGTGGAAATGTGGAGATGAATAGGACCATCCAAACTGCTGTGCAAAATAACACCTAAAAAACCCTTTGCAAGAGGTGTGTTGCGATGCTTATTGCTATCTTACCCCCTTGTTTTCACTCCTTTCTCCTGCCTGGTTTAAATAGCAGCAGAGCTTCTGAATAACTCTACACTGATGGACGTGTTATTGTTACTGTTTATCTTGGTAACAGAAAACACAAGAGCTCCACTGACTGAATACAACCTAGACAGACGCCAACAGTCAGACGTTCATCGCTATCTTGGCAATGCAGTGCACAAACCCAACTTTTACATCAACAGTAAACAGAATAGTAAATCCAGTAAAGCATCCAGTAAATTACCTGCTCGCACACCTTCACAGCGTGACACATCCAGGTAGCTGCACCGTTAAAATAGCAATCCGACAAAGTCAAAGTGCACCTGACTCTTAAAGGGAATGATGAGCAGGTGATGTGCTGATTGGTTCATTTCACATTAAGCCCACATGTTTACACACCCATGGCTAATGAAGAGAATTAGTACATGCCTTTTGCACGTTTTGAGCTTTGCAAGCTGTACTTTTCCTGTCGTTACGATAGCAAAGACACAATGACACGCCATAAATCAAGCTGCACGGTGCATGTATACAACGCTAAATTACCTGAACTATCTTGTGTTCATACTGTCTTTTATTAAATACAATCTAAATATATTAAAAGAAACACATGCTGTCCCGTGTATTTTTTCTCTTTGGATTGTACTTTGACCATATTTATTACAATATAGTGTTATATACTGAAACGTAAACCCAGTATTGTGATATATAAGAACTGTATTGCCAGATTCAGTCCTATAACTGTAAAGTGTGGTGGAGACTGGGGAAGAATGGTGTTGTGGGGGATGCTGATGGATGTGTGTGTGTGTTTATGCAATGTTACAGTAAGATTACTCACACACACACCAGGCAGCTGCTGAACACACTGACACATTGACACAAACACATACACATACAAACCCACCCACTCACATACACACACAAACACACACACACACACACACACTGGTGCTTGTGTATCTGTACTTTCCACATTGTGTGACATTTTACTTTAACTCTACAACATTACCAAAATGAAGGGTGGACATATTATGCAAATTGTATTTCCACTCCTATAAACATTCCAAACATCATTTCATTCTGCTGGTTTTGAACCTGAAACAGTACACAGCAGGATTAGCCAGCAGACTTTTTCTGAGGGTGGGATCTGTACCTACTGTCCATAGCAAGTCAGCAGATGAGGGAGATATAAAGACTTTTAAATAATGAGTTTTGTGCTTTTTTGGCAGTCAAGCATGACACTCATGTGTGGTAAATTCTCAGTGTAAACGTGGGGCGTGGCCAGCAACAGCTTATTTGCATTAAAGTGACAGATCCCTTAAATGGCTTATTCTGAAAGGGGCTCAAACTGGTAAGAATAGAGCTGGTGATATCTCTTTATCTTTATGTAAGAGTGATTTCGTGTAAAGAACTCAAGCATGAATTAAGCATGAAGTTTTGTATATCCTATAGACCTATTTTAACGTGTAAAGAAATTTACTTTTACTTTAATTTTTTTATTTAAAAACAATTAAAGGTTGCTTTTTAAGAAACAATAATTGATTACCAGCTTTTAGTTGGTATATTTCAATGTAAATAAACTTTAAAAATCTCTACTGCAGCATTTACACACTTTCAACGTCATAATAACTAGAAAAAGACACAGATAAAACACAGAGAACTCTGTAACTATTAAAAGTAAAAGTTCTTTCTTTTCTTTAGAGAAATTACAGATGAAGGCAGAGAGCGGTGAGTACTGTTTCTACACCTTCAAATAAAGACTATTAGAAACTGGAGAAAAAAAACTGCTGCAGGAAGACGTCTGGCTGACCCACATGGAAACAGCAGCTTTAGCCTTTAGCTCAGATTATTAACATGATTAAGGACTGAGTCTCAGTTTCAGCAGAAAAGAGAGAAGAATTAGATTTAATCTGACAGGAGAAGAAGTGCAGTAATAAAGTCATTTATAAGATAAAGATATTTATATTTATGTAGAAAGATATCGGTCAGACTGGCTTTGATCCCAGAATTACTTCTGGTTGGTATAAAATAAATCATACATACTGCTAATTTAACTCACGTACATGATTTGACTGGGTGCACGGTACAGATTAGAAGCACCAGTATGTGGGTGTATATGGATGATGTCATGATTTATCACGTACAGAATGATCTTCATCCCGACGATGATGATGATGATGATGATGATGTTCTACAGCAGTAAGCTGGGGTTGACGTGTTGCCAGATATGCGCAGGTGTTATTGCACATTTCAGTCAGATGATGGCAGTAGCAGCACATCCCACTGCTCCAGAGTCTGCCTGCATTCAAACACACACACACACACACACACACACTTGGTGTACTGCATATGTGCAGCAGCAGCTCTGCACTGAGATAAACGGCAGCAGAGGAAACACGCGGCTCGCGGCTGAATTACCCGCCGTTTGAAGTGCCAACAAAAAAGCAGCAGCTCTCATGCCTTCCTGCCCAACCCCACAGCCACGGTGTGTGTTCTGCCTGCGCCAACCCGCACACTGTGTGTGTGTGTGTGTGTGTGTGTGCATAGTGTGTGTAGTGTGTGTATATAGTGTGGCTGTGTGTGTATGTGTGTGTTGTATTTGTATGACGGAATGACTGTGTAACTGTGTATGTAAGGTGTGTGTATAGTGTGAATGTGTAATATGTGTGTTTATATAGTGTATGTAGTGCATGTGTAGTGTATGTGTAGTGTGTGTATGTACAGTGTGTAGTGTGTGTATAGCGTGGCTGTGTGTATGTGTGTGTATCTTCTACATCCTGCAGCTATGCATGTGTAATCTGTGTAGTGAGTGATTCTCTCTCTCTCTCTCTCGTAGTGTGTGTATGTATAGTGTGTGTAGTGTGTGTAGTGAGTGTGTTTTTGCCTTCTATATCCTGCAGCTGTGCATGTGTTGTCAGTCTCTCTCCTTCTATCTCTCTCTCTCACATTGTGTGTGTGTGTGTGTGGTACATTTCTGTTTCTGTGTAACTGTGTGTGCGTAAAGTGTACATGTAGTGCATGTGTATTGTGTGTGTGTAGTGTGTGTACTGTGTGTGTGTGCAAATGTATGTGTAGTGCATGTATACTGTGCGTACAGTGTGTGTAGTGTGTTTATGCCTAGTGTGTGTGTTTATCTTATAGTGTGTGTGTGTGTGTGTGTGGTACATTTCTGTTTCAGTTTGACTGTGTGTACAGTGTGTGTAAAGTGTAAAGTGGGTGTTTATGCCTAGTGTGTGTTTATCTTATAGTGTGTGTATGTGTGTGGTACGTTTCTGTTTTTGTGTAACTGTGTGTGTGCGTAAAGTGTAGATGTAGTGCATGTGTATTGTGCGTACAGTGTGTGTTGTGTGTTTATGCCTAGTGTGTGTATCTTATAGTGTGTGTTTGTGTGTGTGTATGTGTGTGGTACGTTTTTGTTTCGGTGTAACTGCATGTACTGTGTGTGTAAAGTGTCTATGTAGTGCATGTGTACAGTGTGTGTGTATAGTGTTTGTGTAGTGTGCGTGTTAAGCCTGCAGCTGTGTAGTAAGTCTATCTCTCTCGGTCTCTCTCTCTGTCTCAGTGTGTGTGTGTGTGTGTGTGTGTGTGTGTGCGTGTATGTGGTACAGCGCTGTTTCTGTGTAACTGTGTGTACTGTGTGTGTATGTGTAGTGCATGTCTACTGTATATGTAGTGCATGTGTAATGTGTGTAGTGTGTGTATGTGTAGTGTTTGTGTACTGTGTGTTTATGTATTATGTATATGTACATTTCTGTGACTGAAAGGTTGTTGTGTATGTGTAGTTGTGTGTTTATATGTGTGTTGTGTGTAGTGATCTCTCTGTGTGCAGTGTGTGTGTGTGTGTGTGTGTGTGTTGTGTGTCTGTGCAGTGAGCATCTCTCTCTCTCTCTCTCTCACTGTAGTGTGTGTGTGTGTGTGTGTGTTCTGTGTCCTGCAGCTGTGCATGTGTAATCTGTGTAGTGAGTGACTCTCTCTATATCTGTGTGTGTGTGCAGTGTGTGTGTAGCGTGTGTGTGTGTGTGTGTGTGTGTGTGTTCCCTCACTGTGCTGAAGAGAACAGGCTTATAGAGGATTTTTCCCTCATGGCTCCATCCAGCCCCATCCAACCAGATGCTGAGAAGCTTTAGGGCAGGTGGAGCTGTAGTAGTGTATGTGAAGCAGTTGTAGTGCAGGTGGAGCAGTTGTAGTGCAGGTGGAGCAGTTGTAGTGCAGGTGGAGCAGTTGTAGTGCAGGTGGAGCTGTAGTAGTGTAGGTGTAGCAGTTGTAGTGCAGGTGAAGCTGTAGTAGTTTAGGTGAAGCAGTTGTATTACAGGTGAAGCAGTTGTAGTGCAGGTGGAGGTGTTGAAGTGCAGGTAAATCAGTTGTATTACAGGTGAAGCTGTTGTAGTGCAGGTGAAGCAGTTGTAGTGCAGGTGAAGCAGTTGTAGTGCAGGTGGAGCTGTAGTAGTGTATGTGAAGCAGTTGTAGTGCAGGTGAATCAGTTGTAGTGCAGGTGGAGCTGTAGTAGTGTATGTGGAGCATATTTACTGATTTACTGATTTACATCTACATGATTTACATTTACTGATTTACATCTATTTACTGATTATTTGTCACATACTTGTCCTGTTCTGTGTCTCTCCTGTCCTTATGTTCATTTATTTATGTGTCTCTGCCCCTATTTTCAATGTGCTCACCTGTGTTCATCTGTAGCTCCGCCCACTCGTTAACTGTTCCCAAGTGTTTCCTGTTTTCTGTCCCCTTCTATGTATAGGTATATACAGTCCTTTTGTTTCAGTGTCCCTTGTCAGCTCTTCTATGTCTTATCATAAGTCAGGTTATGTGTCTCTTTGTTTTTAATGACAGTAGGTACAGATCCCTCCCTCAAAAGAAGTCTGCTGGCTAGTGTTGCTGTGTACTGCTGTGTAGGTTCTCCTTATTGTCTTTATTGCCTTATTTTCTGGTGATTGGAGAGTTTATAGTGTTTATGGGGGCAGTCCAGACCCAAATGTCCCCTTTAAGATTGATTTTTTATTTTTTTTAACATCGTAGAGCTGCTGCTGCATCTGCTGCCGTTAACACAGTTCAGATTATCATGGTCAGAACAATTAGACGGGAAGCTGACGGCTCATTTCCTCTCAGTTGTCATTATTATTACTGCTGCAGGAGAATGATGCAGAGTGCCCGTCCTCCTGCCCTCCATTTACACTAAACTACATCCTGGTCCTTAGATGTCTTTAGGCATTTTAATAGTGCTATAATCTGCTTTATTAGATGGGTAATAATGGTTCCCGTTACCAATCAGACTCGTGGACAGCACTCACACATGCTATAATAACCGGAATCATGGAACAAATCATCTGTCTCTATTACACAACTGTAACTGTTGGTGTATGTTAACATTATACACATTATGGACAATTCCTCCAATGTCCTACCATCCTCAGATCCTCGTCTTTATCTCCTCCTTTTATTTTCTGATCTAGGATTAAACTCATTTAACGATGAGAAGGATTGCATGTTGAAATTTTATTAAAATAAAAAAAATAATAAATCCATACATCGAAGTATCGCAATATTTTGTTCTGCAATACCGTACATCACTGTGTAGATTTAAATTTAAATGTTAGTTTAAATGTAAAGGTTGGTGTCAGAAGTGGTTCATTTAGTCACATTCTTGTCACCTGTGTTCATCTGTAGCTCCTCCCCCTTGTTAACCGCTCCCAAGTGTTTACTGTCCCCTTCTGTGTTTATATATAAATATATATATATATAGTCCCTTTGTTTTAGTGCCCCCTATCAGTTCTTGTATGTTTTTTTTTTCAGTATCTATGTTTTTCGTGACATTTCTTGTGTTATTCAAATTCCCTCTCCCTCCCCGACACATTTAGTTTTGTAATTAAATCCCACCCACTAGATAGCAGTGTTTTACTCTGTCAATAGTTTGCACTGTTCTGATTGGATAAAAATAAACTTATATAAAAACCTTTTTTCTTAAAGGGATAGTTCGGGATTTTTGACATGAATCTGTATGGCATCAACATGACCAGTGTCGTGCATTCTCACTGACTTACCCCCGACCATGTCCGGTGAGCAGAGTTCTTGTCCAGTATTGTCCAAGTCGAAAGTAGTCCGGCATGTTTGCTGGGGTCACGAAAAGAAAGCGTTTTTCTTCCCAAAACAGTACGAGTGCAAAAGAGTGATTTATTTGCATAACAAAAAACGGTGTCTGCAAAAGTCACGCCTCATTATCATATGGGCACTACCTTTTTGAATCAATGCGTGCGATTGCGCAACCTGGCAGCTAGCCTACGGTTTCGATTTCACTGTTTACTGTTCGGGAACATGTCGGACTACGAGAGCGACGAGGAATATATTGATTTCCGCTCAAAGCCAAGGGGGTATCTTTATGAACCTGAGTATCCTGAGGAGGAACTTGCCCAAATCGAATTGGATCGTGCAGAAAGAGAGAGGGTGGACAGAGAAGTGATTGAGACCGAAGCTGGAGCCACTGCTGCTGCTGCTACGATACAAAGGGTTTCCGACAAATCCTGGTGCACTTGTTTGAAGTGAGAACTACTGCCGACAGAGGTGGAATGTTGGGATTTATTTATGCCCGAGATACAGAACCTGTCAACTGATAAGGACGTCGGCGGGCCAGCTGCTGCCTGCATCACAAACAACAGCGACTTCCCTGCACTCCTGAATGCCGGTGTTCTGTCGAATTGTGCTACCCATCGACACATGCTTCCCAACGGTACTGCGCATGCGCTGACCTACACAATGTAATTATTTCTTGTGTTTTTTATGTATAATTAATCTGTTTTAGGGCGGTTTATTTGCATTAAACAACCTGGACGCACTGTCACTGCACAAAAGTGTAAATGGAAACAAACAATTACAATTATTATCATAAATAATTACAAAAGCAGTTTGTAATGAGCTCTATTTGCCATAACTTTGCCATGATACAATAATTTATGCAATCCAAATCTAATAACGTACATCTACTGGACTTTGACTGCGTACATGCCTTAAATTAGTGCTTCTTTTGTATTTTTAAACTTGAATATACATTAGGGCAGCACAGCTCGACAAGGTAGCACAATTCGAACACCGGCATCTTGAGAACTTTCCTTCACGTTCCAAAGATCAACTGGAAGAGGCGTCCCAGCCCAGCTGGACCCGATGGGCAGTTATCTGCAGAGTAAG
The DNA here is from genome assembly GCF_023375975.1 of Astyanax mexicanus. NCBI lineage: Eukaryota > Metazoa > Chordata > Actinopteri > Characiformes > Acestrorhamphidae > Astyanax > Astyanax mexicanus. The sequence continues at coordinate 51,816,793 of NC_064417.1, forward strand.
TGTTGACTGTGTTCAAGAAACTTCTCTCTAAAGCTTGCTCTTTGCGTTGCTGGTTGAAGCTGAGCGAAGCCAAAGATCTGAAAGACTAGTGCGCTGCTCGCAGTTAGAATGACATGCGCACTGATTCAAAGTAGTGCCCATATGATAATAAGGCGTGACTTTTGCAGACACCGTTTTTTGTTATGCAAATAAATCACTCTTTTGCACTCGTACTGTTTTGGGAAGAAAAACGCTTTTTTTTCGTGACCCCAGCAAACATGCCGGACTACTTTCGACTTGGACAATACTGGACAAGAACTCTGCTCACCGGACATGGTCGGGGGTAAGTCAGTGAGAATGCACGACACTGGTCATGTTGATGCCATACAGATTCATGTCAAAAATCCCGAACTATCCCTTTAAGAATCAATATACTCTATAGGGGTGGGTATTGGCAAGAACTTGCCATAATTATTAGGTCTTTAGAAATAAAAATAGAGGAAAAATAGTAATCTGGCTAATAAAATTATAGAGCAAAAAAAAAATGAAATATTGTGTCACTCTCTCCACACTATATTAATTTCAAATTGTTAGCAGACTTAGATATTTTTAAATTCCTTTATTATTATTATTTATTCATCTCTAGACCAGCCCCATTTTACCAGGATGTCCAAAATACAGTTACCACTTCAGTTTCTCTGATTTTGCTATTTATAAGTTTATATTTGAGTAAAATGAACATTGTTGTTTTATTCTATAAACTAAAGACAACATTTCTCCCAAATTCCAAATAAAAATATTGCAAATAATGCAAAGAAAACAAGTTAATATTCATGAAGTTTTAAGAGTTCAGAAATCAATATTTGGTGGAATAATAACCCTGATGGTTTTTAATCACAGTTTTTATTTCATGCATCTTGGCATCATGTTCTCCTCCACCAGTCTTACACACTGCTTTTGGATAACTTTATGCTGCTTTACTCCTGGTGCAAAAAATCAAGCAGTTCAGTTTGGTGGTTTGATGGCTTGTGATCATCCATCTTCCTCTTGATTATATTCCTCATCATTTTAAAGTGCTCTCTTATTTTTTTCAGTCTCAGACTGCCTTCATTGAGCGAAACACAACCTAAATGATTGATTTATTTGTTTTTTTGTTTATATATATAGATTTTTTATCTTCAGAACAGCTCTATTGTACCAAGTTGTCCGAATGCGTTTTGCTTTCAGGCCATTTTGTCACTTTCTCTGGGAAGAGTGAGACAGCACTTTATAATCCCGTTAGTGATGCTTTCACACTTCAGCTCGGGGTGAAGTTTCTCTCCCACACAGACCCACATCTCCAGCTTACTGTTTCAGTCTGGTGCCGAGTCCCGGCAGGCGAGAGGTGTCAGAGTCTGGACAGATAACGTCTAGCGTAGCGGCGTTTATACAGCCACGTTCACCGTGCTGCCATAACCGTCTCCTGAACCGAAGAGAGAGGAGCGCTAAACGCTTCTGATGTTTTGCGAGCTGAGAGATGAAAGTAACAGGAAATGAGGTTTTAAGAGAACGTTCAGAGCATCAGAGAGGCGGCTTTGATCCCCCATCTCTCAGCCTGGCCTTCTCTTACACACTAATACACACCACGAGTTCTGAGGAGCACAGAGAGCAATGCATTAAGAGAAAAGAGCGCCATGTTGTGAGAGCACTGCGTTGTGAGAGCGCTGTATTGTGAAAGGTTGCTCGAGGCCCCGCAATCAGATCAATCAAGATAAAGGAAGTCATATCGTAAGTTCATATTAACCTAATATGATTCTATAGTCATTCTTATATACTGTAGAGTCAACAAAGAGCTCTCACAACACGGTGCTCTCACAACACAACATTCTCAATCAGTGCTCACATTACAGCAATTTCAGTAAATGGTGCTCTTAAATCACAGTGCTC